>NC_135690.1:17497623-17865956 GCF_964276395.1 Gasterosteus aculeatus
GCTCCATCATTGGCAGCACGCGGGTATCAGTAGTGGTCTTAACGCTTGCTTTATCCGTTTAAATCAATTCATAAATACAGGTGAATGTCATTTTGTTTTCAGGACACCGACGGGGGTCAATGCGAGGTCAGAGCGTAGCTTTGTGTCGCTCCATCAGTCCGTCTGTGTGCGCGATGCGTCACATGAGGCCGCGTGGTCGTCGCTTTTACACACTTGTCTCGTGGTTGTGTTGCGAGCAGCGACTCTGCATTTCAAACAGACTTCTTTCTGTGGACATTGGAGGATTGTATCACGCTATTGTAGTGCCGATGACTCACTCTCTTTGTTCCTTTTATGGGGGCAAAGTGGGAGGAAGGCCAAGAATTAATTAGGTTAGTTGAGGAGGAACGCGTTTCCCCACAGGACTGTTTGCTGTTCATAACAGAAGCAAAGCTCTCTGGGAGAAAAAGTGGGGCATGAGATGTAAAGAAGGAACTTTATATTGAGACGGACTTTCTCACCCCATTTTCAGCTCAGCAGCATGTCAATAATCTTTATAAAAAAATGTTAATACTTTCAACACTATTGCTATTCATTGTTTATGGCGTTTGTCATCTATACAGAACCTTAAATGATATAAGCTTCAACATTTAAATAAGACCCAGTCAAATGAGCAGGTTTATTCTGTATCACATAGAATGTAGCTGTGTGAATGAATGAATGCATGTTTTATTTATTTTTGTTCAAGTGTCACACCTCAAAAGGTTATGAGATAGAAATACATTAGATACAAAGCCAATGGAAAAAGTCAGTTCAGTGTTAAGTAAAACAAATCAGATGTAAATCAATCGAACCAAACATGGTATTAATCATGGTAAAAGTAAAATATAAAATATATTTAATCCTCAACCTCATCTCTCATTCTCACTTTCCATACAACATGTTAAAGGCCATTTTTTCTAAGATTTGAACGATTTGATGAATATGTATAAATAGTTTTATTTAATATATAACTGCATGTATGTAGCAGGTCTGCTGGTGATTTATGTCCCTGCATCCTGTCCAGGTTACACTGACGTGTTTCAGTGGCCACGTTCACATGCCAGCGGGCACAACCCTTCCCTTAGTAAAATAAACCCTCGCCTCGTGTCATTGTGTCACGACCGGGTGCCTCCTTTCCTGCCCGTCGACTTACGGCCGACCCACATGTCCACGGGGGGCTGCGCTCCTCCTCCCTCCGCGTCCCGAGCCGCCGATCCTCCGGGCCGGTCGGGGTAGAACCGTCGGCGCCTTAGAGCCCGCAGAGAGACGAGAGGATCTGTGGAGGGAGGAAGATGAACGGGGAAGGATAAATAGTGTGCAGAGGGGCAGATGCTGATTTGCGCTCTCGGTTCAAACAATCAGCGCCGAATTGATTTATGCCCCTCGGGAAAGTTTTTACATATAGGGTTAGGGTTAGGGTTAGGGTTAGGGTTACAATTAAAGATCAGCGGGCCTTGTGAGGGCCGAGTGTCACACAATTAGCTCGTGTTAGCGCCCGTGCTAGGTAGCGCACACTTTGTGACAAAGCGGTGGGTTGTTTTTGCTGTAAACGCATCGCAAACCTTTTTTATGGGAACGAACAAAATAAATTGTGAGAAGGGACAATTTGTGCATAAACTAATGTTCATGACCCTTTGAACTGACCACATTATGACTTTGGTAAATCTTCAATGAGTAAACCAGCCATAGTTATTAGTTTTATATGTGTTAATACTGTGTAAATAAAAAGTGTTAAATGTTAAAAAATAGGCTACAACTAAGACGATTAAGACTCACACATGTGGCTCTACTGTGTACTGCAGATATAACATGTAAATATTATAGTTTTAATTATCTTATTGTTAGATTTCTTTCTGACGATAAATGTCTGAACGTAAGAGAATTCTCCTTTAACTTAAAACAATACAACCAATCACACACACACACACACACATTCAACATGTGGTTTTATTGACATACCGGATTATTTTCATACAACACTGATGTGGTACGCACAGTCAAAACTGTGTGGAATATAAAAACGCAGATGAATATAACACTAACACCACCCCTGTGGTCTCTTTCTCTGAGTTGTTAATACAGCAGTACAAAACCAAAGGAGCCAATTGACAACACATATAAATTTAGTGGCGTGAGTTTGGTGTTAATAGACATTTATACACACTGATATTAAGTGCACTTTAAATATAATTTTCTGTTTTTGTTAAACTCCACATTCTTACGTTCTTTTCACAAATATATTCTTCCCATTGATTGTAGCTTGCAGATACAGATACGCATTTATCATAACAGGAGCAAAAAAAGCAAGCCGGCATCATCTTATCAATGTGTAAACTCTTACTCATCTGTAAATGTGACAACATTAAAAATGACATAAAGAAAACAATCTGATCAGCTGCTCTTTATACTGTTGAGGAGATTAAACAGTCAATTGCATGAATGAAATGATGGAGTCATTATATGTTCTACACTTTGTCCTCTAACAATTAAACACAGAAATACTGATCAGCAGTCTTTTTTATAACATTATTGAAAAGATTTTAAAAAAAACACAATGAAAAGCCGCCAATATCTTTGTTCTTCCTTCACTTGTCATCACAGATATGTTTACATGCACACGTACTTGGGATCTTAGCTTGTGTCCTTGTTGAGATTCTTTAAATAGCTCACTGAACATCTTCTATGTTTGTATTTGATAAAGGGCAATAATCTGCTTAACGAACAAAAAGAAGATCCAGCGATCACATGGAGGTCTAATGCCGATTGGAGTGGACATTGACCCGTTCTATCACATGGGCAGAACATTAAGGGAACATTGTTGTACGTTTAAACACAGCCATTGACCTCGACCTCTCCCCCTTCTCTCTCCCGCTGAGGTCCAAAGCAGTTTGCGTTACACAAAAGCTAATTTGGCAGGTTTGCAGAGGCAGAACCGTGAGACTCCGGCCAAAACTCCGGTTAGATCTTGACTCCATTACGCGAGAGCTTGAGTCCCTGGTACTTCTTCTACTATTGTGTTGCACCAGCTCAATTCTGAAAAATCAAATACTTCAACATGCAAATTTCTAAATTATAAGCACACAGTAAACTACACCAGCGACCATCGTGACCCATGGGCTCCGTCACGTGGAGGCCGTTTGACAAGATTACAATAGCATTTCATAGCACCGCCACATTTGACGGCGGTTCGAGAGGCAGCCAGATTGGGTTTTATCTGCCGGCCGTACACCCTTTTTTTTTTCCCGACCTCAAGCGCTGACAAACACCAGGCGGGAGGAGTAGATCAGGTCGGCCAGGTAGAGGACGAAGTTGACCCCCGTGAGCACAGCAACCGCCATCAGCTTGTCCCAACCGCACAGGCCCATGTCGGAGTTGCAATGGCTCGGCCGATCTTTCGAGCCGCCGTGCTTGGGGTCAAAGTTGAAGATGGGCCAGACGATGGTCGCCGACAGGTAGAGGACCACGGCCAGCAGGGCGTAGGCGGAGAGGAAGCGAGCGAAGGGGAAGGGCAGGCAGCCGGTGCACTCGCCGATGCACAGCAGGATGATGACCGCCGACAGGATGAAGCAGATGCAGTAGACGGACATGCAGTACTTGAGCGCGTGGTTTCGGTCGTACACCACGGGGTCGCTGATGAAGACAAAGATGACGCAGGCCACAAAGGTCTCGCAGACTTTCAGCAGGCCGGGGGCCGTGGCCATGTAGCCGGCCACCTCGCCCGGACGCGCCTTGCTGATGCTCACCTCGGTCACGTAGGCGATGGTGGCCAGGCAGGAGAAGACGGTCGACACGATGCGGTAGGTGCCGATGTCACCGTGGCCCGAGGAGCCCTTGAGGAAGTAGAGGGGGAAGATGATGGAGGCCGACAGGCACAGCAGGGCGGCGTAGCAGGCGAAGGTGATGGGGAAGTTCTTCCAGGAAACGGGAGCTCTGGCCTGGAGGCCGAAGAGCTCCACCAGGATGACGAGCAGAGTCCCGGCGAAACTGAAGGCCCAGCAGAAGATGCACCAGTCTCCGGTTCCGCCAAAGAGTCGGCCTCCATGCACGGCCAGGGAGAAGGCCACGCAGGAGAAGATCATGGCGGCCACCCTTGTCCATAGGAGGGGGCTGGAGTGGAGGACTATCGCCATGATTTATTAGGAGATGTGGGAAGATCAAACGGCTCCTGTGAGATACGAGGCTCTTCCTGTTCGGAGTCACTTCCTGGGATTTATCAAATCAGCCACAGAGAGAAAACTGTGAGAAGAAAAAAAAATACTGTTTTAGCAGGATTTTGTCGGGACCTTTGGATGATGTGCATGATGAAAACGCACTTCAAAACCACGATTTATTTACAACTGAATGTTGGTCGCTGCACATTTCACGTGAGTTCAAACCATCTGCTCTGCATTTGCTCCTTTTATCCCTCGTTACTTTCGGTCGCCGCGTAACCCCTCCCCCCCCCCCCCCCCCCGCACTCCTCCGTCAACGGCGTCTCTGGGCTGGGAGCACTCTCACATTCCTCAGCGGCCATGTTCTCTGGCGGGAGTGGCGCCGCAACCTCCACCGACCCCCACATTGTCCGTCATCGTGTGCTCTAAACATGCCTCCACCACCACCACCCTTCACCCGCTCCACCCCGACTCCCTCAGGGACCTCAGCTATCTAAAGTATGGGGGGGAAAACAACACACACAAGGCTTTGAATCCAGTGGTGCCGGGTTTTACGTTCTGGTGTTTTTACTTAAAAAGAGGGATGGAGTTACTTGTCGGAGTAAACGCAGTTTGGGTTATTTCACGTTTTTTGTGCTGTGTGTCGGGCTCGGTTGGAAAGAGATGACGTGCAATGTTTATGATTCTTACTAAACTCCTTTAAATAACTACTTGATTTTTTTGTTTTTTTCACTTCATTTAGGAGAATATTTCATTCGATTTAGAGAATTAGACGTCAAGTTTCAGAACCTATAAAGACAACAGAATTCACACTGTTGGCGAGGGACTGTGCCGTGACCTTAACTAATGAAGGTTTTGTTGTTTTTATTTTAAGTGACGACAAACTTCCTTCCTTCCTTCCTTCCTTCTCTCAAATGGCGGGTCGAGTCTTTACTTGGTGAAAGACAAAAATATTTGTCTGTAAACGAGTAGCTGAAAAGTGGAAAAGAGTCACGGAGTCGGCAAACCACTGCCGGTCCCACCAGAGGTTTGTTGGACCGAGCCGGGCCGTGATTTATTGCTCACGAGCTGAACGGCTCGTTTGTGAAATTGGTGAGGAATTTGAGCCCTTTTTAAAGTTCATGTCTTTCGAGTCCGAGGAAAAGGTTTTGGATGCAGCTCAATTCGTCAGTTGGCTACTTCTTCATTTAATACTTCATTGTTTTGTCATTTTAATTGGTTGTAAATGTACAATCGTAAAAACCACGACGAAACCACATCCTCACATTTGAGGCTTTGTAACTTTAAAAGTGACTACGGCCACAAAAGTGACTCCTGATGAGCTCATCGATTATTTGACTAATGCTGCGAAACTACGCCTTTTCTACGCCGAAACAACGCCTTCTCCTTTTGATGCACTGATCTAATGCGACCAGCACGGACATCCTCTTCCTCCTCTGCCTCTGCCATGGATTTCTGACGAACGTTGGTCCGTGATGTAAAGAAGCTCCTGCTCTCCGATTCCGAGGCGTCGTGACGAACACCAAACATGTGTTTCCTGCTTCAAGTGGGGAAAAAAAGTCTTGAAACGAGCTGATCGGCTCTTAAAGAAACACCATTTTCCAGCCATAAATCCTGTTTCTCCCCCCTCCTCCCTCCTGGAACCCACCACCCACTTGGCTGCATCCCCCCCCCCCCCACCCCCACCCCCCCCCAGATTACAGAGGAGCTCAGTTATAAACAAGGAGAACGGCCTGTTTACATTAGTTCCATTAAACACCTAAAGAAATAGTAGGAAAAACTGACGGAGGGGGGGGGGGAATCCCAAAAAGGAGAGAGAAATGGAAAAGAACAGGGTGACTCATTTGAGGCCAAAAGGGAGAGGCAGGGGGGAGGGAGGGGGGGCGCAGGGGAAGCCCTGTGTGTCCCTGAAGGACAGTTTACACACAGTGATGGAGTGGAACAGCAGAGGCGTGAGTCACCGACCGGGCCGCTTGCTCCCACCACCTCCCCCCCCCCCCCCCCCTCCTCCTCCTATTTCTTGTAAGATTTTCCAACCAGCTGATGAATTCCAGATGTGATGAACAACTGGTAACTTTGTCACATTTGCCAACTTCTTTCCTTTCCTCTCTCTCTCTCTTCCCTCCCCAGAGTCTCACGGCTTTAAAGTCAGGGCACCAATTACGTATCGTGTAAACCACTCAAAATAAACGCAGGGGGGAGGGAGAGTGGGGGGGGGGGGGGGGGGGGGGGTCGTAATGGAAAAATCAATCCCGCCGCCGCCACTTCGCTGCTTGTGGAGTGAAGTCAGGAGGAAAATGGCAGCGGGGGGAGAGGGAAACAAAAACGAGAGTGTGGACGTGGGGAAGAGGGTCAGCAGACGACGGGTTCACACGAGGGACAGCAAACAGGACGTGACAGCATCGTGCTCCACGGCCATACGGTCACATCCATGCAGACAGCAGGACACACACACACACACACACACAGGCAGACAGATGTTCAGGAAACCAGTGTTTGTCTCAGGCGGAGGAGCCTGGTTTGGTTGTCATGACGCAACGTCACTAACTCGATTTCACGCGTGATCCACTTACAGGAGACCTGTTGGTCGAAGCACCACAGAATATAGGCTCATTTTGGGCTGTGGCTCTTTTTCTCGGACTTGGCTGCATTTCTGCATTTAAATAAGGGGAGTTTGTTGGTGAGAAACATAATCAATAACATTCAAAAAGTCTAGTAAATTTCTCCAGAGCGTTGAGCGCCTGCAGAGGTTCATTCATTGGGAGTGATGGTGGGTGTGCCGCCTGCCGCACCCTGCTCCCCCCCTCACCCCCTCACCCCCCTGCCCCTACACACACACACACACACACACAAATACATGTCAAGAGATGTCTTCTCCTTCAGGACATCTTGTGAGCACGGATATTAAGGGAACTTATTGTGAGGTTTTCAAAAGTCTGAAAATCTCGCCACTAAAATACTTTATTTTAATCAACACAAAATATTTTTATTTTACTCTTTTTTTATTTTTATCAAGCTAATTTCGATGATGACCAACAAACATTTCCTAAAACGTGCACACAAATAAACCCGCTGCATCACTTTGTCATGGAGGGGAACAAGACGCAACAAGTTGCAGCCGAACGAGGTCCTTTGAGCTCACAGCATCTTCCGCGGGGGTTAAAAGTAGCAAAGCGGGTTTTACCTTCGTCGTGTCGGCGGGACGTGCAGCGGCGCGGGGGTCGTGGCTGCGGACTCCTCGTCTCCTTCACTCGAGCAGAGCCTCAGAGGAGCTTCTCCCCGCCCTGCAAACCAAATTAGGCTTTAAGGCTGTTGCGACCGTTATTCACATCTGTCTCAGCTCTCCTCCTCCTCCTCCTCCTCCTCCTCTTCCTCCTCCTCCTCCTCTTCCTCCTCCTCATGCAGCCGAACACGCCCAGTGCAGCACAAGTTCACCCTCCACTAAACTACACGTCGGTGTGTTCAGTTTGCTTAACATGTCCGGGAAATAAAGGTTTAGACTTTAGACTTAAGGATTTTATTTTTATCATCCCATGTGATTAGGCAACACTTGACTATTGTCAACACAAAAAAATATCAAGTATTTTTTGAAATCTTTTATTTTTATCCGGTGATTTATTAAATTCTCTGAATGCATTTTGCAAATCGTGTCGTCATTCATGAAAACGAAGGTGGAATCCACTTTAACCCATAAAATGAGGGATTAAATAGTGCTGATTTCGAATGATTTAACAGGAAGTGGGTTGATTCATTCTGAAAACGCCCCATCGAGTACTGTTGTCATGGCTTTTTTGTTTTTTTTTAGGAGATAACACTAAATGTTTGTCAATGCTGAAGTCTGAATCATCGCAATATTTGTATGCGTTGCCCAGCAACCGCAGCCCCTGACAACCACCTTTATTTACTCGGTGATGTAAATCGACGCGTTTCCTGACCATGTTGAGGAAGAAAACGTGTCCGGCCAGAAGGAGAGAAGTTTGCTCTCACATGCACATTCTCACAAGATTGCTTTAAATGACCTAAACTGCTCACATTCCAATCCGACGTTAAACCGCATGGAGGACCCGGATGTCAGAGAAGAGCGCTGTGTGTGTTTGTGTGGGAGGAGAAGAAGTTACTATTCTGTTCAGTTTCACAGTTTAAATACCAGTATGCAAATCATTTTCCAAAGTGTATTTTGCATTGTGTTGTCGGTGAGGGGCAGACAATTAAATACGCTTCAGTAAAAAAATAAAAAGTTTTTCCATCACGTTTAAGCGACACGTTACTTATAGTATTTCATTGTAGTCAATAAAGGTAAGGTTCATTTTTGATTATCGTTATTGTTAAATTAGATTAGTAATTAGGTCTTTTGGTGAGGATGTTACAGAAAAAACAATGAAATTTCAATATTATAAGATAAAGAAACATGTTTTTATATAACGACGGAGTCTGAGGAGCATTTCTAGTCATATCTTTTCTCCCCACATGTGTTGCTTGATGATAACCTGCCCATTGGGGGAAACCACGTGTTCTTTTCCACATCTAAGTGGGACGTATTGTCCCACATTCTGAATTCAAAACAGGCAAACTGGCACCACTTTATTTCATAACATACGTATTTTTGTACATACTGCTCCGTGTGACGTCAACGTGTCGGTCCAGCTGCAGACGAATCCCATGTAATGATTTACAGAGAGACGCACAGACGTGATAAGAGGCCAAGCATGCAAGGTTGTAGAGACACGCAGACAGAAGTCTGTGCCGATGAGACGAGAGGGGGGGGGGGGGGGGGGTAGAATAGTGGGGAAAACATCAGGAAGACAGGGGGGGGGGGGCATAAACTAACGCGTTCCTCGTCTGTCCGACACTCGGTGTATTCCAGTCTTTGCTGCTCCAGTAGATTTGTCTGTGTGTGTGTGTGTGTGTGTGTGTGTGTGTGTGTGTGTGTGTGTGTGTGTGTGTGTGTGTGTGTGTGTGTGTGTGTGTGTGTGTGTGTTTATGGGACAGTGAGGCCTTTGGCCTGAGAGCCCGGCTGCAACTCACAACAGCGCCATCTAGCGAGAGGAATAGAAACTACGGCCAATCAGCCACAGAGCACCCCACCCTCACCCCACCCCACCCCTCCCTACCCCACCCCCGGGTGCCTTTATTGAGATGATCTATTGATGATCTATTGGTAGTAAAAGCGATGTGCTGAGGGATGAGGAAGTGCGCAGAGATGATGGAGGATGGATGAGGTCATAAATATAAAGAGCAAACAGAGTCGGAGGATTAAACAGACTCGGATTTACAACCCGCTGACAAGTCGATGTGAAAAACAAACTGAGAGATGAGCAGCCGACGGCACGGTGCGGACACAGTTACTTCTTTCTTGTTGGACGTTATTTTAAAATGTTAATATCGGAAAAAAGGCTTTTACAGGGAGTTTATTCGCTAATACTGCAGCACCAAAAGATAAAACACACCCAAAGCATTTAAAAAGAGTAACAATGAATTAGATGAATGACAAAGACAAAAAAGAAGAACGAAACAAGGAGTAATAAAACAAAAGTGTGAAATGGTATTGATAAAATAACAGCAAGGAATATAAATGCATTAAATGGATGACAGTATTGATCATATTATGTCCTTCTAAGTTTAGAGGCTCGTGTTTGTTGTTTCTAAGAAATTGAGAGGAAATTAAATGTTGTTCTTAGAAACCAGTAAAACCAGCTGTAATTATTTTATTATGACCTCTAAACTATCGCCCTAAAACAACTGTGTATTACATTTCATTGTTATTTGTAATGTTGTTTAAATCAACAAAAATACCAAACAATACTTTTAATCACAAGATTTTTTATTCAAATAGCTTATGTTTAAACTATTTATCCGTTTATGAGAATCATCTCTCCCTAATGACAAGTTCACAGCATCCTTTCGGAGTGAATCCTTCGCTGGTCAGCGCAGGTGTGTCTCTGCACAGCTTCAGGTTCCCAGGTGATAAATCTAAAACGTTCATTTACGACGGCGCGGCGCGGACGTTTAAATTGAGACCCAGAGGAGGACCGTCTCTTCCCAGCGGAGCAGCACCAGGTGACACATCTGCATGCGCTTTAAATGCTTGTGATGAAATGAATGCATCGTGGTTCACGTGTCGCACGTCCGTTTTTCACAGGAACCCTCGGCCGTTGGAGAAAGAAATCAAAAGGGGAAATGACGGTGTCTTACACCCTCGAAGTGGCCGATGCGCGATTCGGGGGCTTCTCCAAGCTCCTGTTCAGGTGGAAGGGAAGCATCTACCGGCTGCTCTACAAGGACCTCCTGGCCTTCTGTGCGGTTTATCTGTTCTTCAGCCTGTTTTACAGGTAAACTCCTCCGACTTTCACCTTGTGTGCGTTTGTGGCTCCATCGGCGCAAGAACGTTTCTGGCACGTTCCTCTCAGGTTCCTCCTCTCGCCGAAGCAGCAGGACCTGTTCGAGCGAATCGCCCTCTACTGCGACCAGTTCACCAACACCAGCTTCATCCCGGTCCTCTTCGTGCTGGGTGAGTCCCATCCATCGCGCTCCGCCCCGGAAAAAAACAAAAAAAAAACAACATGACCCGACGTGTCGCGTCCCACCGCAGGTTTCTACGTGACCCTGGCCTTCAACCGCTGGTGGGGTCAGTACAGCAGCTTCCCCCTGCCCGACAACCTGATGATGGCGGTGTGCGGGAACGTGCACGGGGCGGACGAGCGGGGTCGCCTGCTGCGACGGACGCTCATGAGATACGCCAACCTGTCCTCGGTGCTGATCCTGCGCTCCGTCAGCACGCGGGTCCACAAGCGCTTCCCGACTCTGGAGCACGTGGTGGAGGCCGGTGAGGGATGAAGCTCCTCTATAGAGCGCTGCACGAGGAGAGAACCGTAGGGGTCGCTTCGGTCTTTACCGTCTTTTCGATCACGCTTGGGTTCATTTTACGTGTTTTACGCGTGCATGTAAACGGGTACGTCCTCTGAGTAAGATGTCGGGAGCGTTTTGGACTGTGAAGTTGCAGCAGGTGGACGTTCCGGTTGCTCTCCGCAGGGTTCATGACCACGCACGAGCTGAAGAAGTTCGAGTCGCTCCACTCTGATTTCAACAAGTACTGGATGCCTTTGACCTGGTTCTCCAACCTGGCGGCGGCGGCGAGGGAGGAGGGGCGGGTGAGGGACGACGTCGCCCTGAGGCTGCTGATGGACGTGAGTTTTGGGTTTTTTTTTCGCGCTTTTCACGCAACAATGAGCGAAGACGTGTTCAACTACAAAGGTAGAATGTGTACTCGTCACCACAGGAGCTGAACAAGTACAGAGGCAAGTGCAGCCTTTTGTTCCACTATGACTGGATAAGCATCCCGCTGGTCTACACTCAGGTAGGATCAGAACCGTCACTTCCTCTCTGTCTTCAGATGGGATTTAAAATACATTCACATTTTAGAAAATGCTTCACAAAACTTTCCCTTTTCTGCAGCTTAATACTTTACATTTGAGATGATCTTTACGCAACTACTAGTTACTTACTTTGTTTTATTATGTGTAATATAGCAGCGAACCTGAGCTCAATTGGATCAAATAAGTTAATACACTATAATGTATAACATAAAATAATTGGTTCAACTGTACTTCAGGTGTATTCTGGTTCCATACAGTGGATCACAGCTTGTGTTCTTCCCTGTGCAGGTAGTTACTTTGGCGGTTTACTCTTTTTTTGGATTCTGTGTGATCGGCCGACAATTTCTGAACCCCGAGAAGGGATACAAGGACCACAAGATGGACATGTACGTCCCCGTTTTCACTCTGCTGCAGTTCTTCTTCTACGCCGGCTGGCTGAAAGTGAGACGAAAACATCACGCTGCACTCCCGCGTGGGGGGGGGGGGGAACACGCGGTGGTTTTGACGCGTGTCTTGCGCTTCTGGTTTTCCCGCCCTGCAGGTGGGGGAGCTGATCATCAATCCGTTCGGCGAGGACGACGATGACTTTGAAACCAACCAGCTGATTGACAGAAACATTCAGGTTTGTTCCCCCCCCCTCGCGGCGGCAGGCCCCCGGTGCCCCGTTGAATAGGCACCGAGGGCTCCATTCTCTCGCCCGCAGGTGTCGATGCTGGCCGTAGACGACATGTACCAGAACCTGGCGCCCATCGAGAAGGACAAGCACTGGGCGCAGAGACATTTCTCCGCCCCGTACACGCTGTCGACGGCGGCTGAGACTCTCAGACCGGCCTTCAAGGGCTCCACCTTTGACATGAGGTTGGTCACTTTGTTCGTTTCATTTAGTTCTGCTGGTTGCTTCTGGACAAGCGCAGTAAAAATCACAATGAAAAAATGTCGTGATTGCAGGACGAGCGCCGACGATCTGGAGCTTCACCATGGGGCAGATTCTTCTTTGGGGAGGAAACTGTGGTTACCTCTGAGGGGCCCTCTGGGCGAAGGGCTCGGCAGCCTTCCGAGGGGCAAAGGTATCCTGCGAGGTCGGAGCCTCCCGTCTCTGGTGGACGCGGCGTCGTACCCGAACGAGGACGAAGACGCCGGCGCTTCTCCTGAGGGCGACGTCGTCAACCACAAAGAACAACGAAATGCTTTAATCAAAGTAGCCGTGGGACACGAGTAGTAAAAACCATTGTGGTACTTTTTGAGAAAAGAATGTTCTTTTATTTGCAGAACTCTTGGGGGGGTAAATTCATCTCAACTAAATCATTTTTTGAAAAAGAAAAGTTGGTCGTAAGATTATTTTTATAAGCACTTATGTCCAATGGATAACTTGCATTATATTTCATGGTTTTAATTCAACTCTAATTCTATCCTCGTTACGGGACAAACATGTCAAAACCTCAGCGGTTCTGTAGGAGATATTACAATTTACAGTAAAGTCTAATATATGTATTGTGCTGTCGGCAAAGGGTGAAGACATGCTAAAAAGCTTTGCATTAAGTGGCATTATCACAATGTTAAAATACAATAAAAATATTTTATTGTAAAAAAAAAAGCAGAGGTTACTGGAGGAAGAAGGTAGTCTTTATGGGGCCACATAAAGGGGCCAGATTTACTAAATTCTTAATTCATTCCTAATGCGTTAATAAAGCTATATATTACGTTGTTGAAGTAGCTGGTTGACATTTAGTTAATTTTGTATACTTCATATGGGTGCTTTGATTTGCAATAATGCATTCTATTTTACAAGACAATTAAATGTTTTACAAGTAAAGTGTATCTGCCGGTAGACCAGATCTCAGATCAGTGAAGTAATTCAGTTCCAGAGGCAAAGTACGGACCTGCTGCGCTCATGTACTTTAGATTGTAGGAAAATACATAACCAGATTGAAAAAAACTGTTATATTCACCTACAATTTGCCACATAAATCCAACTGACTAACATAAAGGGTTGAACGAAACCAAAAATAACTAAAATGTCACAATATCTGCTTTATTTACCCTCTCGTTTTGATCGAAAACATAAACTAGACTGAAAGTGCCCTGATGTCGGATTGTCGGATGAGGACGTAAACGCACACAGAGCGCAGTGAACCAAACAAAACTGCGTTACTTTGAAATCAGCTCGTAAAAGAAAATCACGTCTGGGCTCGATGTTTAGGCAAAAAAACATCTTTTGGTTATGGTTTAAAAAAAAAAACGCGTATTTGGTCACGTGACCCAAAAGGTCAAAAGTTTAGCGGGATTCAACATGGCGAACGGCATGGAATCCGCACCGGACGCGGTGCAATGTCCCGTTTGTTTAAAAGACTTCGCGTCCGGCACAATCAACGGACACCTCGACGTGTGTCTCACAGACCGACGCGAGCCGCCGTTGAAGAAGCCTCGGCTCGGCTCGACGGCTGAACCGCCCGGTGTCAAGTGCCCCGGATCCGGTTCCTCCTCCGCGGCTGCCCCGCCGTCCTCTCCGCTGTTCTCCATGTTTAAAACCAGCAAGAGCAAAGCCTCCGGTCCCGGTGAACGAAACGCGTCGCTGTCGACTAAACAACCGGCTGCCTCTGCCGTCAACAAGGGAGTTAAACGTAATTTATCGGGCGAGGAAGAGCCGGGACACGAAGCCACCGAGGAGGTGCAGAGCCAGCACTCTGGAGCCAACCGACAGACCGTGAAGGCATCACGCGAGTTGTCTCCCCGGGCGCTGATGACGTCAAACAGGCCTCTGGCGGAGAGCCTGAGGCCGAGCACGCTGGAGGAATACTTCGGGCAGAATAAAGTTGTGGGTCAGCAGACGCTCCTCCGGTCTCTGCTGGACTCCCAGGAGGTACCCTCGCTGATCCTCTGGGGACCCCCGGGGTGCGGAAAGGTGAAGCGTCCACCGGTTCTAACGTCCAAAACCATAAGAAAAACACCTGTCAATAATAATAATAATCAACTGCTTGAGTTGGTCTTCAGGGTTAAGAACATTAAATTACAAATTATTTTCATCACACATGATGATTTTCTGATCAACCTCTTCATCTATGAAAAAGACAAATGCTGATTATTTTCACTGATCTTTTTTAAGTAAAACAAAGTAAAATGAAGAAAAGAGGCAGGAATAGAAAATAATAAGGAATTTCTCCAAAACTACAGATGAATGATGCCACGTAGACGGCAGTCCGGAGGCTTATGCTTGTGTTTTCTGTCTTTCAGACCACGCTGGCTCACATAATCGCCAGCGGCAGTAAAAAGACGGGCACGGCCCGTTTCGTGTCACTGTCGGCCACCAGCGCTTCCACCAGCGACGTCCGAGAGGTGATCAAACAGGCGCAAAACGAGCTGCGGCTGAGCAAGAGGAAGACCATCATGTTCGTAGACGAAATCCACCGCTTCAACAAATCCCAACAGGTTCGGCACGCAGCCTGAAATGTGTGCTTTTAAGATGTTTTCTTCTCAGTCTCTGAGCTAAAAGAAGAAATATATATGAAATATTTCTATGAAATATATATATATAATATATAACCCTTCAGACTTGAGTTCTTCTGCTACATGACCATAAATCGCCGTGTGGGGATGTCAGTCCACAGCAGTGGGTTTTTTTTTCTCCTCCCATGTTTGCTTTATCCTCCTCCCCCCCCCCCCCCCCCCCCCCCCCGGTATCCACAGGACACCTTCCTTCCTCACGTGGAATGCGGGACGGTGACCCTGATCGGGGCGACCACGGAGAATCCCTCCTTCCAGGTGAATGCCGCCCTGCTGAGCAGGTGCAGGGTGCTGGTTCTGGAGAAGCTCTCGGTGGAGGCGATGGCCTCCATCCTGGATCGAGCCGTGGTCAGGCTGGGGATCGGAGTCCTGGGGCGGGAAGCGGCGAACCCTCGGCAGCGAGAGCAATCGGACGCCCACGAGTGAGTGCGACGACGACGGCGATGAACCCGAAATCACGTTCATCGCTAAAACTGATGCTAGTACGACATAAATCAATTCCATGTTTGTTTGTTTTTGCTACATCTGATCTGACTGTTTATATATTTGTATACTATTGTTTTCTCAGCCCAAAGATTTTAATTGAAGAAAAGGCTCTGGACACCATCGCCCACCTGTGTGACGGCGACGCGAGGGCGGGACTCAACGGGCTGCAGCTGGCCGTCCAGGCTCAGGTGAGCTCGAGCCGCCTCGGCCAATCAGGACCAGACGCCGCTCGGGAAATACTGGTGAAGGAGGAGCACGTGAAGGAAGGTCTCCAGAGGTCGCACATTCTCTACGATAGAGCTGGTAATCCAACGCGCACTTACTTTATTCATTCATTTCACTTTCACTGTTATTTACAGGAGGGCCATTTGTTACACAAAACCCATTTGATTAAGTTCCCAGTGTCCTTACAAATGTATATTTACATCCATGACTCCTAACTGATGTACAGACTGATGTCTCTGGAGCACAATGTACAGGCCTACATTGTGCGTTTGTGCGTTACTCAAAGGTGAAGAGCATTACAACTGCATCTCGGCGTTGCACAAGTCCATGAGGGGCTCCGACGAGAACGCGTCCCTCTACTGGCTGGGCCGCATGCTGGAGGGCGGCGAGGATCCGCTCTACGTGGCTCGCAGGCTGGTCCGCTTCGCCAGCGAGGACGTGGGTACGCGACACGATTCATTGTGCCTCCTTTTGTCCTGTCCACGCTCGGCGCGCTCGCAGCTTTCTCGTCGGAAAGGCGTCTCTTGGTTTTTAATTACAAATCATCACTTTAGGTGCCTGCAGGGGTTTTTCAACTCAAGCTCCTCAAGAGTTGTTAAGTCTGTTCACACGCTCTTTTATTCTGAAGATCCTAATTTTATTTCATCCCTTTAACTGGAATTACATCTCTCTAAAACTTTCATTAAGCACTGGGTTCTAGTTCCTTATTAACGCTTAACGCTTATTTAAATCGCCCTGAAACATAATAAACACCATATGGGATCAATTAAAGCTTGTGCTTCATTATTAAAGGACGGAAAATACTTTGAGCGAGATAATGCATCCTTTCGTCTCTCTCTCTCTCTCTCTCTCTCTCTCAGGGATGGCGGACCCCGCCGCTCTTCCCCAGGCCGTGTCGGCCTTTCAAGCCTGCCACTTCATCGGGATGCCCGAATGCGAGGTAGGCGTCGCCCCGACTCGCCCGCGCGAATGGATTTGCGCTGAGCCGCCGGTCGTACTGACGGCCGCGTGCCGGTGTCTCTCCCAGGTGATTCTGGCTCAGTGCGTCGTCTATCTGGCTCGGGCGCCCAAGTCCGTGGACGTCTACAAGGCCTACGGCAACGTGAAAGCCTGTCTGAGGAACCACAGCGGGCCCCTGCCGTCCGTCCCCCTGCACCTCCGCAACGCCCCCACCCGGCTGATGAAGCAGCTGGGCTACGCTAAAGGCTACAAATACAACCCGGCCTTCAGCGGGGCCGTGGAGCAGCAGTACTTACCTGAGGAGCTGCAGGGAACCGACTTCTTCACCTGGACGCAGTCGTGACTTATTAAATGATGATGCTGCTGAACAAAAACATTTTGTCCTAATATCTTTTTTTTTTTTTTAAGCTAGTAGCCTATTCAAATATGAGGTGGGTATTTTGATTTATATAGTTAACCATTTAAGTGTAATGGTCTTTAATCCATTAAAATAATGTAATAATATGCAGCCTTTGTATTTACATAATCAAATATAAACTGTTGGTTTATCTTAATTCTATCCGTACAAACACGCTAAATTTGAACAAATAATTGGATGAAATACAAGACATGTCGAAATGCAGTTTATTGTCCAAACACTTGTTGGGTTTTGGAGACATCTTCAGTTGTGGGTCATGGTCTGAAGGACAATGGAACAAGAAGCGCGTCTCACAAACGGCACGAGTTGATTCGTCTGTTGCTCACCTCGCTGATCCAGGGGATGAAGGAGGCCACTCGGGTGAACACCGTGGGCCTCTGAGTGGCGTTGCAGCCCCGTCCGTCCACAAAACTAGTCACGCCTTGCACGTACCACCTCCCGTCTCCGCCCCGGCAGCTCAGGGGGCCTCCGGAGTCGCCCTGGAACACAGCGGCAGACGATCAGACCGGGCCGACCGCGCGCGTCGCCCGGCTCCCGCGCTCCTTCCTCCTCACGTGGCACGCCGACTTGCTCCCTCCTCCCGCGCAGACCATGGTGGTCTTCGCCGAGCTGCCCCACCAGTCGCCGCGACTGCAGGTGGCGTGATCCACCACGGGCAGGAGGGCCTGCTGCAGCGCGGCCGCCCGGGGGCCGCCGGCTGCGGGGACGACAGCGTGTTATCAAGCCGGCATTTAGAAATCAGCAGTGTAGTGCGCCTTCACCCCCGAATGAGCTGGAGGTCGGGAGGTTTGGGGGGGGGTCCTCACAGTAGAGTCGACCCCAGCCCGTGACGTAGCAGGGCTGGTGGTGGGCGAGAGCGGCGTCGCGCTGAGGCAGGCAGGCCGGCCGGACCTTGTCGTTGACGACGGCGTTTTTCTCCAGTTTGAGCAGCGCGATGTCGTTCCTGCGACGTTAAGAATATAATATAAAAACATGTTTGTTTGATGCAGAACTAAAAAGCTTCGTTAACTATCAATAAGTGCATAGTAACTTACTCGTTACCCACAAGGCATTGCTTCTGCTTTAGATCCGCTAACTGCAATAAGCAGCTATGTAATGTTTATAAATGCATCATGAATTATTCATCAATTTCAACAGTTAATAATTGTGTTTTGATGCCATTATAAACAATTACAAGGAAATGAAAAAGCCTTTTAATAACCTTCTTTACGTTCTTTTGTACTTATAAATGTCTTGATTTAACAAGTGTTACCATTACCTCTTATATAGACTTAATAAGCTCTAATGGACTTACATATTGACTCATCACAAAGGGTTAAAGAACACTTCTGTTGACTCAGCTGCTGTTCGTGGGACACTTTTCGGCTCAGTTTCCCAAGTAGACGCTAACCGTGTTTCTTAATATTACAGCACAGATCTTTATGTTAAGTGAAGACGACCCACCCACAGGACACACAGTCGTCGTTCCATTTGGGATGGATGAACATTTTGTCCACCATAATGAACTGTTCCGGCCCCTCGTCTTTGTCCATGTTGTGCTCTGCGAGGACGACCCTGTAGGTGTGGAATCTGGATTGGAGAACGTAAAAAGTGTGTGTTTCTTATGACTCGCCTTTTATTTTAAATTTAAAAACACCCGTCCGTGAGGGATGTTTTTCCTCACGTGATGCAGTGAGCAGCAGTCAAGACCCAGTTGGGAGCAACGAGAGTTCCTCCACAAGTGGGGAAGAAAGACTCCAGAGAAACCTGCCACGGCCAGCTGTAGGGACGGGCCTCCTCCCCGTCCACCACCCGGCTGGTGTTGGGCTGGTGGCCGGGTACACCACAGCCAGACCCTGCAACACAGGGAGGCACACACGTAATACACCATGCATTTATTGTCATCTATTTATTCCTAACACTAAACGAGTGGGTTAAATGTGAACTCACCGGCTGTAACAACCACGAGGAGGACAAGTATGACTTCCATCTGTTCGCCCAAACTAACTGTTTTTTTCATGCAGAGCTATTTATGTCCGGACAAAACCAGATCCAACCTGGGAGTTTTCCTCACGATATCCAGGTGGCTGAACCTGGCAGTGTACCAACAAAGAAGTTTGGCATTGGCAGAACGAACCACGTATCTATTATAACCACATTGGAAATAAAAGTGCAATTCTTTGGCTTTGTAAATGATGGTTGAAGCATTTTGGTTTAGCTGTGTTGATGTTTTACAACTCAGTTAAGACAATCTAAGGGGGTTTGATTTTGGGCATTAGGACGTCATAGGAAATAATATGATTACAGCCTATAAAAAGATAACTTGACCACTGAGTCACTGAGTGGGTTTTTATACTAACCCATAGCCTTAGCCTTATTCTACTAACCCATTGCACTAGCATTTCATTCCACTTTATTTTATTACTTGTGCACTGTTGTCTTGTCTGTCTACTGTCGTGCACTAACCGCCAAGACAAATTCCTTGTATGTTTGACATATTTTGGCTAATAAATGTTTCCTGATTCCTGATTCCTGATTCCTGAGGAACTGGACAAATAATAATAATTTTACTTTGCCGGTCATTACCGCGCCTCGCCGGAGGGGGCGCTGTGCGCTGTGCGCGTCAGCGTCTTTCTTCTTCGCGGCCGGAGTTTACAAACCGTAGTTTTCAAGATGGCGCTGCCCGGCGCTCTGCTCGTGCGGCTCGGAGCGCTGCGTAACGTCCACAAATGTGCGCACAGAGCGGGCGGAACAGCGTCCAACGGTGGCGCAGCGGTGCGGTGGTACCGGGCGAAGACTCGGAGCCTCCAGGAGAGCGGGACGTCGGACCTCCAGACCCGGAGAGGTGAGCGGACGGTTAGCGGTTATCCCGGGTTAGGTAACCGGTGACAGCTCGCGCCGGGGATGAAGCTCAAGGACATCCATCGGGGGTCCAAGACACGACACCGTCTCATTGCCGTGTATTTTCATTCCACCGTAGATGCCGAATACAGTTCCGTTGACCTCCTTTCCTCTTTTTATTATCCGCTTAGATAACGGGAGCCCGAACCTCCTCTTGAAGGAGTTCCCGGACCCTAAAAACCTGCTGAATTCCACCATCTCCCGTTCGCTGGGGGTCAGCGACCTGTCCCAGCTCATCCAGTACAGCTGCGAGGAAACCGCTGGAGTCAAGGTCAGAACCCACAGCCTCGTGCGTGGACACGTCGCAGCTGTTGCCTTGAGCGTTAGAATCGTGACCGGTTTGTTTCCGCAGAAAGCCACCGTCACGGTGCAGTGGCCCTGCCGGATCGAGGAGGAAGGCTTCGCCTCCAAGAAGGTGGATGCGGAGCGGTTCGCTGCGGCTGCTGCTTGTTCCAAGCTGAAAGTACGTTGCCGCGACGCTTACGTTTGTCTTGGCAAGTGATGGTGGTGTTTGACCTCCCCTCTCTCTTTCTCTGTGCACAGGAAATGGGCGTCATTGGTCAGAACAATCAGCTCCCGAAGAAATTAGCCGGCAGGGGAAGAGGGATACAATCACAACTTTACGATAGCGAGGAAGAGCCGCGTGCAGAAACCGACTTTGTGCCTAAAGCCGATGACCGGGAACGATGGCCGGCCCCCAAAGAAGACCCCACCGCTGAAGCTCTTTCCTTGTTTCCACAACCTAAATCGCTCCTCACCAGGGTCGTCCAGGTGGCCACGTCGACACACAGAATCCGGGTTGGTGGCTGTCGTCCTTTGCGCCACAAAGAGCTGCGCTCTCAACCGGGCCTTTTCCAAACCGTCTGTCGTCCTCCCCCATTTACAGGAGATAATTCAGTTCAAAACGGCAGGAGGAAAGGTGAAGAGGTGTGAGCTGACGCTGCACTGGCCGGAGGAGATGAAGTTCTGCACCACAGCGAGAAACCGGCAGACGGCGGAGAGGGCGGCTGCAGCTCTTGCCTGCATGAAACTGAAGGTGAGGCCAGTTATGTTTGAGGGAGGACAACCTGTATCTTCACATACACGTTTAGAACCTTGTTAAACACCTGCGTCGTGTCACCTGGTCCAGGAGCTGGAGCTGCTGGATAAAGACAACAACCCGCTGACTCACGCCAAGTACCACCGAGAGAAGGTGAGGGAGGCCGGAGAGCGAGAGAGACGCCCCCTGCCCCTGGAAGTCCCCCAATACCTGGAGGAACACATGAGGGAATACCTCGCACAGGTCAGTCCTGTGTCCATGTGTCCATCACGACTTGATTTTTTTATGTTAAAGTTCCTGGTAGCAGCTTTAAAGGTTAATAGCTCATTATGATACGACAGATTAAGATTTTCCAGCCTTTAAATATAAGACTCCTTTTAATGTTTGATTTTATGTAAAAAAAAAAAAGAATGCCTCTTCTTTTCTAAAAGTACCCAGTGGCAACAGAAGTGCAGAAGCTTTGGGAGGAAGAAGAGGCGAGAGGACAGCAGGCTGTAAACCAGCAGAACGAGGAGGAGGAAGAGGAGGAGGAGGAAGAGGACATGACGGACGCCATCACGGGCCGGCCGTACAGACCTCTGCCTGAAAGCGAGGCTCGCCGGCTCAGCGCCCACCTGCGGGACGAGTGGGAGGGGGCGGGCCCCGGGCCCAGCGTCGAGCTCCCGGTCGACGCCCACCGGCAGCGCGTCATCTCCCAGGTGCAGTCGTCCCGGGTGGTCGTCATCGCCGGTGAGACGGGATGTGGGAAAACCACGCGGATCCCCCGCTTCCTGCTGGAGGAGTGTGTGAGAGGCGGCGAGGGCGCCACGTGCAACGTCCTGGTGACGCAGCCCCGTCGGATCAGCGCCGTGTCGGTGGCCCATCGCGTGGCTCAGGAGATGGGTCCAGCACTGAAAAGCTCTGTGGGATATCAGGTAGATGCACGTTTGCAATGTACTTCGTTTTAACAATAAGCAGTTGCTGCTTTTTGAACCTTTTAGGAGGAGCAGGTTTTTTTGGGAATGACCAAAAAAATGACCCGTGTGCGTAGGTGAGACTCGAGAGCCGACCGCCGGAGCACAGCGGGGGGGCCCTGCTCTTCCTCACGGTGGGCGTCCTGCTGAGGAAGCTGCAGTCGAACCCGTCGCTGAAGGGCATCAGCCACGTGGTGGTGGACGAGGTTCACGAGAGGGACGTCAACACGGACCTGCTGCTGGCTCTGCTGCGCTCCAGCATTAAGGAGAACCCCGACCTGCGAGTGGTGCTCATGAGCGCCACGGGGGACACGCAGAGGCTGTCCGAGTACTTTGGGGGCTGCCCGATCGTCAAGGTGCCCGGATTCATGCACCCGGTGAGGGACGCGTACCTGGAGGACGTGCTGTCGGAGATGGGACGCCCGCTGCCGGCCCAAAGGAGAGCGCAGGCGGACAAGCGGGTGAGACTCAAGTCTGTGGAGTATTTTCAGGTTTTTCTGCTTTTTGTTGGGTCTCATTTGTATTCGTTTTAAGGGAGGAAAAGAGGACGTGTCACCAGATGTGGATTTAGTAGCTGATGTAATCGAGCACATTGACAAATGTGGAGAACCAGGTAAAAAAATATGAACAAAATGCATCCTCTGTTTTTCAATCAGATGTAAATATGAACCTTTTTAACGTACAATAGCATCTAGAAATTGGCTATAAGTTGTATGTAAGAAGCCCGTTTTGACATTTGCCGTGACATCCTCTTGTGCGCCAGGTGCGGTGTTGTGTTTCCTCCCCGGATGGCAGGACATCAGGGCCGTTCAGGAGAAGCTGGAGGAGAAGCGCCACTTTTCCTCCGGCACACAGATGATTTTACCACGTGAGTTTCCGACAGATTTAAGAAGACTGCTTTTTTTCTCCTCCCAAGAATAGAGATTAATCATTCTATTTGACCCCTTTTCATCTTTTTCTTTTAGTGCACTCTAGTTTATCAGTCGCAGACCAGCAGGCGGTGTTCCAGCACCCACCGGCGGGACAGAGGAAGATCGTCCTCGCCACTAACATTGCAGAGACGTCCATCACCATTGACGACATCGTCCATGTAGTGGACGCGGGAACTCACAAAGAACACAATTATGACCCACGGACTAAGGTTGGTACCAAACGTACCAACGCTCGCCGTTTCTTGTATTTCCTGAGAATAATCCAGTCCGTTTCATCTTTTGGTTTCATCCAGGTCTCCTGTCTGGACACAGTTTGGGTATCTCATTCTAACGTCACTCAAAGGAAAGGGAGAGCCGGGCGATGTCAGCCGGGACGTTCCTACCACCTGTTTCCTCGAGAGCAGCTGGACTCCATGACTGCCTTCCCCATCCCTGAGATCCTGCGCACGCCGCTGGAGAGTTTAGTATTGCAAGCCAAGATCCACAGCCCCAACTGCAAGGTACTGGAACGGAGACAATGGCCTCTTGTCTGTCTTTCTAAATATTTAGTGTTTCGCCGACGTGTTGAATGGTGTCATTTCCTTGTGTGCAGGCTGTGGATTTCTTGTCCCAAGTGTTGGACAGTCCAGAGCAGGAAGCCGTGAGAGACGCTGTCCGAAACCTACAGGACATCGGTGAGTGACCTCCCGGCGCGCCTGGTGAGATGTTAGCCACGGTGTGTGTGTGTGTGTGTCTAAACGGAGTTCTCTGCAGGAGTCCTGGACAAGACGGAGACCCTGACGCCGTTAGGGGAGCGCGTCGCCTGCATGTCCTGTGACCCCCGTCTGGCCAAAGTGCTGGTCCTGAGTGCCATGTTCAGATGCGTTCTGCCCATGCTCTCCGTGGCGGCGTGTCTGACCAGAGACCCCTTTCACAACAGCCTCCAGAACCGGGGCCTGATCCACAGGGTGAGATGTTTCACCGACCCGGCGTGGTTTTAAAAGGACACATCGGAGCCGCAACGAGGTGGAGTAACCGCTGGGTCTTCTGGCTTCTGTTCGTCCAGGTGAAAGAGGATCTGAGCGACAACAGCTACAGCGACTTCTTGGTGTTTATCCGAGCCGTGTTGGGCTGGAGGAGACTTCAGCACCAAGGAGACAGGGAGGACAGGGACACGTATCTGTACAAACACTCTTTGTCCAGGTTCAGCCTTCGATTCATCAACGGTACGGCACACGCGCCTTTCCACCTAACGTCTCCGTACATTGTCCGCATTCTAAATTCACTTCTTCACTTGTTTTTGTCGCTGTGCCGCTCCGCTGCAGGTCTCATCTCTCAGTTCAGCGAGAACCTGCACGAAGCCAAGCTGGTGTCCCGTGCCAGCGACGGCCAGCGTCCCGATTCTCTCTACAACGAGCACAGCAACCAGGATGAGCTGCTTAAAGCTGTGCTGCTGGCTGGGCTCTATCCCAACCTCATTCAGGTGACCGAGGAGTCCTTTTTTTTTTACTCCATCAGAGCTCAAACTGTGAGCTCCCGAAAACGACTTGTCTTTTCCTCATTTTTCCGTCAGGTGAAGAAAGGTGTTGTGTCCAAAGGAGGACGCTTCCGGCCCAACAGCATTGGATTCCGCACAGTCAATGGGCCGGTGATGCTTCACCGCGCCTCAGTGAACAGGTCTGAAAAAGGCCCCAGAATTCAGCCGCAGCGTTTTAATGTAACTCTCGTTCCCGCAGGTGGGAGCTTATTGCCCTCGTTTTTTGTTCCGCAGGGGGAAAGAGGAGCTCCCAAGTCGCTGGTTGACCTTTTTCAGCGCCATGCAGTCCAACGGAAACGTTTTCGTCAGAGACTCTTCGACTGTGCATCCACTCGCCCTGCTGCTGCTCACAGACTGTGACATCACAGAGACGGGTAGGACGCTCTATAAAAACACCTTCAATAGACTCATTACACACTACAAAAAATATTTGTCCTGAAAAGGACTGATTCTTTTCACCTGCAGGTGAGTAAACACTGAAGAAAACGTGCTTGTTCTATGTGTATTACTGCTGTTAGATCCCCTCCTAAACCCTATCACCCGCTTAGATTTGCAGTGAACGAAATCTCGTCATAAATCCCCCTCTCTCTCTCTCTCTCCCTGTCCCAGAGAGGGGCGACCGAGTGGAGGTGTCCTTTCCCGGACGCTCTCTGATGCGCTGCGAGTTGTCCGTTGAGACCTGGGAGCTGGTGTGGGAGCTACGCACCTCCATTCAGACCATGCTGTACCGCAACCTCAACAACCCCAGCAACGCCATCGCCAACTCCGCTCAAGACGGAAAGCTCATCTCCTTACTGGTGGAGCTGCTCAACAACACGGACTCGAACCCGCTGGCTCAGAGCCACGGCAGCGACAGCGAGGTGGACTGATGCCGCTGGGGGGGTCGATAGTATGTCGTCAAAGAACGTTTGTCTACTCGGTCGATGCTCGACTCGACCGCTGCACTTCCTCTGGAGGTAAATGATGAACTCGTACTGGGTGTGAGGAAATCCATTGGTTTGTATTTTGGACCGTGGTTAACTATAAAAAAAAATATATATATATATATATATATACTTGCTTTCTGAAAAGCAAAGTTCAATTTTGCTTGAAACACTCAAATCATTGACTAATGCTCATTGAAATAATTTGTCATATTTATTGCAATAAATATTTGCGACACAATGCGAAAGAATGAATCTCTTCTATTGCTTGAAAGAATTATTAAGATGCAGAAAGATGGATCATAAAATGATTGTTTACACCCAAACGTCGGTCAAATGTTCTCCCATGATGCTTAGCAATAAACGTAAATATATGGTTGAGAGGGATTACACATTGTATTTTAGGGAGATGTTGCTCATTAACCTTTTTTAAGAGAAATCTTTCATGAACTGTGTGTGGAAGCTGCTCAGGCGCCTCAGTAGTTCTTCCATAACTTCCTCCGGAACCATAATGCAAAATCTGCAGAAAGAAGGAAGCTTTAAAGCTTTTGCATGGCGGGGAATCATCCAGAATACCGATGCTTGGTTTATATGAAGCACCTGAAGTGGTAGGTGCCTTTCTTGGGTTCATATTCACAACCAGGACTGACGAACACACCGGCCTCCTCCAGCAGTCGGGTGCAGTAGAACACGTCGGGCTGCATGCCCATCTCCTAAAACAAACGTGTCAGATAAAATACAGATATTGCTCTGGTTTCTGCACTGGACGCATGGTTCTGTGGGACCGCTCGGATACCTCGGCCCTCTGAATGGCTTCAGGCGGAAGGTGCAGTCTGGGGAAGGCGAATGCTCCTCCTTCCACCGGCTGGCACCACAAACCCG
The DNA here is from genome assembly GCF_964276395.1 of Gasterosteus aculeatus. Classification (NCBI taxonomy): domain Eukaryota; kingdom Metazoa; phylum Chordata; class Actinopteri; order Perciformes; family Gasterosteidae; genus Gasterosteus; species Gasterosteus aculeatus. Next base: position 17,523,884 of record NC_135690.1, read on the forward strand.
GCAGACCGTTTACAACCTCGAAGACTCGCTTCACGTTCCGGACCAACATGCTCCTGATGTGCTGCGTCTCCTGCGGAAGTTAAAAGGTGAGAAAAGAGAAGTGCTGGAGTCTCGTGTCTAAGCCGGTAAACGTGAACGCGCAGCTCTCGCCTCTCTGTAAAGTGGGTACGAGGGGTCTCCTGGTTGTGGGGGCTTCGCCAACAGATCCAGAGCAAACTGACCCAACACGGGAGCGCAGCTGTCTGTTGAGAACAGTTTGTAGATGCATTTCATGACGGCAGGATCCAGATTCACCAGCTCCACGTATCCGCCACGCAGACCACACCTGGGGGCAGAGAGACGAGTCCGACTGCTAGTAGGTCTGGACATCTGGGTGACATCTCATCAGATGGAGCACCGGCGGAACGCAGAGTGCAAAGCTTCCACTTTTGAGGCGCTTTAAAGAGATCTAAAAATGCACATCTACCTGTAGAGTTTTTTTTTTGTCACTCTGACATGTTGCTATGATGAGAGACAAATGTCCTCTTAAGGACTTCTTTCTCTAAATTAAAACTAGGCCTTGTCATAAACCGCCCAGCTCCTCATCGGGATGAACGTACTCCCCCATGAAGCCTTTGGATGCAGAGTGGAAGGACGCCAGCTCCACTGTGTCTGAGAGAGGAGGACCCATCTCCATCAGGACCCTCTTGTAAGAGAGAAACTCACTCTGTTCTCCGTAGACACAGTCCTGATAGACCTGTGCAGAACCACACACACACACACACGAGTATTCAAGGGTTTATTTCCACACATTGTTTTGTGTTGCTGCATTGCTCTGGATAGAGGAGACGTCCACCTCATCGGCCAGAAGGAAGAGCCTCTTCTCTGAAACGAACCGGATCACCTCCTGCATCGACTCCCTGCTTTGGACGTGGCCTGAAAGCATGAAAACAACCAGGTGACCCTGTTCTTTCGAATCAAATCCACTTGGATGACCCCCCCCCCGACCTCGCGAGGCGTCGCTACCTGTGGGGTTCCCCGGGTTGATGACGTACAGGGCCACAGGCCTGCAGACCCCTTTGGCAGACTCCAGCGCTCCGTGCAGCTCCTCCACCCGCAGCTCCCACCCCCGCTCCTCGCAGAGGTCGTAGGGAACGGTGACGGCGCCCAGCCCGACCATCGACAGGTTGGAGGAGAGGTAGCACGGCCTCGGGGTCAGCACGCCGGTTCTGGGCGACGCCTCGCCGTCCACCAAGACGTTGAGAACATTCTGACCGGGGGCACACGGGGGGAAGGAGGTTCACGCTAACTGGAAGAGGAGACGTATTGGAGCTGCTCCTTGACGGCGGCCGTTACCATGAGGCTCCACTGCGAGCCGGGGCTGATGTAAATGTTCTCCGGGTGAGACGGAGCGCCGCCGTCTCGGCTCGTTATGAATTCAGAGATTCTGTGAACTACCTCTGGGATGCCCCGTGTAGCAGTGTAGGAACCTGAGGAGGTAGCACAGCCGGAGAGCAGCATGAGGATATTATTGTAGCAGCTTAATATCATGAGCTGTATCGTTGTATTTGTTCTTTCTATTACATATATTTAAATGTTTTTATAGATTCTACAGGATTTGTTTAAATGTGTCATACAACTGTTTATTCAATAATCATATTTATACGTATAGCGCTCACATCACTGCCAGTGGTGCACACACATTTCAATTAATTTATAAAAAAACAGTTGTGTTTTTTCAACCTCTTATTTATTCACTGTCTTAACGGGCTGCAGCTAAAGATTATTTTCAAAATCAGTGTATTTCAGCATTAAAGAGTCTGACACTGAGCCCATTGTACAAGATGCAATGCACCTATATTACATTACACACACACACACACACACACACACTGCTCTTTACCTACGCTCCCTCCTGCACATCCCTTGAGCAGCAGCTCGGCTCGCTGTCTGACGTCCACTGGCAGTTTGTCGCTGTCCACGAGCTGCGGGTAAACACATCCTGCAAGAACCTGCAAAACGTGGAGGTGTTGGAGTCTAAACAAGAGGCGTTGACCTGCACACGAGGCTGTAATAGATGCGTCGCTAATTACCTGTTGGACAAATGTCAGAGGCTTCACGCCGCCTCTGTGCGGGTCGCCCCAGCAGACTTCTATCAGTTCTTTGAACGGCTTTCTCACGCCCTGGACAGGTGAAGCAGAAGCACAAGCTGGACAACCTAATCAAGAATCCATATTGTGAACACATCAATAACTCTTTTTCTTTACCTGTCTGAGCTCTTCCTTTATCCGGCTTGCTCGTTTGGCTAAGACGGCATACTGCAACTGCTTCATGTTCCTCACATGCGGACTGATCTCCTGCATCGCAGACATCTTCTTCTCTCCGACCGGGGACTGTCTGGTTGAGCGGTGGCTTTTTGTACTTGCTGAAAGTTCAATTATTTGCCTGGAGGTGTTTTTACTAGTTAAAGATACACATGGAAGATATGTGGCACTTGGTGTCTTATTAACAGTTTCGTGTCAATGTGCTATATTTTTTTCTATCTATGTTGAAACTTGATCCTGACCTTACGTGACCACCATCTATTACATTAAGCACGGTTACTGCAATGTACTGATCACAATATATTTGTAAATCAATTACAGCTAGTTAGTAGTACATGTAGAATCAGATCAAGCATCTGTCTGCCAGTGCACTTTACTTTAACCTTTTTCGTTCTATATTCCTTTAGTTTATAGCCTTCTATTTTATACTGTAGATTTATATTGTAAGGCTGTACATTGAACATGTCATTTTTCTCAAGTAACAATCAAAATAATTTATTTATTGAAATAATCATACAAATAACATTTTTCCCGTCTGAATTTTACTTTATGTCCTTCATTGTGTCCGGATGCCTCGCGGCCACGTTTCTCCACGGACATAAATAGAAGACGTACCGCTGCACTTCCTGTTTTGTTTTTCGTTCCCTCCGCTCGACTCGACCCGGGGAGACATGGAAGAATTGACCGAGCGACGACTCGACGACAGCCTGCCCTCCGGACACCGGCGGACCGTGTAAACGGGAACCCAAGCAGCGGGAGGAGAGGCCGGCGGCGGCGGCGGCGGGGAGGGGGCGGCTTGTTCAGACCCCTTCCCTCACCCGAGCCTCCGGTGCCCGCGACATGTCGCTCAGCTCCGGCGGTTGGGCTCCGCCGGCCGCGGTCCCCTCCGCCTCGTCCCAGCCGGCTGCGTGCGCCGCCCCGACGCCGTGCTGCGGCACCGTGCTGATGTCGGTCCGGGTGTCGGTGTGCCACTCCGGGATCCGGCCCCTGTGCCTCCCCGGGGCCGGCGGCGAGGCTCTGCGCCTGCAGCTCGGCATGGACCCGAGCCGGGCCGGAGAGTTCCGACTGGCGCTGCGGGACACGAGCGGGAACCGCAGCGTGGTGAGACGGCGCACACCCGTTGCTGTCGGTACCCGGCGACACGTGCTTGTGGTGGAACCCGCTTCCCTCGATCGCGTTTTATAACCGCAGGCCCGAACGCGCCATTTTCCGCAGCTCCACGGATTTTTGGGGGGGGATGAAATTGCGACTGATTCGTGGTTGTATGACGAGGGGTCGGTTTGTTGTTACCGATAGCGGGATGAAGATGTTGCGGCTTTTTTTTTTTAGTTTCGCTTTCACTTCCAGTCCTCCCATAAGCGCCGCATCCAGTGGTATTAGATCATTCCTACTGCAGCACGTGACTGTTTAAAGGCAGTCGTGCGCGTGCAGAGACGAACCATCTCCATCCTCCTCGTGAGATGAGCTGCAGTCACAGATCATCGCGGTTTGTGTAGAACAAGCTGTTAGTTGTGATGCTTATAACATTTCCCCTGTGGCTCCTTTGCATCTGGATGGTGAGTAGAGAAGAGAAGGCTGAGCGAGGAAGGTTCAGTGGTTTAAATGTTGTGACGTCATGTGCTCCAACTTTAAATATTCCAAAGACGGAGGAAATGATGTCATTAATATAAAATAAGAACTGAATATAACTTCGCTTCGACAGGTTAGGTGGTGCTTCTTGTGATCCTCATCAGAAAGAATGATCCTTTTTAGATGCCAATTACAATTTTTTTAATAACCAACTTTAGCTTTAGTGATTTTTGAAAGCATTCATGTGAAAACATTGGCGGGTTGCAGCTTCTCTGGTGAAGTTAATATTTTAGGAGGATTTCAGTGTGGGACAAAGTTGATGCTGGATACAAACACCCAAGAAAAGGTCGTCTGCAACGTTTGATTGCCAAAGTCCAAAGCCGCTTTACGGCTGCGACGATCAGATGATTTATGGATTAGTCCACAAACGGGAAACAATCTGCATGTATTTGGATCATCAGTTTGTGAATGGAATTAATGTTGATTTGCTGGTGAATTGATGAAAATGTTTCCAAAGTCATCTTTGCAGACAATGTGATCATCAATTGAAAAAAATGATGCCCATTGTTCGACGATCATGAAAATATAATTTAACTAAATTAGAACTGTAGAAGATATTTTTAAAGATTCCCTTCCTCTCTGTCTTTAGTTCATCGCGGAGTTCGACCTGCGCTCGGTGCAGTACGAGGTCAAGTCCCCTCGCTGCCACGAGATGCGCCTCGTCGCGCCGCCCCGCGACTGCATCCGCTTCAACTTCCGCTGCGACCGCGAGGCCGAGGAGTGGGCCACGGTGGTGATGTCATCGCTGAGGGAGGCGCACAGAGGTCTGCAGCAACAAATACACCTGCATCCCGATCAACGATTTTTGCGTGTTTTTGCTCCACATGTCTTAAGTCGCTCAGGATTTATTGACTCACACTTCGTAATTAGTGTGTTTTTTTGGCAGCTGCAGCAGCTTTGTGTTTCTAATTTAGTCGAGTTTTACTTGAAGTCGAGTTCTACAGGACGCATCCCTCCTTATAGTCTCCTGACGTCGTCTCCATTCGCCACATTTCTCCTCATTGCCTCGTTTCTCTCCTCCGGCAGTCGCAAACATGAACACGTGTGAATCGGACGCCGGGCGCGACGACCCAGCGGCTCCGGAGCCGTGGAGCTCCGCCTCCCTGCCGCTCACCGGTTGGTACCCGCCCGCTCTCCCATCTTCCCCGCCGCGTGCTCGAAGCGTGTCGCCCTTCAACGCTTCCTCTTTTTTGAAATCTTTTATCAGAGGAACTGTGCTTGGAGCTCGCCGGGGCGATCGAGGCCGGCGACGCCCGGGCCGCCTCGCAGCACGCCGCCGCTCTGGCCCGCCACAGATCGGCGCTGACCATTCAGCCGTCTGAGAAGAACTACGCCGAGGGAGCCGTCAGGTTTGGGGAGCAGGAGAGCCCGAGGATTCCTTCCTTCTAGGTCACGTGTTCTTCTATAACGCTGTCGCGTCTGCGTTGCAGCTTATCGGTGGTGGTGGAGGACGTCTCGTCGTCCTGTTGCGTCACAGTCAAAGTCTTTCCTTTCATGACGGTGGCTGCGCTCAAGCAACAGGTCAGAGCTTTAAACCAGCGCCTCAATACGCCGAAGTGTTCCTCTCCTTCCGTTCACGTACCCTCGGCCCCACCAGGTGTTCCTCGAGTACGGCTTCCATCCCCGCGTGCAGCGCTGGGTGATCGGCCAGTGCCTGTGCACCGAGCCGCGGTCGCTGGCCTCCTACGGCGTGCAGAAGGACGGCGACGCGGCCTACCTGTACCTGATCTCCGCCCGGCAGGCGCACGTCACCCGCCAGCTGTTCCAGCAGGACCTGGAGAGCGCCCTGCTCGCCCCGCCGCTCCCACCGGGCAACGGCCCCGCCTCCCAGGACTGGAGGGGCTACAGCACGCTGCCCTCGAGGCTCGCCCACAACAGCCAGGGTGAGGTGGACACACCCCCCCCACACACATTTAAAGATATTTACATGAGGTCAAAGTGCGCACACATCCATTTGATCATGTATTATTATTGTCCACAGAACAGACGCAAAGATTTGCATCCATTTTCAATAAAAAGCAGTTTTATTTGTTTAAAGGTTGTTTTAATTCAGTCCTTTCTTACAATGTTTTCCATTTGAATTGGATGTGAACAGATACAAATGTCCAAACAATACAAATAGAACATTTGATTTCATAAACTTACAGGTGGTGGAAGCGACCGACCAGGGGACATAAAAGACGTCCTCGATATCGAGAATCTGCAGCTGAACGATCACAACAATAAAGGCAGTAAAACACGGGTACGTTGCTAATCTGTGTGCGTTGTAATCGAGCTAAGCTAAGCTAATGCATGCCAGCAGCTGATTTTCGGGTCACTGCTTGAAACGGAGCTTCACTCTCCTCCCAGCAGACGGAGTGGGCGTGTCCCTCGTGCACCTTCATCAACAAGCCGTCCCGTCCGGGCTGCGAAATCTGTGCGACAGCCAGACCCGAGCCGCACATCCAGCAGGTACCGCGTCGACCCCCAGCGGCCGAGCACCTTCGTGTACCTCCTGTTACTTCTCCTCTTTTTAATGGTTGTATTCCGTCACCAAGGAGCGAGGGAGGCGAGAGGAGCGAGGAGACGCCGCTTCAAGCAGCAGCTGACTGCATCCGTCATCGCCGTCAGGTCGCCATGTTTCTCACACACACACACACACACAGTGAGCAGGCTGAAGAAGATGCTTCCATAACGACGGTCTGTGTGGTGCACTGTGAGTCCTCCGTCACTGGTCGAGGCTCAGACGGAAGGCTTCAGCTCGGACTGGTTCTGCGGACGCCCACACGTTCATTTTCTCCCCGGACCTTTTTATTTATTTTACAGGGTGTTTTGTGTGCAAAAATCCCAGACGGCCTAATATTTACTTTAGGTGAAAGAGAAAGTTGTACTTTATTTTCTGTCTACTATGAAATTAGGTGGGACGGTGAAGCCTTGTGCAATATCCTGCTGTTTTAGTGTCATCCGCCAAAAGCATGGTGGTTTTAAAAGAAGAAACGTGTTGCGTTTACAGGGCTGTCAAGTGCTTTTATTTTTTTATAACATTGTGTTAAGTGTATTATTTTTGACAGTTCTAGTTTTATTCAATTCCCTGTGACAGCAAAGGAATGACCCGTTTTCAGTAATGCTGTAAAAACTCATCAGCCAAATAAACGTAATGAAAACCAACGTCTTTGTTATGATTCAGTGACACGGTTTGTCTCCCAGATAAAGGACTTAAGTGTATCCTAGAGTGCGAGAAGACCTGACTTATGTCTTTAGATGCAGAAAGTTCCTCTCGTATCCAAAGAAATGTGTCATTTTTTTAAGAACCATGATCTCATGTCAGTTGTCAACATCCATTTATACAAATACTGAGGTTTTTTTTTTTTTTATTTGGCATTTATAAATATGAAATAACATTTCCAGAAAGTTCTCAAAACAAGTATAAAAAGATTCGGGTAGTTTCCTCTGTCTCCACAGTTGGATTTAAGGTGACAGTTTTCCCACTAACACCCTGCCTGGAAAAAAAAAAAAAAAAAGCTTAACGTGTTTATGTACCACAAATAAGTTCAGCCAGTCACACGTTACCAAAAGCAAACACACCATAACATTTACAGCTTTTTTTTTGGAGAAGATCGTTATGTGAGTTACTCAGTAAAAGAAAAAAAAGCCTGATTTCTTTTCCCCGTTTTACACGTCCAGAGTCACTGTAGATATTCGTCTTTTCCGATCTCTCAAGTGGATTCAACTGTGATTCACATTACACCCTCGGGGGGGTTTGTTCCCTGTGAAGGTCGTCCTCTCCGTCCTCCCTTTTACTTCCAGAAGAGGATGTTCCAGAAAAGCAGCCAGCAGGGGTAGACGAGCAGCGCTACCAGCGGGTAAACCAGGGAGCCGTAGAGGGCGTGGTCCAGGATGCCCTGAGAGATGACTGACAGGTACAGCATCCAACCGTCCAGGAAGCTCACAGGCATTTCCTGCAACTCTTGGAAGAAGAAGACAGAAAATAGCAGCGTGCAGGCTGGACTGAGGACGACCAGGACGAAGGCTGATAGAACCCTGCGGGGGGGAAGAAGACCGTGAGGTTAATGAACGCACAGAGCCACAACGATCACCGAGTCGCTGCAGGCGCGTTACTTTGGCACGTTGGGCGTGACGAAGGCGGCCACGGGCACCAGCGTGAGAGCCAGGATGAAGCCCAGGGAGAAGTTGATGAGCGCGGTGCAGCCCAGCAGCACGGCCAGGTAGAGCACGGCCACCAGCTTCAGCACCTTCCAGCCCTGCTCCGTGCCCTGACCCGTCAGCAGCCTTCAGCAAGCAGAGGGACACGCGTCTCACATCACAAACCGGGTTACAATAAAAGACACGGGCTCGCGTCGCAGGCGGGAGAAGCTACCGGTTGGTGTTGTGAGGCAGAGCCAGGCCCGCCGTGTAGACGGCGATGGCCGTCAGCACCACGGCCTCGGTCTCCGACACGGGGAAGTGCTCCACCGCCATCTCCTGGAAATGGATGGGCAGGGTGTAGAGCGCCGCCCCCGTCAGGTGGCTGATCACCAGGGGAGTCAGCACGGACAGAACTCCCGGACTGGATACCTGAGAGGGAAGCAGATTCAAAATCAAAAGATCGGATTTCGTGAACTCGGCGGGTGGTTTTATTCTTGACTTGCTTTCCAACCTGCTCAGCGTCAACGACTCCATCTTCTGTTCTGGGAGGTGGAGACGCGAGTTGAACCCACAGGTCTAAGGCCTGCATCGCCGTCAAGGGCAAGAGCGATACTTTTTGCATGCAGGGATCGTTGGACAACATCAAACTGGGTAAGATAACCGGTTGAGGATACGCGAAGCAGCAGGATGACGCCGAGGAGGCCGAAGGCCGGCATGTAGTAACCAATGGAGACAAAGTGCGAGAGGGACGACATGAGGTAGAAGAAGTAGGACTGGTGGAGGCGCTCCAGGAGGTTATTCAGCTTACGATACATCCCCTCCAGGAGCCTACGGGATTTCAAGTGAGACGCTCAGCGTCAGCTTATGAAGGTACGCTCGACAGAAACCGACGCGGACACTCGCTCTGACCTTCCGACGGTGGTGGCGTCGGTCTTGTACTGGCGGAAGCTGTTGATGCCCTTGATGGTGGCGGCCTCGATGTGGTACCGCAGGAAAAGGCCGTGATCGCCCCACGGCCGCCCGCTGGCCTGCTTCATCGCCATCAGCATCATGGTCTGCACCGCGTGGCTGTAGCCCGACACGCTGTCCCAGTCGTTCCTCTGCAGCTGTGGAAACATCCGCACAGAGAACAACGAGGTGTCCAAACAGCTCACCAAACAGAGAAAAACGCGCAGGCTCCTGCTGCGGCTCATCACGGGGCACCACACCTTCCCCTGGGTGGTGCAGAGCACTCCGATCTTCTGGCAGAAGGCGTAGAAGAGGTTGGCCAAGTCCAGGTTGGGGAGCTGGCCGTTGAGGCCTTCCAGCACCAGGTCCAGACTGGTCACGACGTCGCTGCTGAGCTCCAGGGACAGAGCCGCCTGGATCGAACCCCCGCGGCCTTGAAGGGGGGACCAGTCCATACCTAGATGGTCACATGTCTGTGAGGACTGAGCGCTCTCAGGGGGGTTTGGTGGATGTTTGTAGCCGGGCGAATGCCGAGGATTACCCGTGGTGTTGGTGTGGTGGTAGCCCTCCAGCCAGGCCTGCATGCCGATCAGATCGTGCTCGTTCACCAGAAAGATGATGTCTTTGGCCCAGTAGACCTGATCTGTTGAGGGACACACGCGGTCAGTTAAACGGGAATCATTCAGAAAGGCGGAGGGGGGGGGGGGGGGACGCGGTGGGTTTCGCACTCACTCCTGAAATACTGCGCCAAGCCGAGTAGCAGCCCCACGGCCTGGTTGTTGTGGTCGCCCGCGGTGCAGGGGGCACTCAGCACCAGGGCTTCAGTCCGCGGGGCTCTCGGTGCCCGAAGGATCCCGTAGACATTTGTGCCTTTTACCATCTGAGGGGAGGGAGGGACCCGAGAAGGAACCACGGAACACGCGGATAAATAACAAGTCGGCCCCTTGTTGAACGCAGAAAAACAATCGGACTCACGTATCGCTCTTTGTCTTCGTCAGGAAAAGGCAGCCGGCGAGAGAACCTCTGCGTGAACACCTCCAGCCCCCGAGACTGCATGGTCTTCACCAGCCAGTCCACCGGCATCCCCCTGCAGACAAGCCACTGGTCCCTTTAGACGGGTGGACTACAAATGCCAGTAAACTTACATGGTATCTGACAAAAGAGGACCGTTTTTAAATAAAGTCAAACAGTGATAAGACTTGCGGATGTGCTCACAGATCCCTGCAGACGCCAGACTGACTTTCACATCCACGTTTAGTGTCTCACCCCGTTTTCTTCTTATGGGCTGCAAACTCTCTCCCGGTGGCCAGCGCCCGCTCCCCGGCAGGGAAGCGCTCCTCCACCATGGTGGAGCCCATGGCGTTCTCCGACATGTAGGTGCGCAGGGTGAAGGGCTCGAAGGCCAACCCCATGAACCAGGCCACGCCCGCCATGTAGCACACGACACTGGCGGCCAAAGGGGAGGAATCACAGTCAATGGCTTATACGTGCACGTCGGGCGCGTTTGAGGTCTCGATTCGGACGCGTGTCTCACCAGATGGGGGCATTGAGGCGGGTTAGCAGGCCGATCAGAGCCCGCCGCCGGTTTGGGTCGGACAGCAGTCCCATGTTGCCGTGTTGTGACGTAACGCCGGACCCTGAAGGCAACAAACACACACACACACACACACACACTCTATTACTAACGTCAATACTACACGTAGGAACCTTTTACCATTTGTCGTACATTTATCTCACAGCCCAATACTCGTACGCGAGTAAGTCATGAATATTTCACTGACGTACATTTCCGGCTATTATCTATTGACAGCTGCGGTTAGCTTACTGCTAGCAACCTGTGCTACAGCTAACATAATTAGCTGTACCGGCTTCGGGAGATTTCACAATGTTTCGCCCGGTTTTTCCTCTGCAAAATGTGGTTATTATCAACAGTTACCGTGCAGACTTTTTTGATTCAATATTTCCCATAATATTAATAAAGACGTAACGTTACCTCTTTCCAGTTGGGAGCCGGTCACATCCACCAGCGAATGAAGGCTTGATCAGTTCAATTTCCTTGTTCCTGCGGGAACATTACTACGGCGGACCGACTTCCGGTCGATAAATGGTTCACACGAAATGAAAATACGTCCACAGAATAACTTTAATCGTTTGTTTTCTTTGTTAATGATGCCTATATTCTTATTTCACAGACAGTTCAGATTTCTAGTTACAAATATAAACTCTGCGTCCTGCATTACAAAAATGTATTCTTTAAAAAGCCGATCATTTTTAGTCATTATTAGTTTTCTATAATGGCCTGTCATTAAGTCTGAGGATTGAACTTTTAAATACAAACACCCACAAATGGGAAAGAAACACGAGTTATGAAAGGTTGATACATTTATTGTTAGCTGCACACATGTACTGTACAAAGGTATAAACCATGAAAATATATAAAAGAAATCACTCCAAAAGAATTCTCTCATCTATCCTCTCCATTCGGTCCAATAACTTCTCCGGTCTGCGACCCAAACCCCAGTAAGGAGGTCCTCCATGCATCACTCTCCAGAGAGCACAGAAACCTCCTGCAGATGTCGTCGCACCACCTCATCCAGCAACTTGCTCACACCTTTACACGCCGTCATGGCGGCCGCGATGAGCAAATCCAAGTGATCCTGATGTAGTCTGGCGTCCATCTGCAGCAGAGCGATCTGCCCGCCGCGGGGCAGCAGCGCCAAGGCCAGCGAGCTCACTCCGCCGCCTTCCTCTGCGTAGCAAAGGTCGGCGAGGGGCGTCTCGTCCACGAACCCCACCGTGCAGGCGCACACGTAGTCCCGCATGGGGATGCCGGCGTCGATCACCGCCAGCGTGGCGGCGTTCACGCACACGCTGTAGTTGCCGCCGTCCGACTGCAGAATCTGGTTGGAAATAATTATTATCGTTATCAATACATGATAACCCCCCCCCAACACATCATCGAGTCCACCTCGCCGCCACTCACCTTGACATAGATGTCTATTTGAGAGCGCGGGTAGAGCTGTGTCATCACGGCGGCTTCAAACGTCTGCTTGAGGTGGAGGCTCATCTCCGTGGACTTGCGGTCGCCGTGCGGCCTCCTCTTCCTCTCTGCCGTGCTGAACGTGGCCATGCTGTACTGACAGTTGATCAGGGCTCGTTCGTGGCGACTCCGGGTGCGCGAACCTCGAACCTGGGGATCGATCGTTGTGTCTTCATTAATACAATTCAAGGGAATCGCGGCGTATCGAGTCTGAACTTTTCTGAAGCTTTGATGCCCATATTAATGATTTAATGCAAACTTCTAATAAACTGGAGCCTAGTTCATTATGGTAAATAAGGATGGGATTTTGTTTCACTTGCCACATTGTGAATCATTTCTGTTATAGGAATTCAACGTATTGGATCCTCTGACGTTCCCCCCAGGTTTCTTCCCTTTTTCCCCCATAGAAGGGTTTTTAATTTTTTTCAGTTTTTCCTGTGCGAGGGTTTTGGGGCAAAGGATGTCTCATGTGTACAGACTGTAAAGCCCTCTGAGGCAAATTTGTAATATGCAATTTTGGGCTATACAAAATAAAAGGAACTGAAAACACTGGTGTGTGTGTGTGTGTGTGTGTGTGTGTGTGTGTGTGTGGGGGGGGGGGGGGGGTCACTTTAATGGGTACACCTGTTAAATGTAATGCTGCAGTCATATTCTACCTTGACAGGACAATCAATGTTCAAGTTATATTGGCACTGTCAGAGAAGTATTAACTTTACTGTATTGACGTATGACGTTAGACTAATTTATTTTGTTAGTTATATTTATAAAAACAGACTTTCCCCCAGAAAGTTGTACCTATAAGGTCAGTTCATGAAGGTATTTCAGTATTTTCTGGTCGCTTGAAACGATTCTGTAACGTCACACGCATTCGTTTTATTGGACGAATTACGGGGGGGGGGGGGGTGATGATCAATAAATAACGTGCTGTTCATCTTCTGCCACCGCTGCGCTTTATTCTAACCGTTGTGGCGTTAGCGCTTGCTAAGCTAACGTTACTCACTTCGTGCGGGCCGTAGACCACAGCCAGAACCTTCGTGTTTCCCTGCTCCAGGTACGCGGAGCCGTCCGCCTGAGCGAACACACCCATGCGGGCCTGAAGCTTCCGCAGCTCGGTGGCTTTCCTGCCGTCCAGGCGGTAGCCCTGGTCCGACAGCAGCTCCACGCCCGCCATGTTTTCCGGAAAAAAACTTCGCACGGGATGAACGGCGGCGCGCGAGGACACCACGTGTTCCTCACTGTAGTGCGTCACACGCGGAGAGACTACGGCAAGAGAGGAGGCCCAAATGTGACGCGTTCGGAATAAATGTCGGACTGACGTTAGACATTAGAGAATATTAATATAATGAAAGGAACATTATAATAATTTATTATTATTAAGTTATCTTACTTATGTAACTCTTTATGCGCTATTAAAATATAGTTTGTCCCACTGGTGTAGAATTTTCAACCTATATTATAAAATGGTGTTGGAACTAAATGTCTCATGGAAATCCCCAGATGGGACATTGTGATAACTACTCTGCATCGAATAAATCAAACCTTGTGTATTTACCACAGTAATCCTCGAGTCTGGACCACTATGTGGTTACATTCAGACCCTGTGGGGAGAATTACAGTCACAATGCACGGACAGTTACACAACTTCAACACTTTTAAAAATAAAATTTATTAGCATCTCTAATGTGTATAAATAAAGACATATATGAAACAATGTATATACGTATGATGCAATGAGTTTAACAATAACAAGGTTACATGTGACACAAAGGAGCAGTCTTTATTTTAGCCAGTGTATTGTGAGGAAAACTGTACCTTGAAATCAAGCCTTCAAATATGCATACCTATAAGTTGCAAATAGACATTCTTTGCTCAAACAAAGAAATCTGTTTTGGGGGCGATAAAAGGGAGAATACGGTAAATATGCAGATTTTGCATTCCTGTTTCTTAAGATTTTAAAACATCTTTGATCTACAACATTACAAATGATGTCCTGTTTAATAAAAGGCTTTACTGACACCGACCTCCTCAACTTAACATCACACTCAACAAAAATCCTACAAAGGATTTCACTTCACTCTTTTGCATTTACTGGTTCCACGGACTCATGACAAAGGGTCTTTATAAGCGGACCTGAATTCCAGGGACATTGTGATTTTAATGTTAGACAAAGCGACGAAAGAATAGTCAGATACAAAATGACAAACTTTACATGTAACTACCCGATCCAAAAGGATCAAACAAACAACTGGATTTGCATTTTACAAATAACAGGGTTTGTCATTGTCTGCGTCTGCTTGCTGGGTCAGAATACCAAGAAGACAGTGAATGGATGCTTCTCTGTGGCGGGGGGGGGGGGGGCAAAGGACTTGGCTCTAGGCAAAAAGCTAAAAAAGGAAGAGGACCTCTTTCCTTGTCACGCTTCCAAAACTCAACAGAAAACCTGACAGACGCGGGACGAATGCTGCCCCCCTCCCCCTCTCCTCCCCCCCGAAAGCCGGCCAGAATGGCCCAAAGGCCGGCGCGAGGTGGACTTGTAACAGATCGCCTCGAGGGAGTCTCCTGCGAGGCCCAGCAGGGTGCCCCAAAGTGCACACGGACCGGTGGGATACAATGCGTGGACGCTTATTGGCCGTAGTCTCAGTTTTTCCTCATGAATTGAAAAAAACCATCACATTTTAAAAGGGCATAACGACATCCAAGACTAACTGCTTCAAAGTAAAAAAAAAAGAAAAAAGAAAAAAAGAAGAAGGGTGGTAGGTACAAAAGAAAAAAGAAAGTGTTGTGTCTGCTTTAATACGCAGGTGTACGTGACAGTGAGAGGTTATCGGCACCCAAGGATCGCGGCAACCTCATTCGGCCTCATGGAATGACGGGACTATGTAGTAGATCTGAAAAACGATGGTCTCTGCTCCATCCCGAGTCTTTAGAAGAGTGCAAAGATCCCCTAATTTCCCTGATGTATCCATGTCCCCCGCGTCCTAAAACTCTGCAAACTCCTTCCCGCATTTTTCCGTTACGGAAACTCGGATTTCCTCCTCCTCGTAGTCGTCGAAGTTGCTGGTGTCCCCCGGGCCTCTGCACTTTGGTATGAACGGGGCCTCCACCTGCAGAAGGGAACCGCACGCTTTATTAGGTGAATACGGTCAAAAAGCTCCCAGTAGCGCCTGGTAGAACCTTTTTCCTGTTTGCACAACAACTCTACGCCGTGACTTTCACCAACTCCCCGAATCTCCATTTGACAGGCAGCGTTCAGCTACTTCATCGCAAGCCAAGAACATTGTATTATTAAAATTATTATGATGTCGTGTTTGCTTTACATTGAGCCAAATATAGCAAACCGCATCACAGCTCCTGCGCTGAGAGACTGCGATACGACATCGCCGTACGTTTCTCTGATTAAAATCTATTAACGATAAAACTTTCACGTCTGTTGGTACTCTACGAGGCTGAAGGTCGACGTGCCACAAACGCTCTCAAGTGTTCGGTTTCTGCAAAGGTGTCAGCTCAGTGTTTACTAAACATCTCAGAGGACGGACGTGAAGGTGGAAAGTTACAGAAGGAGGCGAAGCTGGGGGACGAAGGAGACGCACGGGGACGTGTGATGGACGATGCACTTCAACGCCCCTAAAGCACCGTTAAAATTAAAATGAGGATAATTCAAGGCGTGAAAGCTTTAATCCTGAGAAAATAAGGTCAAGGGGAGACGGCCATTCAGAATGAAAAAAATATAAAAAAATATATATATTTTGTTTAATTAATCTGTACGTAATTGGGTGTTTTAGCTCGTCTTAAACTTTCTTTGATTAAAAATCTAAATGTTTTAGATTTAAACATGTAACCTATTTCATGAACGGGAATTTATTTCTCTTCAGGTTTTTGAAAAAATAATGATAATAATTTTTCACTAGTAGAAATGATCAATGTAAAGAAAAAAGTATGAAAATGGGTCTAATTTTTTTTAATTATAAAAAGACCAGAGTCTGACGTTGTCAATCCTAAAATTCAAGAGGAGAATCTACTCTTGAATGAGGCTGTAAAATAACAAAAATAATAATATAACAATACAAAAGAATAAGGAGGAGACCTGATTCGGTTAAATCCAACGAGTTTTAAAAGTTTTAAAAATATCGTTTCTACATCACACTATCCCACTGCATCAATCCAATAAAGTACCGGCGTGAAGTCGATAAAGGTGTGTTATGATTGTATAGTGAGGAAGTTTAACAGAATCAACAGATCGATAAGATTCGAGCACAGAGAGAAATTGATCAATCAAAGAACTCCATTGTCATCATGTCATCCTGCAAAACGGTAAATCTGGCAGCGGAGCCAAGTGGGGGAAAATATGATTGATTGATGAGCAGTCTTCAGACAACTTTCCAACAAAATAGCACAAAAGAATCCCTGAGCATCAGAACTTGTAGCACAAAGAAAAGAAGAGTCGATATCTACAAATCAATGCGTAATGAACAGCGTTTGGTGTCATTGGCCTCGCCTTTCTCTCGTAGATGGCGATCCAGTCTGTCGTGGCGAACCATTTGTGGCCCTTGATGTCGTTGACTCCGTTCTTCAGGTTGCCGTAGCGTTTGGTCAGGTCCACCTGCAGCAGGTTCCTCAGCAGGTCCTTCAGGTCGGAGCTGAAGTGGGACGGGAATCGAACCTGGAAAGAGGACGAAGCGCACAATGGAATCTGGCTTGTGTGCACGCGACCCGGGACGCACATCCCAAATCCAAACGCCCGCCTACCTTCCCCGAGACGATCTTCTCGTAGATCTGAATCGGCTGATCTGCAAAGAATGGAGGGTAACCAGCGGCCATCTCGTAGATGAGGACCCCGAGCGCCCACCAGTCCACCGCTTTGTTGTAGCCCTGAAAAGATCGGAGACGGTTCAAATCCTTGTTTTTAGAATTCAGAATAAACTCAAACATAAGAAAAGAGTTTTGTTCGAGTACAAAGACAGCGAGGTGAGCATCGACACAGTGAAAGAAAAGCTGCGTACTTTGCTGAGGATGATCTCCGGCGCCAGGTACTCCGGCGTCCCGCACAACGTCCAGGTCCGGCCCTTCACCCGCTTCGCGAATCCAAAGTCCGTCACCTTGAAGGAGCACAGACGCCACACGTGGGCAAAGTGTCGCCTCGGAGGGCCGAGCGGCGCTCATTTGCTGTTGTTGCAGCTCACCTGGATGTAACCGTGGTGGTCGATGAGCAGGTTCTCGGGTTTCAGGTCTCTGTATATGAGATCCAGTGAGTGGAGGTACTCGAAGGTCAGCACTATCTGGGCGGCGTAAAACCTGGCGTGCGGTTCACTGGAGAGGGAAAAAAGCAGCGTGGTCACTTCTCGAGGATTTAACCCGTGCATGTTGGGACACAGAGATGCAACGAAAGCTGCTAAATGGGCCCCGGATCAACCCGCCGATGCGTTTGATTGGACGTCGACCCAGACCACCCCCCCCCGGCAGATAAAAAACACACCTGAACCTTCCGATTCGTCTCAGGTGTGAGAACATCTCTCCCCCTGGAACGTATTCCATCACCATGTACAAATTGGAGGTGTCCTGAGAAAAGCACAGAAAAAACGACACCCGTCACTCGGCGATTCGTTAGTGTACAAATTCATTCCGGTGACAAAAAAATAATAAAAATAAACGCACGCTGTACCTTAAAAGCGTACTCGAGTTTGACGAGAAAGGGGAAGCTCACGGCCTGTAATATCCTCTTCTCGTTCAGCGTGTGCTCTATTTGCTTGAGTTTCACCACCTGGAAGATAAAAAGAGATAAGACGACCTTGTCGGGTAGATCTCGCTCACCGTAGCGACAGGCGAGATAGCGAGATAGCGGGTGCAGGGAGGCAAGGTCGCCTTTAGCTTTGTGTTTATTTAACTCGGGCCCCCCCCCCAGCAGTGAAAAAGAGCGAGTTTTGATGTGACGTGTTTAGGTAATTGGGAATGTTGCATGAGAAGGAGGGAGGGGGGGGGCACACGTGCTCCCACTGACCTTCTGCTTGTCCAGTATTTTCATGGCAAAGTGTTGCTCTGTCGCTTTGTGCTTCACCAGCATGACCCTTCCGAAGGAGCCGGTGCCCAG
Source organism: Gasterosteus aculeatus (assembly GCF_964276395.1). Taxonomy (NCBI): domain Eukaryota; kingdom Metazoa; phylum Chordata; class Actinopteri; order Perciformes; family Gasterosteidae; genus Gasterosteus; species Gasterosteus aculeatus. The sequence goes on from NC_135690.1 coordinate 17,542,014, forward strand.
GGTCTTCAGCCGGTCAAAGTCGTCGAGGCACGTCGCGCTCTGCGGGGGGAACCACAGCGACGCGTTAGCCGACCGAAGCGGCTCCCGGGGACAGGCACGGGTCTCGTGGCGCTTACCTGTGGCGGGCATTCCCATTTCCGCAGGAAGTCTTCTTTGGCTTTGGCCAGAAACTCTTTGACTGAAACACAAGGAGCACAGGCGGACGCAGTCAGCTGCCGTCCGCTGAAGCACACTGCGGTGTCTTCATTAAAACTAATTCAGGTTTTAGATCAAGCTGGCGGGAAAAGAGCGAGCGCTGCGTCGCACTGGAGGGGGAATCGCGGGGGACACTAATGGAGGAGACGGTGGGCGGGGGGTCGACTCTCATCTGGACGTACGCGGAGTGGGACACTAAACACACCACATACTTTGCTCTAAAGATAATAAAACACACACGTGAGAAGGACATTCAGGGGCAGGCAGACTAGCGATGCGTGGCGAGACACTCGGCGTATTGGTTCCTGTTTGTTGTGTGGGCGGGGGCGGCGGGGGGGCGGACTACACAACGCTTGATGCGGTTTGGTGGGTACGGTTGTTTTAAACACAGCAGTAAAATAATGGTAATTAAAGACAAACCAATGTATGGAAAATCCAGATTGAGACAATGTGGATAACAAAAGAAGGACTTATTATAAAAAGCACACAAGCAAAGCAAGCACATCTAGCAGGTAGTGGGAGGGAGACCGACGGCGCTCTGCTCATCTTCTGGAGGAACCGGCGTACCGAACGTCTCTGTTCTCCACCACGGTATCGCAGGAACGAGAGCCCAACGAGAGCGGACGGGACGACACGGATGGGGAAGACAGAGAGAGAGAGAGAGAGATGTAGAGTTCATGTGCATGACAACAAGGCGACTGGAATGAAAACAGGGGGAATTTAACCGGAGACCGGCTGTCTGCCGAAGAACCGGTGTAGCAAAGCGCCGCGTATCGAGACGCTCAGATGGACCCGATAACCGCCGCCCGCCGGAGAACAAATCAATCCGAACATTCCTCATTCTACAAAGCGTTCGACCTCCGTCACGCTTTGAGCTGCAGGTTTTGTTTCCGCACCTCAACATCGGTCAACTTCTCTCACTACAGCAGGTTTGGAAAAGAGGTTTGGCCCCCGCGTTCCCTCGATTGCCGTTTTAGTCAGAAGCCTAAAATCATTTTACTCTACAACATAAAACACGTCAGTAAACAGCCATAAACATTTGTTTGGCACAAGGCTCATTTTCTGCGGTGACTAAAAACCTAAATGGTAGAATATCTTCCTCTTTATGTCGGGTTGTTTGCTCAATCAGCACTTTATTATGATGAGCATAATGAATCAATTTTATTATATTTTCGGATTCGTTTTCTAACAACCGACCAATTGACTGAGCGAAAAACATCCCCCAGCATTTAAGGTCTAATTAATCAAGAACATAACGTGCAGATAAATAAATGATTCCCGATAAGGACAATAAAGTTAGTTACAGTGACTTCATATGCGTCAAGCGGTCAAGATAAAATACAGACAAGCACAACTTGGTTCTGTTCTGTTACACCGGAGTGAAACCCAACACTCGGGCACAGTGAAGGGAAATATGTGTCAGCTGTTTAATCCCCCCCCCCCCCCTCCCGCCTCTGCGAATGGGCGCTATATGCAGTAACCACAGGTACTCCAGTGTATAAATATACAGCGCCGTGGGTAACCAGGTTATCGGGTCAGAGTGGCTTCAGTCCAGACAAATCTGCAGCTCAGCGCACAGCGGCGGCTTAAACAGGTCCGACGCTTTGCAGTATCTGGAGGAAGGCGGGAACTATCGCCGATCGGATGGTCCGTGTCGGCCAGGGTGGCTGCGTCTCTCAGCGGGTCAATAAAACCCGATTCACGGCGTCGCAGAGTGTCGCTACATAAAGCAAACGGACAGGTCCTCGGCGTGTTTGTGTGCACGGTAACGATGCATCAACGTTTCTGCACAAAAGGGACTGATTTGAGGCCATCGAATGCGACGACTTGTGCAACAAAAAAAAAAGAAAGAAAAAAAACAAAAAACTTGCACACCTGCAGCTCTTATCTTCACGGCCAGGTAGAGGGGAAACATGTGTGATTGATCACACAGGAGGCTCATGCATGACTCGCTGCGCACATACAGGCACAAAGTGTCACGGGGCCTGAGGCCCGGTTGCGTCAAACCTTTCAAAGCTCGTAATGCCCCTTATCCTCTGACGGAGGTCGGATGACAAGCTGCTCCGGTCAGCGGCGAGCTGAATGTGAGAAGTGAGCCTCGGTGGACCTTTACCCCACCAAGATTAGAAAAGGGGCTCGAGTGCCACAATTCAACCCCGTTGGTCTGAGTGTGTGTGTTTGTGTGTGTGTGTGTAACTGGGAAGGCAGCACTTTTATGAATGGAAAGAGGGCATTTGTCATTTCTTCACCATATTTGGTCAGGGTTCTGTAGCAGGGAAAGCTTTGTTTATGCAGCCAAGAATAAAATGTGGCAGCGAGGCCCGAGGCAGAAACAGTCCCACTGGCTCTCCTCTACAAAAATAAAATAAAATAAGACGTGTCTTTTCATAACAGTCACTCATGGGGGGGGAGATGTAACTTAATGGGAGCAAAGCTCTTTTTGCCAGAGACCCCCATCCTGATTGACATGAAGCCAGCGAAGATGACGAGGACGAGGGTGATGAAGAAGAAGGGGATGAAGATGAAGACGGTGATGAGGAAGAAGAAGGGGATGATGAAGGGACCCGCGGCTAACGGGAGGGTGTGTGGGCCCGGCCATCCCCCACCGACCAGAGGCTACGACATGACAGGGGCCTTTTGGGGGCTAACACCCCCCCCCCCCCTCTCTCTCGTAGCATAAGTTAGCAAGCTAGCTGGCATGCAAACAGCCTTTTAACGAGCCTCATCAATAGAGGGAATGTATCGATCAGCATTGCGCACGCATTTAACAGGCTGTTTAACCCCCCCGGTAGTAAAAAAGACAACAACGGAGTAGGGGGAGGGGGGGGGGGGCTTCTGCTAGCTAACTTAGCTAGGCATCTTTGAACCAAATGAAATACCCCCCGTCCCCCGGTGGTTAACCGTTAGCTAGGAGCGGCGAGCGGCCGGATAGCAGCGGGGGGGCGAGGGGGGGGTGAGAGACTGCCCCCCCCCCGCTGCGTCGTTACCGCGGTGCGGTTATACGTGTTTATAAGCGGCGAGCTAACCACCAACTGGGTATTTAAGCGAGTACGCGGCGGCTGAGAAAATAGAACCCCAAACGGAACCAAAGCAGACGGGACCGGCCGGCGGGGCGGGGGGGGGGGGGCGGCCCGGGACTCACCGCTCTCCAGCTCGTTGCCCTTCTTGGCGGTGGCGGCGTTCCCCATGGCGGCGGCGCGGAGGACACGGCGGCCCGACTGCGGAGGGGAGAAGAGATGGCGGAGGCTCGCGAGCCTTCCTCCTCGGCGGGCTGCTCGGCTCCTTCTCGCTCCGTGTGTTTTCACCGCCGCGCTCCTTGAAGAAAAACAAGATATAAGCTCTAAAAAAAAAACACACCTACTCGAACCGATGTTAAACGTTCAATCGGGTTTTTTTTTTTTTTTTTTAAACCGTGAGGAAATAACACAGGTCCGGTATCTCTCCCGAAGCGACCCCCCCTCCTCCTCCTCCTCCCTCCCCCCGTGTCGCCCTCCCACACACACACGAACCCTCCCCGCCGCCCGCCGCTCACCCGCGGGTAAAGATTTCCGCTCTCGCCGGTTCGGTAAAGTCTGCGCGGGTTGACGTGAAGTTAGCGGTCACTTCTGTGCTCCCCCCCCCCCCCGCTCCTCCTCCCCCCTCCTTAACCCTCCCCGCCTCGACGCTCCGCTGCATCCACGGTGCGGGGAGGAGGTCGCTGCTGGCCCGGGGGGCCCCGGCGCGTCTCCGCGGTGTCTGTTGGAGCTTCACGATAAATATCAGAATGTTGTATATTATATTTTTAACTGGCTTCAGCCTTTGACTTTATGAAGTGCTGAAAGAAGTACACAGACAGTAGTTTTTATTTTTTTTAAAGTACCAAAAATACCAGTATTGATTAGACAAAACGGCCCATTTTAGAATATTATATATTTCTTTCTATTATATTTCATAGTTTTTATGCATGTCCCTCTGGAAAGATTAATTATGATGATACATCATTATTCACTTGTTGATATAATCTGCAAAGCCACTATAAGCTTTCGTATAGAAATAATGGAGCAAAAAGTTCTGTATTTGCCTCTAAAATGTATAAATGTAAAGTAGCAGATTTGCAGAAGTGCCTCAAAATTGTACTTATGTGCTTAATTAAATGAGCAGCTGTCATTATGATCTGACATTTACTTCATGCAGCATGTCGTGTTAAGGGTTCCTATCAAACTTTATTTCTTTAACTTTATTAGCTGCAGTTAAGTTCATGTGTTTGTCTGATAAGCAAAAGGGACTCGACAACGTGTTTTAATAGAACTCTATTAAATGTATAATTAATTCCAATGCAACTTTATAGTAAGATCTCATTACTTAAGTATTACAACTTTAGTATAGCTGCACATTTTTGAATCATTGATCATAGATATTCATTCTATATAAATAGAATGAATATCTATATTATATATTATTTATTTAGAACAATTCAAAGAGAAAATATGCAAGAACTATTGGAGAAGGGAATCTGTACATTTTATTATAGCACAAAATAATCCAACATTTACTTCAAAAGACAAAACGGTAGTTATTCAATTTCAAATTGCTAATACAACATTGAAAACACTGCATTATAATTGGACGTCTTGTGTTAATGTTACTTGAGTAAAGCTCAGAGGTATAATCAGCACAATGTTGCATTTAGTAATTAATGAAATAGCTCTTTGAGACAGATGTTCACATGTATTGAATAAAACAATATCATGTTTAACTTGCACGTTTTTATGTTTAGATTTTCATTTATTTATAAAGAGCATTTACTTGTATGCTCTTAGTTTAACGGAGATTTTCACTGCCAACAACTGCTCAACAATTGTGCAAATTAAGTACCTTCGTCATTCAAAGTGTTAACTGTAAAATACATTGTCAAATTAATGAGTAACTAGAAAACGGGATTCCCAAAAGCCTAATTTAGTGAATAATTGTTAGATTGAAGGCTTACTGATTTGGGTCAGGAGATTTGAGCGAATGCAGCTGTTCCAGTTCTATCTTTGAATATGACACAACTTCAACTGGTTTATCTGACGGAAGAAAAATAATAACAAAATACATTCATCTTGACATCGAAATTCCCAAACAAAAATAAATAATTCAACTAAAGCAATACTACCTCAAATGCATTCTGCCCTCTTTAAATAGGAATAAAGAAATAACTTTACCACTACTGCAACTTAATCAGCAGGCTAATTATAATAATTATAACATTTGCTATAAAGCCATTAGCATTGGACAGCTAATGTTAGCATTTGGCTAGCTTTGTTAGCCGCCATCTGACCACAGAGGAATGACTGTATGACTTGATGAAAACCTTCTATAGGATACTTTTCTCATTTAGGCTACATGATATATATTTTTTATTATTACATGTTTTCATTTGTAAAGCACTTTTTAATCCTAGCACAGTTCTTTTTATGATTATTAGTAGTCAAAATTGAAATACTGCTGACATTTTATTGCACAAATACCAATGAATCTCTAGTAATAAATAATAATGTAACACTCCGGAAGGACTCATTCATCTTGGGACTATACTTGTAATATTTTAAGTACAACAAATTACAATATAATTGAACTCTTAAACAAGTACATTCTTTAATGTAGAACATTTGAGTGCTTTTACAGCGTGCCACTGTATTTTTACCATTAAGTAAAATCACCCAATGCAGATTTCTTCAAGGCCATCAGCGAGTCTAGCAAAGCTGGGATGAGGATGGTCAGTGGCTGTGTGTTGAGTGTTGTGCGTTTTGTGCTGTGTGGCGTTCTGCCCTCTGCACATATCATGAGGCTAATTATCGTCAGCATGTGGGATGGGAGGCGACACACTCCACCAGCTGTCGTGTCTTGATAAGGTGTCTGAGGATTGGGGGTTTGCCGTTTTATTTGCAGGCTCAGTGATAGTGCTGCTCTCATATAGAATTATTTATCGCATTGAAATATCTTATAGGCAGTGACAATCAATTTACAACACGATACGGCGTGAAATCATTATGTTAGCGAAACTCCAACCTGGAACTAATTGTCATTTATAGCTCAGAGTAAATTATATCACCATTGACTCCACTACAGTTATTTGCCAGCTATTCTTATCAGTTGCTACTCAAAACTATACTTCTACCCACTGTTACCAGATATATTCTTACAGATGGTCGGTCTGCTTATACAACCACAAACTCCTCATAATGAAGTGACACGTCTCACAAGGCCCCACGTGCTCTCCTCAAGTACACGTGTAGTTCCACTTCTGGACACTAGAGGGCAGCAGATCTCTGCTACAGAATCTGTGGCCCTGAGCGGCTCTGCGTGCGCTGATATTTTCCCTCTGACCACAGTCACAAGGTACTTGATTTCATTTATTCATCAAAGTTAATTGTGGTCAGCGTTTCTCTCTCTGTTCAGCATCCCTGATCATATCGGATTCGGCTGATGCAAGTCGGCTGGTTGTCTGCAGTGTGAACTGGAGATTTAGAATTACAAACCGTCTCCCGTGAGCATCTGTAGCAAACATGCGGCGTCCTGTCAGAGCCGCGGCGTGTCTGATGTTTTCATTTGAGCGTCTTCACTCAATCGAGCGGTTATTTGTGTGGTTCCTCACGGAAAATACAAACAGAAGAGATATTTGCGTTATTGAATGTGATGCTCATTTGCTTTCGCTCTTTCATGTCCTCTTTTCTCCTCTTTTCTTCCCCAAACAAACAGCCTGTCACGTTCATCCCGACTGACCAGATGCTCTCCATGTTGGCGTTCCCGTGTTCCCTGCAAACAGGCCGGGCTGCGGTTCAAAGGGAATGATTCATGCCCTCAAATGAATGAATGAAAAGCCGAATCGTTAAGTGTTCTGTAACTGCAGACCGTCACCTCGATCCAGTTTTAACAACACAAACGCCGATCATGAGGATTTAGCTTTGCTGTAAGCAAACACCGAGGTCCACTTGCTTGCAGAGACCTGTTACAACCTGAACAGCATTTTGAGCCTCCATTTGTCCGCGGAGAGGCTGTATCTCAGTCACGCCCTGCTTCACATGCACACAGGAGCTGCACAGTGCAACCTCAGATTTCCTCTGTTGGCCACGGACCAACTCGTCTCCAGCGGTTGGAGCTTGAGTGCCTTCCTCCGCAGCACATCCACTAAATTTATAGGGAGTGGGGTGTGTGATATTTGCAGCACTCCAGCTTCTGGCTGTCACTGGATCCCTAAATGTACTTTGCTGGGATTGAAACCAACGGCATCGCAATGGCAACCTGACTTCTATCCTTTTAAGATCATCGAGACCGTTATTTGAATAATGCCAGTTAAACATCTGTGGTTCTGTGTGTTTTTTCGGGGGGATGCGGCATGCAGGGTGGGGTCGGCCCAGCCTGAATGAGGACTCTTACTGCTTAATATGATTTATTAAAGCTTTGCCGATTGGGAAAAAGAGAGCACACTGCGTCGTAATGGGCTAAAATCCGCACTTCTCCGAGTGTGTGAGCTGCAGAAATAAAGGTCACGGGTTTGCAGACGGCCAGAGATGAGCTAGTTGTCTCCTCTTATCAGTCGCCCAGCTCCTATTAGGATATTGCATGTGGTTCCAGGACATTACCCGACATTTCCTCCTCTGTATATCAAAGCCTCTATAGTCCCCCTCTCTCCCACAGCCTAATTCCCTCCAGATGAGCACAATGGGATATCTGATTCAGTGTGCAAAGACACATGTATACAGCTGTGTCAGCCTGCCTCAAACAGCTGGCGTAGAGCTTCAGTACAACTTTTAATCATGCGTGTGTTTATGTAATTAAGCACCAAGGACTGAGTCGTATTGTCCTCAGCTGCGGCCCGATCAGATATTTCAGCTCGTGGTTTAATGACATACAGGCGATACAAATCATGTACAAACTGCAGAAGGTCTTCCAAGTGTGTGTCGACATGCACGACAGTGAATGTGTTTGTGTTCAATGTGTACATTGGATCCTGGACAGAAAGAAAGTGACCCGTTGCCAAGGCCCGAAGTCGAGGCGCTCAAACCTTGAGACAGAAAAGAAGAAAAATGGAGGAAACATGAGTTGTAAGAATGCAGAATACGCCTTCCTGCTTTTCCTTTTTTTTAGCCATCCGATGCGGATACTTGTATATACAGCAGGGTGAGCTCTGGGCATCGAGGAGTATCAGATATTTTGATATTTTAATATATATATATGATCATTGAGGCTGCCTGGGAATGTTTGTTAATGTGAAACCCATCGGGGCTTGTTGCTACTCGCTGTACCGGATTCTCTTTATTGGCTTCATGCGGTGAATATCCACCTTGTCGGGTTTGTTGTAGCGCTGCCAGGCTCAGTGCTGCACTACAACATAAATGCCTGTAATTTCCCAACCACCAGATAATGTATTCCTCAAAGTGCTCAGACAGTTGCACAGAAAGCTAATTTGGGATAGATGCACAATAACCCTTTGAAGTTGTGCTTTAGTGCTCGTGCTCAGAAATCCTCCTCTGCAAAGCAGCTTCTCTGCAGCTCACTGAAGGAAGGTAAATGTGGCTGATTCGTTAGGAAAACAAGGCGTGCGCGAGGAGCTGAATGCGCGGGTAAAAAAAAAAAACACCTTGATGGAGTCGCACGTGTAAAATCCTTTTCAGAGTACGTATCCAGAGTCCCTCCAGAAGGTCTTTCTCTCCAGGTTCTCACACGTGGACGCGGATGTTAACGGTTTCCGCAGGGAGGGAAACATCGGCAGAGACACGCGGTCGGCGTCTGTTCCGCCGGTTCAGGGGAGGGAAACACTGCGCAACATGGCCGCCGAGAACCAGATCAAAGCCAACACAATCAAAGGCAGAGCGAAAGCTACGGCAGTAAGCTCGTGTTAAATGTCCCCTCCCCCCCCCCCTCGCCGCCCGGCCTCCACCCAGCCGGCGTTACCCTCGACTCCTCCCGGATCGACACAAGCCCCTTTATGCCGGGCAGCGGCGAGGCTTGAGACGACCCGTGATGATGTCAGAGACTGGGCCGTCCCGCGCTGGTGAGACGCAGGACCGGCCGCCGAGCTTTCAGGCGGCGTGCGGTCGCCTCACGCGTGGCCCCCCCCCCCCCCACGCCGCGCTCTCAAAGCGGGGGTCAAAGTTCCGACCTGCTTTCTCACACAGATTAACAAGCAGGGTGTGGAAACACCCCCCCACCCACCCCCGGACATCGCACAAGTCAGGCCTCCTTGACTTTTCAGCCTTTGACCTTTGACCTCCCCCCCTGACTGGCCCACATGTTTTCAGATTGATGAATGCATTCTTACTTGCTCGCAGACAGCAACTGGTTTCAGTTCATATCTGTGTGGCATGAAAATCGACATCAGAGGCTCGCTGTGGAAAAGGTGATCCATCATAACGGACGTTTAGTCGCGTCTATGATCGAGCTGATGTTAATGGCGGCCTGGCGATGCACTCAAAAGGCTTTTGTGAAAGCTGACAGGAAGCCAAGACTCGCCCGAATGTCAACGGCTTTAATGCCGTCGGAGAGCAAATTTCCATCTTAAAGAACCTGCTACTTTGTTTTAACGTTGCACTTGATGATCGGACTCGCAGCGCGTGGACATTTTTAGTTTCACGCCGGTCGCTTCTCTCCGCTCTCGTCGACCCGCCTGTAAAAACTCACAAGCCCCTAAACTACAAAGAATACAGCTAAAAGGCGAATGGACGGTGAACTAACACGTGTTGCGTCTGTACGACTCAGTCGGTTTGCACCCTTTTGATCTGTGCCGACTTTATTTACGAGTCAACGGTAGTTTGCTGATTTGTTACCATGACAACACGAAAAGCCCTTTTCATCCGGGCGTTTTCTGGTCAGTTTTTTACCTCCCATAAGAGAGTGACTGCGGTTTAAAGGTGATGCTTTAAGGATGAGTTACTCTCCTCGGGCCTCCACTGGTCTCCAATCTGAACCTGGACGTTAGTTTGTGTTGCAGCGATTCGAGAGGCGTATCGGCAGGACTCATTTATGTAAAAGAAAACCCCAAAGAACTGCTCACGTGGCGCTTTATCAATCCGCTTTGGGCCATTTGTCTGTAATTGAGTTATTATAATTATTTAGCAGCAGTGGGCAGCCACAGCTCCCAGCTACCAACTTTAATTACTGAGGACTGAGGTTATGTTTTCGAAATGTTTGTCTTACTGGTTGGAATCACAAGTTCTCACCAAGTACGCATGAAAGCATCTACGGCTTCATCGCCGCACGACGACGCCAACAACTCAATAATTCACGAGTCATTTCAAAGAAATAGATTAACTATACGAAACAAGGTTAAAATCTTTGCAAAGGAATTTGAAATTGAGCCGATACTAAACAACAGCGTCTCAGCAGCATGAAAACACACTGACGGGTTTAAGAGGCTGTGGTCTCCCGTCAGAAGTGTTTGACAAGGGCCACAGTTTATAGCAAATACAGAACATGAGCCAACGTGCAAATACGTTCCGATGGAAAGATCCCCCGACTCTCAGATGTCGGGTCCTCGTCTTCGGGGACAGAAGTGACAAGTTTTCATCCATCTGTTCGACGGTCTTTCAGCCAGCGGCTTTGCGCTTCGGGGGGGGGGGGATTCACTGCAGTACTTCGCTGATCTTCGTGTCCTGTTCGACCTCGTGTCATCACGGTGAGACCAGCATCAAAAAGCAAGAGCACATCTGCAATCAAACAAACCCGACCGCAGGTTAAGGGGTTTGTTTGCAAGTCTCCAAATTGAAAATGAGTGCATAGATGATGTAGTCCGATGGTGTTAATCTTGAGTGTTGTGGCTCTTAACCTTTCCTTTCTATTGGATCCAAGCCGCTGCTTTTTTTTATCTGTTGCACGGCCTTGTGTTATTTCATCCATTATCCTCTTCCATCCGTCTGCGGCGCTTCCATGCAACCTTTCTGTTTGGTTCTGTTTTTTCCCCTCTGCCTCGCTGGCTTGGGCCCTGCACTCTGCGGTCGTGTGATCCGAGCCCATAAAACCACCGCTGCCTCGGCTCTAAATATTTAGCCTTCGCAGCCCTGCAGTTCATGCGCCGTGTCCACTTTAACAAGACGTGACAGTGGCCGGATTTAAACTTCACTCAAATTATTACAGTTTTCAAATAGCTCTAAAATTGCGCCTTGCGCGCGGGGGAGCGCCTTGGCTCCGGCAACCAGCGTTCAGCGGGGGAATGAGGCCGTCAAATATCTTAAAACCAGAAGCCAGCAGCCCCCCCCCTCGCATGCTGCTTTCTGATGCTTCGCCATTCCGTCAGAATGTGGGAGCGCCGTCCTCAGCTCATCTCGGCTTTTTTAAACTCTCCTGATTGCTCTGCTTCCCGTGTTCAACGTCTCGTCGCAGCGCAGGTCTGTCTGCTGCCGCTGTAATTAAAAACCAAGCGTTAGCAGACCCGCAAATCAGATGAAAGGCTCATAAAGCAGAGCTGAATTCGGCAGCGGAATGCCAGGGGCCGGCTCAGTTACGGCCCTTAATTGATATTCCCTTTGTTCCTCTCCAATCTCACAGAAGCCCTGAGGCAGCTGGAGGACTGGTGACAGTCCAACAGGTATTAAACAGACCATTTCGAGTGTCACCAAGCGGGAACTGAGGGTTTCAAAGAGCCAACGATCTGCTGTGAAATTAAAGCAGGGATCGGTCCGAACACACAGGTATAAGTGTGAAATGTTATGACACAGACAACAGAGAACCACCAACTGCATGAAGGTATCTGTCCACTCTTGCAGTCACGAAAGCGCCATTCATGCCTAATATAAACTTTCCAGAGGGGAGGGGGGGGGGGGCTCGATCTGCCGAACAGGGGGGTTTGTAGTGTATTTCTGTAAACATGGCAGAAATGATTCCAGCTAACCATGCGAGGGAAACCGTTCTGCCTGCTCAGTATTCCAGTCGTTCCCAGCCAGAACCATCTGGTGGCGTCTTTGCGCTCTTCCCCCAGCGGAACATTACTCTCAGTGGTCTTGATGTCCCATCAACTCGCTACCTCATTAAAACAGGGGGGGGCGATAATAAACCCCCGGGGGGGGCCACGCGCGATGAAATCGTATTGATCTGCAAACAGGCGCGTGCATATCTCCTCAATGCACACATATCAACCCAATAATAAAATGCCCCTGCAGAACCAGGATACCAACCACTCAATAACCCATGTGAATATTCCACTCCTTGGTGGGTGGCGTGTGCGTCCGCGCTACGGACACAAACCGGAGGCTTTCTTTCCAGAATACAAAGCGCAGAGGGATGTTTAGTCAGCCAAGGTCACTGCATGTTTCCACGCGGCGAGCAGGGAGAGAAGAGGCACCGAACTCTCATCTGTATTCTCCTCAGATGACTTGCGTTAGTCGGATCACGCAGATACAGGATTCTTCTCCGAGAATTAAAACCCAGATGTCATGCTAGCAGACACACGCATCCCCACCGCAGTGGAGTATTATTTATGGCTCTCCAGTCGGCAGAACTAATGCCTCGCACTCAGCAATCATTCACCGGGAACAAAGAAAGAGAAAAGTCGCTTTTTTTTTTTTTTTTTTTGCCTGTTGGCAACGATCCATTTCGACCAGCGTACCAGAAATGATCCGCACCGCTCTATCACTCACACACACACACACACACACACACACTCAGTGGGAGTGATTTCACAAAAAGCAGGACGAAATGTGCCGTTTCCTTGATTGTGATCTCACTGTGGCCTCTGCTGTTTCTGGAGCAAACAGTTGAACAAAATCCAACCTTTAAAGGACGCCTGTATTACCCAGAAGGCTCAGTGCCGCGCCGCCCACTGAACGCTTCATGCGACGTTGCACGTGAAAGGTCTGAAGAGTGACTGCTAATCGTTTCGCACCAGGGTGAACAATGTATATCCCACGTTCACGTCACATGATGCGCGGGATCTAATCGCCTTTTTTCACTTTACAGAAACCCACATCGAGAGACTCTGACGCAGGTCACATATCACCAGCTTCCCTCACAAGGACCTTTTCGATGCATTCGTCTTCATTTAATTAGTTTACGGGGCTCCGCTGTGTCTGCACACGAATTGGGGAAGAAAAAAAAAAAAAAAGCGGGCACGTTAATGCGTTTTGTTGTGTGGCAGAACTCCCAGATCCACCTTGAAGTGGCAATTGACCGAGATGGGAAGCTGCCGAGAGCCTCCTCACGTAGAGAACACAGAGGCCTCGATGTCCCCGGATGGATTACGCCACCAACAACCCGCGTCCCAGCAGAAGGGATTAAATCCACGAGACAACTGCGTTTCATGCATTATTTGATTGTGCTAATGCCCCAAACACATACGGGCGAAGGCACGAACGTAGACGCCTGACAGCAGTTCGACTGTCTGTTCTTCTGCCTCGAGGCCGCGGGAGCTGCAATTACTAATTCCTATCGTTTCCGCCTTACAAAGGAGAAGTAATAAGCAGACTTTTACCTGATAATGTCCCGTGATGGGAGAGAACAAGCTGTACCCCGAAAGCCGCAGAGCAGGGAAGCTCAGAACGAACAGCGTTTAAGGCTTTCTGCCTAATTAGTGTGAACAGAGAGGTTCATTCTTCATCCTCATACTCACCAATAAATATTGCCTCCATTATAATTAAATCATGAAGATACTGCGTTTGGCTACTAACATAATGTGTTTCTTTAGTTTTCTTGACCATTTCAAGCAGCCTATTATTTATTCCTAAATAATGAATGTTTTCATTATTTATTGTTAATTAAAACAACGGCATCACAGTGTTGCAGAAGATTCAAGACGAGAATATGTAATACAACTGTAGCTGGAGCTCATAACAACTTCTACCTCTGTTTTGGCGCATTTTTAACAGAAATGAAACTTTGACGTATGTTGTTTTTTATAATATTAAAAAAGATGTGGAAATAAATCGGATATTTGGAGGCCGCGGCGTCGATTTGAATGCAGAAGAGACGCTTGGTCCCGACATTCTCTGGTAAAACACACAGCTCTTTGGGGAACCTGCGACTGGGACCTTTTTGAGCCTCTGCCCACATTATTCCATTCTCTGTCCTGTCATTAGAATTCCACACCACGGAAAAGCACTCCGAGCCGGCCGGCTGTACTGGGAGCGGAAGACGTTAATCGTGACACAAAGCTGCCGGCGCCCGAATGGTTTCCAGATAGTCCGTCGACCTCGGCGGGCGGTACGACATGTCGAGTAGCTGCCGTGGCGCTCGTCGAGGAGGGGGAACGTCATGCGGACGCGCCGGAAGCCAACAATTAACCTACGGTTTGTGAGATAAAAAATATTTGCGATAATCATGACGAATATTGATCATCGAGACGTGAAGGAGCAACAACAAACGACATCGGTCATCTTCTTTTCTATTATTTATTTTAATTTAATTTATTTAAATGTTTCAATTATTTAAAACAATTGACTCACCATTTTTAGAATGGATTTATAATTATTTAGAATGATTTATTTTATAATTATTCCAGCACATAATTGTGAATACTTGGTATTCTCTTTATGACCCTAAATAAATTTGGGGTGCGTAAGATTGCAAGAAACTGAAAACTCATTAATCAGCAATTAGCCATTTCCCCCCAAAAATGTGCTTTTAAATGTGTCAACAAAGTCTTTCCCTTTTTCTGACTTTTTCTTTTTATTGAGCAAATACAAATGATTCGCTAATCGAACAGGAAAATGAATTGCCAGTGACAATAATCGTTTGATTTCTTACTTCACTTGCAGGTGAAGTCATTCATTCATTGCATTACTCAGCTCGCTCTTCACTATCGCAGACGGGCAGTGAAAACCACCCGGACGTTTGAAGAGTTCCAGCAGCTCGCTGCACAAAGTCCAGATGTCCCTCTGCTGGGGTTTTATGGAGGGAAAACGTCAAGCTAGGAGGTGGCGGCCCGAAGCTAAACTACTAATCCCACAGTGCGACGCGCTTTGGAGCCGTGTTTCTCACAACCATCAGGCACACGGATGCAGGACGGAGCGCCACGTCTCCAGAACCTCTAAAAAAGGAGGATTAAACATCTGCTGGATAACAACTCGCTGCTCCCGGGGAAACGAAAACCAGCCATCGCATTTGAGAGAGGGCCGCGCGTGTCAGAAAAATGCACATAACAGCGGATGAAGCCGGTGCTGAAACGGGGGAACGGTGACACTTGCATGGCCGCGTTTACACAAATAAATATGAAACAGGTGGGATCTGCGTGCACCCGCGGGACGACCAATTTTCCCGCCGCAAATTCTTTGCAGGCTGTTTCACAGCGTTTTGGGGGGAAGAATTCCTCTTTTTTTTTTTTTTTTTTTTGCTGGTCCGAGCGTAAATAACTCCCACATGCTCTGGTAGCTGCGGAACCTCCGCGCGGTCTCCCCCCCGCCGCGTGCACCTTCCGCTATTCAAACCGGGCCCGTTGGGAGGGCTCGCCGCGTCGCTCTCGCCCCCCAAAGAGACGTTCGTCCGGTCAAACAAAATGACAGCGACATTGTGCGGCAATTTGTAGAGGAAGCCCGGTCGGTTCGGGAAAAGGTACATGTAGCGTGACGCCGATGCCAAAAACAATCACGGCGGAGACGTTGGAACTTCTTTCCTAGGTGAGCCCGGTGAGCGTCACGCTCCCCCCCCCCCCGCCCGCCGCCCGCCGCCCTGCTGTCAAACGGCTCTGTGAGATTTTGTTTTCGCAGAGCCGAGGTGATTTAACGAAGCCTAACAGGAGATGACGTGCGGGTTTTTCTTCTCATGGCCGTCTCGGCTTAAACGTCTCCAGATCCTCTATGGAAGGGATCGCGGGGGGGGGGGTTGCTGACGTTATTTACACGGAGAAGGTTTCGCAGCCTCCCCCGTTGGCCAAAACATCAGGTTTTTGGATATTTTTTGGGGCTGTGACCTACATCTGGATTTCTGCACTGGGAGGGCGCGTCCCCCCCCCCGTCGACCTCTCACGTAGCCACAAGCCCAATCTTTCTGCGTCTCTCTCTCTCTCCGAGCTACACCGCGGTCACACCGATCAGAGCAGAGCCCTGAAAACAACACTTCCTCTGTGCATCGCTGCTGCAAATGTAGAGTGAAAGAGAAAAAGAGACCCCCCCCCCCCCCCCGCCCCCCGATCCCACTCCATTGGGCCTTATTCTTCATGCTGTATGTGGAGCAACCCTCCTCAGTGGCCCAGCCTGGGTGAAGCACGCTGCACGGGGAGCAGCCCGTGACTCTTAACTCGCTCTGCAGATTCCGGCCAATAATCCGCAGCCCAGACGACTCCCTTGATGTGTCGGCCGAAGCAGCTTTGAATCCGATCACAAGGCCAGAGGTTGCTTTGTAGTAGTGCGTCCATGTTCTTTTACTTAGGGTGGGTGGGTTGGGGGGGGCGTGGGGGGTGATTGCGTTTACGGTCAGCAATGTGGAAAAAAGACTGACATTTGCAGTGAATCTCGGGCTCCCAAAGAGAAGAATGCGAGACGCAGATAGTTTAGTGAGTGAAATCCGTCACGGCCTTCGGCTCGAAATCAGTTGAAATCTCATCTTATTTATTTTTTTAAATAATTCCTATACAGTCGACGATACAGGGGGACGTTGTGCAAGTCCATAGTCGTCTTTGCTACTCCCAGTCTAGTTATTAAAGCACAGTTTTCCACCATAAAACCAGAATGGAGACTTTAATTAAGGAAAGCCGGGTTGAAGAGGGACTATGTCAGACTTTGAAAACCCAGTTGTTCATCCGTCAAACTTTGAACTGCTGTCCTACAGACATTCGTGTCTCCGCAGTGGCCCTTGAATGATTTTCCTGTTGTAGCCACCGTACAAACAAAGGCCCCCCTGTAGATTTATGTCTCATCCCTCTCTCTCATATTGGACTCGGTGGGCTTTAAGGCTGTAATTAAATTCCAATCCCCACTCTCACTTCTCCGCCGACTGTCCCCGCCTCTGTGGGAGGTTGAGAAGCTGGGTTTACCGCCTGTTGTGGTTTGTTTGAAAGATCCGGACTCCTCTGGAAACCCCGGCCGTTGCGATAGAATTCACACATGTGGCGCCGGGAGGGAAAGAAAGGGCCTGAGCTCATGCACAGCCACGGGACCGGTGCGACATCCGGTCTGCGCGAGCAGTCAAGACATGCGTGAGTGCTTCGCCCGCATCTCCATCGCGGCACCTCCCCTGCGAAACCGCAGGATTTCAGCGCTCTCACGTCAAAGTCAGGGATTGCCATTCCAACGGGCTGCTTTTTCATGCATGTGATCGTGCATGTGGGGTGTTAAAGATGCCCCGTGCGAATGACTCCATCATTGTACCTATCAAAGCCATTCCTTCACCAGACGGCCACCCACTGCCAGAGCGCAGATTGCTCGCACCAGCGGGGCCAACAAAACTGGAATCAGCTGCAGCAAGCAGGCTGTCGGCCGGGACTCCCGACAGCGATATGAGGGGGCCAGACTGAGCAAGTGCAGTCCGGCGGGGACCGGCCAGCGGGAGAGGAAGGATGAGTTCTGCACCGCTGATCCAGAGTGACAGTGATGGACAGGTTCAGAGAGGAGGGCTGATGGTCGAGGTTTTTCTCCCCCGTCTGGACAGTGTTTGAAAAGATGGACGTGACGGTCGCCGGGCTTCAAAGTCCAACAGGACATGTGAGCCATGTGAGCCATGTGAGTGTGTGTGTGTGTGTGTGTGTGTGGATGACTGCCTGTTCCAGAGTGTTGGTGAATGTCACACGGTCAAGCGGAGCAATAAATGTGAAAAGTGTCACTGAAATCTGAGAACAAACAATTTGTTTATGATGAATTGTAGGTCTGTTCTGGGTTGAACATTGATGTAAAATTACAAGGGCTGTCAATAGATTTTTTTTTAATTAACAAATTAATCGCACATTTTCATAAATAATAAATAAAATCATAAATTCATTAATCTCGATTAATGGCGATTAATGAATGTTGTTTTTTCTTCTAAAGACTAAATCTTAAAAATAATGAGTAATCACTTGTTTTAGCGCATATTTCAGTCACCGTTGTTTAATTGTTAATGTTATTTTAAACACAAAACTACACACATCTGAGCATCTTGGAGGCAGAGTTCCACCTGGTGGAACATGTTGAACCAGCGACTCTTCCTGTTGTCCTCGTGCACTTTGCTCTCAACTCTGCATAATTTAACAGCTGGGTTTGAAGTGCCAACAATCTCCCCACAGTTAGCAGGACGTTTTCCAACCACGGTCTTTTAGGGACACAGTGGTGGTCCTCTGCAGACTGTGTGCCGCGCAGGGTAACGTTAGATGTTGAGCTGCAAGTAGCCTAGCAGCTAGCTTAGCCTAGCAGCTAGATTAACGTAGTGGTGCGTTTGCCACTCACCCCCCTTCTGTTTGACACGTGGAGTAAATCCTCTGCTCACATCTCCGCTGTGTGTCGCGCCTGTTTGTTTTACTTCCAATGCAAAAAGCTCTCTCCCTCTTGACGTAACTGACGGCAGCTAGCGGCCGTTTCGTTCGCGCGGTCAACTTCCGGTTTACTTTTGGGACCGGAAGTAAAAAAATGTACGTTAACTTTGTGAAAATATTTTGTTAATTAATCGCAGCCACGTTTTTATGTTGACAGCCCTAAAAATTCAGTTCTGCAAATGATTAACATCACTTATTCCCTGAATATTTTAATTAATCTGTTAATCAGAAAACTGGAGGAAAAATGTTCCACAATTGGAGTGAATGTTTTGAACTAAAATATATTTAATTTACAAAAAAATAACCAAATCCTCACATATGGGAAGCAATTTTATCTGACTGGCTTTAAAATATATCGACGTATGAAGCAATATTCATGGTAGAAATATCTTTTTGTGGGGCAGCCTGAAGACTTTTGGGGCTGCAATTACTGCACAAGCACCAGCAACAGAGGGACGTGTTTGCTCTTTATAGTGTCGGGAATCAGCTCCGTCTTGTTAAAAACCTGAAATATTTGTTACAAAAAACGCGTTTTCTCCACAGCTCGTGTCTCGCCGAGGGTCCGTAATTACGTCAAGAACAAACGCTCCCAAAGGCAGCAATTAATGCCCAACTCATAACGCGCAATGGCGCCCAAGGGGTCCGGGTCTGATGTCAACGGCGGCTTCCCTTGTTGTGCGGTTTTTCGCTGTTGTCTCCTTTTGTGACTCGCACACTGGCTCAGACCTTCGCCTTAAGTTCTCAAACCCGAGGAGCAGCCCTCGTTTCTTCAGACGCACGCGGCCGACCTCGTGCGACTCCTCGACTCGCCCGCCTGTGTATCCTCTTTGTGATGGAATGAATCTTTTGGAATGAATCACACGATTTGCTGCTCCTCAAGGAAATAAATGTCCGGCTCCCCCTCACTGCAAGCAACTTGAGCCCTGTCCTCCCTATTTCTCTTCATTGCCTCCAAGGTCTCCACTCTATCTCTCACTACTCTATCTTTCAAATCCCAATTTGAATTATTTTTATTGTAATTAATTTGTCAGGAGAAGCTTTCAAAATCAATGCTTGAGTTCAAAGGAATGAGATTTGCCCGACGTGGGAGATCGACATTTGGAGTTTGCGTTTGCAGGATTTGCTTCCTCTACTGTGTGAGGTGGTCACAGACCGATCTGGGGTCGGGCTTTAGGGGGTTTGTGAGGCCGTTAAAAAATGTTCCTGTTCACTTTTCCAGCTGCAGCTTTTTAACTACAGTTACCCCCCAAAAAGTCACCAGGGAAAACAAGAAATACCTTTTGAAAATCAAGAAAGGGTCAAGAACAACCCTGTTGGACCATTTAATCCGTTTTCTTTTTTCTTTTTTTGCGTTGTTTGCCTGTGCAAAGAGAAAAGTCAGATGTGGGCTACTTTTAAGGCCATGTTAGACACACAATTAACGTGATTATTACCGTATTTATCCGCAATTAGGCAAAATGTGTCTTGGATTTTTTTTAAACTGAATACTTATTATATACATTAATACGAAAATATTAATAAACGTATAAAGTGCGTTGTAAACCATCAAAAAAACATTGACAATAAATTCCAAGTAGACTTAAAGTTCAGGTGTTTTTTATCTCCACAAAACACGCCGCATCATTTATTTATTCCTTTTTTAAAAGCAGTCTAATACCCGTTAAATAATTGAGGAAGTTGACTGACTGAGAAAAATAACCTTCCAACGGGAGTCTTTTTGTCATGCGAGCGGCTCAGAGGATCTGTGCTGCGTTCTCATTTTGAATTAACGTGGATCCCACGTCTGTGTTTGCACATCTCCTCTCACTCGGCTTCCATGTTGATGAAAGTCCCTCACGAGAGACCGGCTGCTCCAGCAGGCTCATTTGAGAAAAGATTTTGCACAAGAGAGTGCTTTGAAGGCTCCAGGTAGCCGTTTACTTATTTATTCATTTAGCTTAGCTTATGGCCTTGACTGTTTTGCTGCAGAATGTACACAGGCTTAATTTGATTTAGTTCTTGAAGGACGTTCAGGAATGATGGACCAATTTTCAGATAAGAGGGTCAGCTTGCGTAAAAAAAAACCCGCCATTGAAATACATTTATTGTGCAATAATGCATTTGATTATTCTTGTGGGTTGGAATAGAAAAAAAAACATTTTTAGCCTTTGGCGTGATAGTTTGACATTTTCCATGTCAAGGAAACCCTGTTTTGTGAATTATAAAGTTATTCATCTTGAATTGGAGGTGTTAGAAGAGGTGAATGCGACACTCATGGCCACGAGCGCCACTGTTCATTCTCTCCACATTCTTTGCCGTCGCTGCGCTCCTCGTATTTATTTACACGTCGCATTCGGGCGACGTCACAACAGAGAAGATTCACTTTGTCGGGACTTTTAAAGGGTCTCCGGTGAAGACCTTTCTTGATCGAGCGAAGCGATGAAGAAAGACACAGAAAGCAAATAGCGCGACACGGTGGGAGGTTTTCGTGCATTTTACTGAAAACACCCTTTTTGCTCTGCCAAAACCGAGGATATGACTTCTTCTTCGTGCCTCGGAGTAACCGGCTTATGAACCGGGCTGTGGAGGACTCAACGAACTGGTTTTCCCTCTTCAATGTCGAACCCATGATTCCGGGCCTCTGAAAGACGTGTGGAGGTTTTGGGGGGGAAACACAGAGTGCAGCTCACAGTCACTTTCCACAAAAATCTCCCTTTTTTTCCGCCCATTCTTCTGCAGAACAGCTTCTGAACGTTTTTTTTCTTTCCTACGCACAAATGCAAAAAGAGGACTTCTGTCTGAACAACACAGAAGCAGATACTCGCACTCGCATTTATTATTTATTTCCATTGTTGCAATTCTTACATTCGAAAGTCTCTTCTATCCAGGAAACGTGGGGCCACGCCGGCTTTTTGCTGTGATTCTGTATTCATGAAGTCGTTCACAAGTGGAAGCAGCCACGGAGCGGCTGGAGGAGAAGATCAAGAGGGTCCGACGGCGGACCCCTCGCGTTCTCCGAGAGCGGCGCCCCCACGGAGGCGCCGCTCTCGCCCGTCAGCAGTTTTCTTTTTCAGCTAAAACCGCAGCCAGGAAGGTTTTGACCAAAGTGCAAAGTCCAGATCTTCTTCGGGACGTCGTCGGGGTCACACGTCCGAGTCGCCGCTACACGAGGTCAGAACGTTAAGTGGAAATAAACTCCAGTTGAGGAGAAGTCACACGGGGCAGATTTCGCTGGGCCTGTAGATCCAATATGATGTTTGAACAGGAGAAATGATCAAACTACGTCACTCTTCCAGCACATTGGACCTTAAAAAAGCTTTTTAAGGCAACAACGTGAAATGCAACAAGCTGTGAATGAAGTTTTTAAACACCTTTCCAACGTTAAATCACAAATATTAGTTGCAGAAGCTTTTAGATGAATTCTTGAAGGACAGCTGAGAAGCTTCTTTCTTGTTGTCACTATAAGTCGGAGAAACACTGTTTACTCCTATTTCACATTCTCTAAATAGCTGAAAAACTTCCCAAAACAAATGTCACGGTGAAACATTTCAGTTACATTTTGCTCCAGACTTCCTTTTGCGTGCTTGTGGGTGGCTCGTGTGTCCGTCTCGACTCCCAAACCAAATATTTTGATGAAATACGTAACTGTGCGTATGTAATCCGTAGCGAAGGTCATCTGGCGGCTACGAGGAAGCAATGATTAAACGCGCGCAGAAGCTCAGCTCGCCGTAGCTTCGCGTCTCAAGCGAAACCTTTCTTCGACTCTCCTCTTTCTTAACACGCGTCACTTCAATTTCTCACAGCGGCCCAACGAAGCGCTGCCCGGGGCACCTTTTGAATTACTTTTTCTGGCGTGACATTAATTATCTAACTTTCAGAATTATCTCCACATGCTACTGTAATTGTACCTCTGTTCCCCACTCGCACACGAGGCTCGGTACATCCAGGGCGGGTAATTATATAAACTGTAAGTAAATTAGCTGTGAATAAAAGCCTATTCAATAAAGCATTAGTCAAAGACGGCGGCCTGCAGTTTGTGCTTTGCACGGTGCCAACGCAATAAGCACGGAGAGCCACGCTGCCAAACCAAAAAATCACTTCAGCGACCGAACTACTACAACATCCTGCTTTGCATTTTAAATTTGAAACAGCGTTTTATAAAAAGTAATCACGTTAGCAGTCGGCGCCGCCTCTCCACGCTCGGCCCGTTTTCCTTTTTTTCACGCGATGAGTTGGAAATGTAAAATAGGTACAGATGTGTTTGTAAAATGGTGACTTTCTTTCGGTGTAAATAACGGCTCCACGGTTGAATGAAAAACATCTGTGGGAATGAGTAATAATTATCATCGTGACACACCGCTGAATAAAACATTTATACTCCGTAGTATACAACTTTCAGCCTGCAAGCAAAATTAATCTCTATTTCTCACCGAGGATTTATTTGAGCCGACAATGTGAGTCGCGTATCAAAAGGGACATTGAAGCGGCGCGATGCAGTAAAAAACCGCCGTTCTTTATGTTCAACATGTGTTTCATTGATTCGCTTCACTGAGATTTATTCTCACAATCTCCCCCCCCCCCTCCCCCCTCCCCCCACTCCCCCTCCCTCGCCGTCCGGTATCTTTTAAATTACAATCATTACGTTTTTGTCTCCAACGGATTCAGAACCGTGGGAGCAATTTCTCAGAATTGGGGGAACCATTCCTCTGGCTAATAGCCGTCCTACGTCACGTGTGTCTGTCGGGGGGGACGCATGGCTGTTGTTTTAACAGAGACGACCCCGACAGAAAGGCGTCCCCCCCCGCCCCCCCCCCCCCCCCCCGGGGGAGCGTTTCCTGCGCCGTGGCGGTGTGACGGGCTTCCTGGGCCCAACTCTCAGGTCGGCGCCGGTGTTTCCTACATCGCTGCTGCAGCTCGTCCGTCTCGCAGCGTCTCCCCGTCTCCCCGTCTCTGGAACGCTCGCCTTCTGCTTCCTTCATTTCCTCAACGCAACAGAAAATGATATCAAGCCTCAGTCAGCTGAACTCAAAGAGGACTCTGGAGCATATTTTAAGCCTGGAGTCCTAATCTCCCATAATAGGCCTCTTTGTTGGCGTCGGGGAGGAAGCCAGCGCTCTCCGTCGGGCCGCTGGTGCTGATGAGCTAACGAGCGTTTAACACAACAAAGTGCAGGCGCCAAAAGGAGAAAGTTATTTTTATTTACGGCGCACTTAAAAATACGTTAATGGCAACAAAGAGATTATGCGACAAACGGGACAGAAAGAGAAGCCGATTCCAAACGGCGCGTTCTGGGGCAACATGTCGAGGTGAAGGAAAAAATATGGCGGCGCAGGAATATGAAAGCGGCCTGACGTCCTGGTGGCGACTGGAAACTGCCAACAACACGACACAGTTTGAGCCGAACAGCAGAAACAGAGTTGTTGCCTGTCAGAAACGGCAGTGAAAAGTGCTCGCTGGCTCAGAGGACAAACCGCCGGGCTTCCTTTACCACTTCATGGTCACGGCGAAGAACAGAGCCTGTGGGCCTCCAACGAATGCAGATTTATTACGATGTTTACATATGAAAAGTATTACATGTTCTCGTTGTAGCCCAAAGGCAGCTTCAGGAAGAGCTCAGCTGTGAACTCCCACAGTGGCACATTAACTAAAGTCTCCTAACATACGATTATGAAGTTATGATCCATCATCATTCATCACTATTTGTGGGTAACAGTTTAAGTGAGTGGCCTTCTTCTTCTTCTTCTTCTTCTTCTTCTTCTTCTTCTTCACCAACATTCCCACTGAGAGAAGTAAAGCAAGGTGGCGTTTGTTTGTGGAGGAAAAGGCCCACCCAACCCACCCACCGGGGGAGGGGGGGGGGGCTGCTTCTCCAAATGGGCCCGTTGGTCGATGGCTGCAAAGTAAACGGCATGAGGAGGCACTTTGTGTTCCAGCTCTGCTTCCAGCCGGCGCTCGGCTCTGCTGGAGAAGAGCTCGTGAAGTGAGCCGAGGTCAACGAGGAGCGACCTGCCCGGAGCTCCGCCCCCCGTCCCCCCCTTTCCTCCACGCTGAGCAGAGCGCCGCTTCATTATGGGCGATAATGTCTTTGTTTAAGCAGGAGGTCAAACAGCTGACTCGTGAAAGCTTTGATCAAAGTTCAGGATAATTTATGTAGGAAAATATATATATGCACGCACACACACACACGAGTACACGGGCTACATTTAGGCAGCGCACACACACACACACACACACACGAGCGCGCGCGTTTTGGGCCCGAGCTCTCTGATGTGATTTTGAAAGCAGCATCTTGTTTGATGTCTTTTTGATGATGGACATGAAATAATGTCCAGACCTCCAGAGGCCGGGACATCAAACAGACCCCAAACCAAAACACGCTTAACGTCTTCTCGGACCGAACCTCGCCGCTCCTCCGTTTGCCCCCGACTGCCGACGGACAGAAGGCGAGTTGGTGAAGCGCTTTCATCTCCGAACAAACTCTGACGACCTTCTCGGGCGACCGCGCGGCGTTACGACGCCATCGGGGGCCCGCGCGCGGTAACGGCGGTCAAAGGGCGGAGGATCTTTTTGGAGGGGGAGAACGGCCTGCATTCCTCCCAGCCGGATGAGGAGGGGACCCGGAGGGGACCCAGAGGGACCCGGAAGGTTCCCGCTGGTCGCCCACCTCCGGCTCTGAAAAGTGTGTCGGCTCGTAGATGAAAACCTTCCTCTCGCCGGATTTATCACCTCAATAAAAATGTAAATGCAGCGCGATGCTCATTAAAGTCCCAGTGAGGAGCTTTTAAAGCGATTATTCAAAAACAGATGCCTCTATATCACCAACGTGGAGTTACCCCCCCCCCCCCCCCCCCTTTAGCATGAGCAGAGCTTCTCCTAAAGCTGCTTCAGACAGCACGCTGCTGGGGCCCCGGGCCGCGCTACCGGGCCGCCGGAGGGAAGGGAGGCGCAGGAGGACCAGGACCCGAACGCAGCAGACTGTCAGACGCCTGCAGCAGTAAAATCACAGGTTTTTCTGAAGGAAACACGGAGCTCAGGAACACCGACCCCCCCCCCCAACACACACACACACACACACACACACACACACACACACACTCACACTCGCTGCCAAAGTCAACACAGCATGAAAGTTTCTCGGAGCACCTCAAAGTAAATTATGGTTCCACTTGGAGTAAAGTCAACGTAGAGGGGAACATGCTTGGGGGGCCACGTCGTGTCTCAGAGGGACAAACCTTCACTTCATGACGCCTCGATCGTACCCGCCCTCACGCGTCACACACAAAGAACACTGCAGCCCCCCCCCCCCCCCCCCCCCCATCAAGCCGTCCCGTCGCCTTTTGCCGCATTTCGCCACCTCTCTGTGCCTTTACCTAACTTTAAAAAAAAGAAAAAGCCTTAAAGATGATCCCGTTACCGGGGCAAGGAAATGATCATCTATATATCGTTCCACTCCAGAATCCAATGTTCTTTAAGATAATGGGCTGGGGGAGGATGTGTGTGTGGGGGGGGGGGAGCACACAGCACAGGTGACTTACTGGTAATGAACCAATATATATGCACCATGCAAAAGCGATCCTCGCGCTGTACAAAGGGAGCTCGGCGCATTCGCCCATCACGATTTGTGGGCTGTTATGATAACGGTGACATCACACATGCCCCCCCAACCCCACCCCCACCCCCACCCCCCGACTTTGCATTAAACCCGTATAGGACTCGGCGGCCGGCGTTCCGCCTCCGCGGCCTTCTGGGACGTCGGCGTGTAAACCGAGAGGCCGATGTTCAAACAACCAGGCGGGGGGAGACGCGGTGGATCCACAGCTTTGCCTCGGGCCTCCTCCCTCCCTCCCTCCCTCCCTCCCTCCCTCCCCCTCACCTCCCTCGTCAGGGCTCTTGACAGCAACCTGGCACCTTGCTCCAACTAATAAAGTGCACCACCCGGACACTGCAGCGGCTCAGTGTGTGTGTGTGTGTGTGTGTGTGTGTGTGTGTGGTCAGTTGGAAAGTCACAGCACTAAATCTGCTAAATCCTCCACGGGAGCCTCCTCTCCGCTCGCCGCTCGGCACACGGAACGGTCCAGACATCGATCAGAAGCGATTACGGCGAATCTCTGTAAACTTGCATAATTGCGGCCCGAGTGCGTTCTCGCCCGCCTGGGCGGCTAAAGGCCGCGGCTTCCACGCCGGGGGAAGCGTTAGCGGCAGCTGTCACAACTTCTCAAAATGAAAACGTGTCATAATGAATTTACTATTGTTGTGATTGACACAAGATGATTGTTCTGTAACTGGGATCCATCGCGGGCCGTCAGACCCGTTTACTGGTGCCACTCCTCAGCTGCTACGTCTCCACACACACGCGAACCGCAGGGGGCCAAACTGGATTTAGAGTTTTGACATTTGTTTTTGGGAGTGTGAGAACTTATTGATGTCACAAGTTCATTCGTCAGCAGAAGAGAATACTTGACTTTCTTTTAAAGGTTAAAATCTCATCAAGAAAAGACGGAAACAAACAGTATTTTTAGCTCCGTCTGTCATATCGACAGTTCTTTTTGGGAATTTGACGGCCTTAATGTTTAAACAACGATAAAGCCACACGCGAGTTTGGCAGCAGCGATGAAGCGGTTTCCTCTTGTCACTCAAGTGAGTGAGCGACTTTGACAGCTTGGGACATTTTCAAATATCTTGTTGTACAGAAACAACCAAACTTCCTTAAAAATAAAACTAATTTTGGACGTTTAAACTTTTAACTCAAGGGATCTTTCTAGCGACAACTGGCCAAACTACACTAGTCAAACCAGTCGATGCGTGTCAATCACTTCTGCTTTAAACTCTTCCCTTTAAACGCATTCAGTCATTGAAGTAAAAAATGGTTCATTTAGATGTAATTCTGTCCTGTTGCTGTAAATCTTCACTAGATGTGTGTTAATCTGCTAATGAAGATAATTCCCAATAAAACCAGCGAGTATCACGCTGCTGCATCGTGGCATCGCTTTGGTTATTAAAGGTATTAAATCACCTTTGGGTTTTGGACCGTTTAATAAAACGAGCCTTCAGGACTTTTCTCTGCAGCACTTTATTTCACACGGGTTCTTAGTTCTGGTCTCTTGAGATTTGTTATAAGTAACAAATTTATGGCAGTTTTGTTTTAACACACAAATAAAGAGAAAAAACTTCTGAGAACAAGAAAGAAATTTCACATTTATTTGATATCAAACAGGAGTTGAATTAAATATCAGCTGATGATGATGGACTTACAAAAGAAAGAAAACAAACCAAATCAGTGCTGCAACAACTTTTCACACTTTCCAACCATGTTCTTTTTTTCACTTTAGTTCACTTAATAAATTAATTAAAGTCACAGGATGAAATATGTCGCGATATCCTCGTGAACATAAGTCTTCAAACCTGACAATTTCTTGCAACGTTTTTTTTTTTTTACTCCAAATCTGCGCATGGCCCGGTGTCAACAAATACACGACTGGCAAAAACTCATCATTCATGAAAGCAAAAAGCACTTCACAAGCAGAGACGTGAGCATGAATTCATATGGATCGCTCCTTTTTGTTTTCTTATTCAAACATAATACGACGAGTCAAGTGTGAGAGCAAAAAGCACAGTTCCATTTGGATGAACGTCGTCTGAAGAATCGCATTACACCGACGGGGAGAAACTACTGACTGGTTGCCGTTTCCTTTTTTTTCATTCTTACACTAGTGGTACAGCAAAATATATTTTCTTTAGCTGTTACTCTGACAACAGTTAAATGTGCAATAGAGAAAATATAAGGCCTGAGTCTGAATTAGTGGTTTCTTAACTTTACAGTCCCGACTGACTTCTATTCTGGACTCGGTGACTAAAAAGACCCTGGTTCTGCAAAGTCCCCCGAGAATACGTCCGGAGTTTCAAAGTTCTTTGCTTGAAGTATTTTTTTTATTTTTTATTCTTCGACGGTAACCGAGAAGCCTCGGTGCCTCGTCCCCGGCCGTCGCTCCGTCCCGGCAGCTCTCACGGTCCTCGCTCGTCCCGCCGCGTCTTTCCTGTGTTTGACGGGGATCCGTGTGCAAAGAAAAGAAAACAAAAACAAACAAAGTCGTGTCTTTGCTCATTGTCCCTCCCCCCCAACAACATTTCACTTCCTGTCCTCACAGGAAGGGGCGGGTGGAGTGCGGAGCCGGACTCTCTCTCTCTCTCTCTACGCGGCCGTCCCCGCGCTCAGAGGCTGGTGATGAGCTGCATTTGTCCGTCGGCGGGCTCCGCCCCTTCCTGCGCGCAGCCCTCGCCGCCGGGCGGCGGGATGCAGCCGTCGCTGGTGCCCCGGTTGATGTGGTAGTAGGAGAGCGGCTGCGGCCCGTCGCCCAGCTCGGGCATGCTTTTGTGGTACGCGTCCTCGCTCCCGCTCCGCGGCGAGGAGGAGGCGAGCTGCTCCCCGTCCGCGTCCTCCTCCTCCTCCTCCTCCTCCCCGTCCTCGTCGGGGGGGTACGGCGAAGCCGAGGGCGAGTCTCTCAGGTTGGGCATGCTCGTGTAAAGGGAGTCTCTGTTGTTGTTGTTGTTGCCGGGCGACTTGGAGCCGGCGTCCTCCGCCGCAGTGACGGCCTCGGAGCCGCCCGGGCCCTCCAGGCGCCGGGGGGCCTTCTGGGCGCTGTAGAGCAGGGAGTGAGTCCTCTGGGGCAGCAGGGGGGCCTCCAGCACCTCCTTGTGGTGGGGGTGCAGGAGCAGCT
Organism: Gasterosteus aculeatus; assembly: GCF_964276395.1. Taxonomy (NCBI): domain Eukaryota; kingdom Metazoa; phylum Chordata; class Actinopteri; order Perciformes; family Gasterosteidae; genus Gasterosteus; species Gasterosteus aculeatus. The sequence goes on from NC_135690.1 coordinate 17,571,291, forward strand.
CCAGGGTGGCGTGGCCTCCTCTCCCACTTCCCCTCCGGGGGGAGGCGGCCTCGTGGTCCGCCACGATGGCGTCGTCCTCGCTGCCGCTCCCGCCGCCGCCACCGCCGCCGCCCCGGCCCACTGTCAGTCTGGTCTGCGGAGGCGGGGCTCTCTCCTGCTCCCTCGGGTGGTCGCGGCCTTTGGGGCCCCCGCGGGGCCGCAGGTTGTTGTGGACGATCTCGGATATGATCATCTTCTCGAAGGCGACGTCGTCCAGGTGGAGGCCCCCCAGGTCGCCCGCGGCGCGGACGCTCTCATAGGTGTCGTCTCGCAGGGAGTAGCTGTTGTTGAAATTGCCATTGAGGGGGAGGGTGTCCATGGCGCTGATGTCCCTGCTGTTGCTCAGAGAGTGCTGTCCTGCAACAAAAGGCGAGAAGAGTGCGTGAGATGCGGTTTGCGGTTCGTGTTGTTTTGAGGAGCATCACCACACACACACACACACACACACACACACGCACACACACAACTCGATACTGCTCAGGACTCGGCACGCTTTGATCTCTGGGTTGATTTTAATTTAATGCAAATGTTAAGACACGTTAAGGCGAACCCAATCCGCCCTCCACCACGTCCTCCCTCATTATGCCTGAAAATCATCAAAGCCAATCAGATTATCCTGAACAATATTGTCGAAAATGAGAACAAAAGATGACTTTTGAACTTAAAAAACACGGCACAGCAGCAAGCTACAGGTAACAACAACACGGCGGCGTGCACAAAGGGAGGAGGGGCGTGAAATAAATAAATGGATGCAAGCTGGTGACATAAACAATGAATAAAACATTCCACCTGTTAAAAAGAAGGCAAGGCAAAAGAGTAATGTCGAACACAGATGGCCAGACACCTCTCTGCCCCCCCCGAGCACAGCGACACCCCCCACACACACACACACACACACACACCACGACAGGCAGGCACGGTGCAACGACTCACTTCGCCAACACTCACATCAAGTGTGTCTGCTCAGGCTATCTGGCCTAAGAACAGCTGATGTGCAAAAACAAAAAAAAGTAAAACAGATGCTTCTTTTCAATTTTGCAGCAGAAAACAATAAAATCACAGAAATAAGAGCAAAGTGCTCAAAGCCTCAAACATCCAGCCCGGATTCAGTGCGCCCCGACTCTCGTGTCCTCGCTATTGACCGTATTGTAGCCGGTGTGGTGCGTCGTGGTCGGCGGATGCGGGACGACGCGTTTAGCAGTTTAAGAGGAGGACGGATGAAGGACGCCTGAATCCTGGACTCAGCAGGCGAAAAGGGCTCAGCAGCAAGCACAGGAAGGCTTCGGCATCCTATTGTATGATTGCCTTTCTTTTTTCACTCCAACAGAATTTGAACAGGACACACACACACACACACACACACACACACACACACACAGTGGAGTATTTTGTGCAGCCTGATGACAGTGAAGTTGTTTTTTGATATGAGGGTTTACTTTATTGGGTACAATGTGAGCCTGTAAGTGAATGTGTGACTTCTTACAGTGTGCGTGTGTGTGTGTGTGTGTGTGTGTGTGTTGTGTGTGTGGTGGGGAGGGGTGTGAGGAATCTGCAGTTTTAGGTTTCAAACAAATGTGTCAGAAAAGAAGAATTATAACAACTGAAGAAGCTCTGAAACAACATCACAGCATTTCTAAAAAAGAAAAAAGCGTGAGCAGAGCAGAGGGCAAACAAGAGGAGGGGGGGTGATGGGGGGGGGGGGGCGGGCGGGGGGGGAGGCGGGTGATGGACGGGTGTTGGAAGACTATTAGACACCTCTCTAAATAAACCCTCCATCCAGATTGTCACTTGTTTATGCGCATGCGGCGACGGGTGCAGCCAGGTAGCGTCTGGAGCGAGTGGACAGCCGCTGCACTCTGGGACGCGTTCCAGCGCGGATCCACCAGAGGTGTTCCCCTTCCACATCTGGACGCGCTCGTCCTCCCCCAGGAGGGCGACGGCTCCGGCGTTTAAACGCGGGGCCGCTTTGCATCCGCGTGTATGTTAGCGTGTCGTTTCCACGACGACCGAGCAGGGAAACGTTGGCGCTCTGAACACATTTCAGCATCAGGAGAATAATATTTTTTTTAAAAAGAAAAGAGAAGAGTCTCTGGTGTGCTGACGTTGTGCGGTCGCGACCCCGCTTAATTAACGGGCGCGTGTGGCGTGCTCGCGGCGCCCAGCGCTCTGCGATGGCTGCAGCTCGCACGCTCTCATCGCACGCGGCTTTTTTTGCGCTGCTGCTGTTTTTGTATATTCTCTTTTATCATCAAATGCTGAGGAATATCTGAGGGCTACGATTCCGCCCGCATTGCGTCACCGCCGTGGTTATTTTCTCCTCTTTGATGGGGTTTTCTGTTGCTCCGCCAGTGAGGAACTAGGTCACCTTCAGCGCCGACTTGATTCAAATTGATGTAATTCAAAGTAAAGCGAGGAAGAATGTAAACATGTTGATGTAAATGACGTGTGCGCGCATAAATGATCCGAACCAGCGCGTCAAAGTGTTGAAGCAGAAAAGGCGCTTTGGAGAGTCGGACCCCACAAAAGCTCATATTCAACAATAGGACCGCTCAGCCGAAGAGATGATTATCTCCTTCTGCGCTCGTGAACGACAAACTGCGGCGGCGGGAAGGCGGAGGAATCATTCAACATTTCTCAGGCGTGTTGTGTCAAGATTCTCATGTTTTGAATCGAACACACTTGCAGGCGAGCCGTTAAACGAGGCGACTAGTGCCACTCTCACTTCTGATTTTCCACTCTGGAGCGGCAGCCAGCCGCCGGTTAGCTTAGCACAAAGACTGGAAACGGGTAGAAACGCCTAGCCGGGACACCCACATACTCATTAAATCTTATTTTGGGTTTTTTATTCCCCCCCCAGTCCTAAATGTGATCATCCGCTATTTGAAGTGGTTAAATGGGCTCCGCCGGCTCTTTGTTTGAGTCTCCGTGTGTTGCTTAGCAACTACCAAGAGCCAAAGAAACGCTCGGATTCCCGTTGTCGCGCGCGCGGAACAAACGAGCGGCAACGCGTTGATTGGATGCAGCTAGGTAGATTCTGTGACCCGTAGCTCCCCGTGTTAATGCTAAGCTAAGCTAAGCTAACTGGCTGCTGCCCTGACAGACATGAGAGTGGCATCGACCGTCTCTCGATCCTTACTCACCCTCAGGAAGCCAATGAGTGTATTTCTAAACTGCCTTTCAAGTTTCAACACACACACACACACACACACACACACAAATCAATGTAGGAATAAAAGCAGAGGGTGGACGTGCACCTGGGGAGTGAAAGGCCGGTGGAGAGGGGGTGTTGCACACCACCGTTTCTGCCAGCAGGTTGTTATAAGGGTTAGTGTCGTGGGTTCGGAGGAGAGGGTTAGTCAGCAGGTAGTTGCCAGTCATCCCTGGAACAACAGGAACAGAGAGAGACACACAAAAGGGGAGAAAACAGGTGAGGAAAACCGCGTCGGAGGTGCGGTACTTTTCGGGCCTGAGCATCCGTCCACACCGACATCCGCCGTGCAGAATCTGACCCCGCAAAATATCAACGACCTACGGTCCGCCTGCCTTCAATTAGGGACACAAAGCGGCCTTTGGAAACTTTATCCAAACAGTCATGTGATGTGACTGACAAACAGTGTTATCGCGACCAAGTGTTGACCAAAGCGCAGCAGCGCAATCAGCTGCAGTGTTTACGTGAAACAAATCCTTCTAAACAAACTCATCCAGTCGGGACACGAGACATAACATGTCTGGTCGGCCTGCCATGAATAATACAGTATCCCCATCGTCCTGGGCCTGCTTGTGTAAATCCTCGAGAATGTAATAACAACCCTCGGCCATTTAGATGGATCGCTGAGGACCTTTGCGCTGGCATGTCTGTTTAAAAAAAAATATATATATATATATATATATATATATAACTACAGCCAAAAATCTGTGCTGGCTCGGTCTGCAGCCGCAGATAATCGGGATCGCTCCCAAAACCGGCGGCGACCTCGCGGCCCGACTTTTGCTCGTCTCCTCCACCTCCATCCCGACGACCTGAACTCCAGACCTCATCAGCCGCACTAAACGTCGCCCCTCATCCCCCCTGTGCAGCTCCTCGCCTCTAAAAGAAGATCCGCCCCGGGCGGGGGGGATGGGGGGGGGAGGGAGGTGCAGGAGACGTGCTGTGAACTTTGCTACCCAGGCAGCATTTAACACTTTTCCTTTTTGCTATTGCTGCTCAGCATGAAGAGAAGCGCAGCGTTAAATCGGGTCTCCATCCATTGAAGCGTGCGTCGCGGCGGCGGTGGAAGAAGAGGTGGCTTACCCTGGTTGAGCGTGGAGGTGCTGTTGATGTCTCCCGAGATGAAGGAGGACTCCGACTGCTTCCTCACCGTGTCGTTCCACATCCGCCGTATGCGGCTCTGGGTGGAGGAGAAGGCGGCCATTGATCAGGACTCAACGTGGTGCCGCCGCTGTTGTTGTTGTTGTTGTTCCGGGCGTCTGATGGAGGAGCTGCGTGTGCGGGTTTTTTTTTTTTTTTTTGTGGCGCTACACTCTGGATGAAAGATTTAACCTCCAGCAGGCGGCCGGCTCGGTCGCACGCGCGCCAAACAAATCCAAACACGGACACGCAGAGGATCTCGCAGCTTTTAATTTGAAAGGTCGGCTCACGAATCCCCGAAAGAGCTCTTCAGATAGATCTCATGAGGTCTCAATGCAAGACCTCAGAGACCATTAGTCTCAGAGTGAGCACAATATCATATATGATAGTAGCAGTCCAACATATATATATCTGTATAGATATTTCTATAGAGATTTCTCTACTGAAAGGCTTCTCTAAAGACCAGAATCCACAGTGTGGTCCAGCTTCTCTGTGGCCTGAAGGCCATTTGTTCCCGAGGACGTACATCCAAGTACCAACGTGGCCCTTCAGGTTTAAAAAAAGAGCGCGAGCTGCACTAAAATGGAAGACTGAACCGGGATCAGATGTGAATCGTTACACAATCGTTGCTCTTGTCAGCGTCCTGTTTTGTTTGTGCGCTCAGCTCAGAATGAACTGAGGGTGTTTTGCTCTTTTAACGGGATTTCTTTTGCAATTCAAAACTCGCCTCACTTCCTGTTTAAAGAATTAAGAAAAATGAAAACTAATTCCACCAACACATGGAATCAAATTGAAGGGAACCTTTCTACAAGCTCCTAAACCGTGTGCGCGTGTGTGTGTGCGTGTGCGTACCTGCGTGGCAGACGAGTAGCGCGCCGTGGAGCGGGACGTGGCCGCCTTGGCGGCGGCGTGCGGCCCCTCGGCCGGCAGGGCGCCGCAGCACTGCGACTGGCGGAAGCATTTGCTGTACTCTTTGCGGACCTGCGGAGGAACAGGAGATCAGGACGGACCGGGCACAGAAACACGACCCCCCCCCCCCTCGCCCCCCTCCCTCGGCCCCCTCCCTCGCCCCCCCGCGGGGGGGATGTGAATCCCTGATCTTTGTCAAATGCCACCCGGCTGACAGCTGTGTAAATGCCGACTGGGACAATAACAGCGTCTGATGACAGGTGGGTATCGCACGTGTCGCAAAACAAGATTAGCAGAGATTAGAGATTTTCATTAACGCTGGAATACAGATTTCCTTCATGTATCATTTTATTGTTTTCCTGAGCCAAAGGTCATGTGACTGAAACAATAGCAAAAATGTTATTAAAATGACTCCACTGTAGTTTCATTAATCAATTATGACTAATTGAAGTCAATACAATCGGGGGTTTTCAAAGTTATATATTTTTCCTCCCCGAAGATCTAAGAAAATTGAATTAGCGCAAAAGTAAAAGAAAAAACAGAACATCCTCACATTTCAGAACTTTTAAAATCAATTCTTCAGCAACTGATTTAATCAACTATTGATTTAAACAACTACCTTCTTCTGCAGGAGGCAGTGGAAGATGAAGATGAACATCCCCTGCAGGGTGTTGAAGATGCTGAAGAGGTACGCCATCACCACGGACGACTCGTTGAGGAAGAACAAGCCAAAAGTCCACGTGAGGCCCAGCAGGCAGAGGAGGGCGAAGGCGCCCGACACCCACGACCTGCGGCACAGGGAGGAAGAGCGAGGATGACGAGGGGCATCGTGGCGGATACAACGATAATAACCCCGCCCCCCTCGGAGCAGTCGGCCTAAGAACGCGCGAACGCAGCGGCTTCTTCCAGGAAAGTCGGGAGGAAATAAAATAACTTTGCAGCGAATGACGGAGGCCCCTTGATGCGCTGAGAGGGGCGGAGCCAACATGCCGCTCAGCGCCGTGTGCGATGTGGTCTGAATATTACATTTCATCTTTTTATACAAGTTGCCACCTGGCGGGTTGCTGGTAGATTATTAATGAGCTCATTTTCTGCTTTGGTCAGGAACAAACTCCCGGCGGCCACATGTCCCCCCCCCGCCCCCGCCGCCCCGCCCCCAAACGCTTCGTTGGTAGAGGAAGCCCGGCGCCGAATCGGACAGGGACCTTTTTTTAAATCGAGCCCACTTGAAGCGGAAAGACAAGGAGGGGGGGTGGGGGGGGCTTTTTTTTCTTCCCTCCCCACATTTTTTTCCACCATCTTTAAACGTGTACATGTGGTACGTGAACGCGTCTTCCAAAGAGAAGCCCGTAAACGGCGAGGGAACGGAAACGCAGTCCTGAAGGGATAAATAAGGCAATTTAAACCTGCGTCATGACGTGAACTCAAGAGGCAACAAAATAAGACGTGGAAAATGATGCTTTCAGTCGAGCGGGAATCAAATGAGTGTGTTGGTCAAATGTGGCTTTTCAATATTACGCAGGGGAAGCAGAACACACACACACACACACACACACACACACACACAGCAGATTGACGCCCCTCACCTGATGCCCCCCAGCCTGGACGAGTCGGGTTTCATGGAGGTGGAGTGCTTCACCATCTTGCACATGGTGACCACCAGGAAGATGACGTTGACCTGTCAAAACACACCCGCGTCAGGATTAACAGAGGCGCCGCTGACAGGAAGCACCGAGGAAATACAAGTGGAAGTCCCGCCTTCAAATGCATTTAATCACAAAGATGTACATGAAGTAAAAGAATAAATGAAATATTCATACTCAATGTAGTGAAATACCATAATATTACACATTATATCATTATATTATTCTTTATTGATGACTTATGATAACTTTCAATATGGATTTATTGGTTTTCTTTTTGTAAAAACTCACGAGAATCACAATTACAAAATGTTTCTTTTTTTCTCCAACAAAGAAGCTCAAACGTCTATAATGATAATTGATTATCAACCATGAAAAACTACTATGATATAATACTTTTCAATTGATTTTCTGTCAGGCATTGATTAATCGCTGGGCTCCTCATCATATTTCATTAATCAGTAACAAATGATCCTCCACACGCTCTCCAGCCGTCCTTCATTTGGGAGCCTTTAAATAACCGTAGTGGAGAACAAGCTCTGCAATATTTCCTTTGCACATCAAGTGGAGTTTAAGTACAAAGTGGAAAATAAACCTCAAAGCAGCACTAAAGTACAGCGCACGTGTTTGGTAATACTCCCCCCCCCGTAGTGAGGCCGCCCGCCGACTTAAAGGTTGATGTACGAGTGGCTGTGGCTCTATTAGTTGGCACCAACACTAGCAGAGCTTCATCGGAGGGAACATCTAAATGAAAAGCACAGCGACCTCGCCGACCGAAGAGCAAATCCTCATCAAATACCAGAGCGGGGATCCGAACGAGTCCAGCGAACGGGGATGGATCGCGAAAACAAAAGCTCAAGAACAAATATGAGATTTCTTTACTGAGTCCAAGAAAAAAACCCAGTCCAGCGAATGGAGCAGCGATGCTTCCAGGGAGGCTTCCTGCTTCCAGCAGAGTCTCTGAGCCCCGGAGGGCCCCGAGGGAAAGGGAGGATATTGTAAATATAAATGAGAAGCAACTTTGTCCTTTTACTCTTACGTTATTAAAAAGCACAGTGACCTAAAGGAGCCTCTGTTTATCAGACGTTTTCAATTTTTGCTTCAAAAATGATCATAAAATATCCGCAACATGTGAACTGGTTCTGAAACTAGGCAACATCTAGAGGGGCAACGTCTGAGTGGAAAGCAGATGGAAACCGACAACATGGGGGGAAAAGGAGTGGCTGAGGAGACAGAAAGAGGCTTTCAGATCACAGCTTAGAGAGTAATGCCGACTTTGGTCTCTCAGCCACTGGGGCCGACTCATGTCCGCATGACGGGCTGCAGATGCATTTAACACGGCGGCCATGACACACATCCAACGGGGAGGCACTCTGCAGAAAGCTGAGACAAACTACATATGGACCCCCCCCCCCCCCCCCCCCCGCTGTCCCCAGGGGGCCGTCCTCTACAATATTCAGGTCTCTCTTCTCTCACCAAAAAACCCCAGCAGTGCTGATGCAGCAGTTCCCCTGTTCCTTTTGGGCTACAGCCTATGGCCAGATTACACATAGGAGCCTATGGCCAGATTACACATAGGAGCCTATGGACAGATTACACATAGGAGCCTATGCACAGATTACACATAGGAGCCTATGCACAGATTACACATAGGAGCCTATGGCCAGATTACACATAGGAGCCTATGCACAGATTACACATAGGAGCCTATGCACAGATTACACATAGGAGCCTATGGCCAGATTACACATAGGAGCCTATGGCCAGATTACACATAGGAGCCTATGGCCAGATTACACATAGGAGCCTATGGACCGATTACACATAGGAGCCTATGGACCGATTACACATAGGAGCCTATGGCCAGATTACACATAGGAGCCTATGGCCAGATTACACATAGGATCCTATGGCCAGATTACACATAGGAGCCTATGGCCAGATTACACATAGGAGCCTATGCACAGATTACACGTAGGAGCCTATGCACAGATTACACGTAGGAGCCTATGCACAGATTACACATGGGAGCCTATGCACAGATTACACATAGGAGCCTATGCACAGATTACACATAGGAGCCTATGCACAGATTACACATAGGAGCCTATGCACAGATTACACATAGGAGCCTATGCACAGATTACACGTAGGAGCCTATGGCCAGATTACACATAGGAGCCTATGGCCAGATTACACATAGGAGCCTATGGCCAGATTACACATAGGAGCCTATGCAAAGATTACACATAGGAGCCTATGCACATATTACACATAGGAGCCTATGGCCAGATTACACATAGGAGCCTATGGACCGATTACACATAGGAGCCTATGGCCAGATTACACATAGGAGCCTATGGCCAGATTACACATAGGAGCCTATGGCCAGATTACACATAGGAGCCTATGGCCAGATTACACATAGGATCCTATGGCCAGATTACACATAGGAGCCTATGGCCAGATTACACATAGGAGCCTATGCACAGATTACACATAGGAGCCTATGCACATATTACACATAGGAGCCTATGGCCAGATTACACATAGGAGCCTATGCACAGATTACACATAGGAGCCTATGCACAGATTACACATAGGAGCCTATGCACAGATTACACATAGGAGCCTATATTATTGAAAAGGTGAAGATGGAGACGTCCGTGCGCCGTGTCATGATCCTCAGCAGGGCTGTGAGCTGTAATAATGGATGTCTGGCGCACCCGTTCATTACTTCCATTTCCAAAGCCCCCCCCCCCCCTCCCCCCTCCCCACAGACCACCAGCATTACCTTGTTTTCCCACCGAGCGAATGACCTTCACGCCTGAGACGATTCCTCGTGCTGATTGCGGGAGGAGAGTGTTCTCCAGATGTACAGAGACCAAACAGCTTTGAGCTTGTTGCTGCGCACCGGTTCTGATTCTAGTGGATTTCATAGCTGAATGGGCACGAATGTCCTCGTGTCAGGTATAATGGGACCACTTTACTCTCATGCAAATTGATCGGAGAAAGCAGAGTTAAGAGGCTGCCAGTACGGAGAGGAAGGGGGAATCTATATAAACCGTTTTGGAGGATCTTCTTTGAAAGAAAACGTGTGCACAACATTGCTACTTACCACAACTATGAACGTTACAGGTCCGATGAAGCTCCAGATGAAATGGTTATCTACCCTCAGCCAGCATCTGCGGGGGGGAAAAAAAAAATCATCTCTTTGCCCAAACAAAGTTGCGTCTCATCGACCGGAGCCGGCTGGATGACACGACAACAGAAGAGAGACTCCACCGACGCTCGGCCCCGTGCCGCCTAGAAGAGGCCACGGGACCCGGGACTCCCTGGTCCACACACGTGGGACGCCTGACGCCGTGTACCCGGGACCCTGAACGGTAAACATGGTGCTGCCGACAGAAGAATTACACCTCGCGCCGACGTTACCTCCACGAAACGGAAATGAAGCAAAGACCACAGCAGTAAAACGTGAGGTTTGGAGAAAAGAAAAAAAGAAGAAAAGCATTCGCTTAGGTTCCATAAATTAGAGGTTTAGTGTAACAAATCACAAAGCTTTGCTGCTTGGATGAAGACCTTCGGAGGAGAGCGTGAACTTTTAACTGACAAGGGCGGCAATTATCCACGTAAAGGGCCCGGCAGGCCGGCGCATTCATTAAAGCTGCAGCTCCTGGAACGAAGGCGCTGTCGCCGGGTGTCAGGGTGCGCGCTCACTGAGGGGGCAGAGGTGGACTCCCCTCCGTCACGCCGCCATCATTAGCACACGCGTGCATGCCGATCGGGGGGGGGGGGGAAGAGACGACTAATTTTTCATCCCCGCAACAGAAGAAAATCCGCGGCAGGATGTCACACTTACGCCCGCTGCGTGCCGTAGCTTCGGTAGTCGATGGCGGCCGAGACGCCCACCACCACGGCCGGGATGAGGTACCCGGAGACGTAGTAGTACTTCCGGCGGGAGAACTCGCTCTCGAACACCTCGACCAGCATGAGGTACAGCTGCACGCCCTCCAGACACATCCAGGCGAACGCCGCCAGGAAGCAGAAGTGGAGAACGCCGGCGATGATGGAGCACACCAGCTGACGGGGGGGACACAGGCGGAGGTTAGACGCTGTTGTTTGGAGCTTAAAATTACGGCATCGAGAAACATGCAGCCGTTCCTTTGATTCGGCGGGAACACGGCGCAGCATTTAGCTGCCAAAGCACCAAATATGTCCCTTAATGTCCTTAAGAGACAAAACCACAGCAGAACGTTAGCGCCGCATTTATCAGGCGGACAGAGAAACCGCTCCAACGTCGCTCCGTGTGAGGGGATGACGTGGCTTTTAAATTCAAACGATAGAAAAATTGTTTATCTTTCCATCTCAAATGGCGCCGATTCACAACTGTAATATGAAAGAGCGAACATCACTCGCCAAAAACGGCCAAATAGAAGAGTACAAAATGTACAATTTCCCCCCAGAAAAACATCGTTAAAATGCACGCAGCTCCAAACAGAGACGATGGAGAACTGGCTCAGACGTTTTTATCATTCAAGTTTGAATATTTCACTCACAGTCGGCGTCACACGTCTTCACGTGTTGAAACAGGCCCCATACATACGTGTGGTATTCCCATCCCACCTTTTTCCCTAATATTTCAGCCCCTTTATGACAGATGACCCCCATTCACCAGCAGCGCACCCGTCACATGCCTCTCGGGTACCTTGGGCTCCGTCATGTTGATGCCCACGAGGTAGACGAGCTCGCCGATGAAGAGGTTGAGGCAGAGGTTTTTGTGGATGGTGTTGCGGTCGCTCTGCAGACCTCTGAAGAAGCAGAAGGTGAAGAGGCTGATGGCGAGGCAGACGAGGGAAACGGCGATGCCCATCCGCGTGATGACGGTGAGAAGGAGCTCGTGGACGCCGCCGTCGCCCTGCAGGGAAGGTGGACGTAGAAACTGGGTCATGCACGTTGTGGCCGTTCCTACTGTTCATTCAGGCGCTTCAAGACATCCCTCATTCACGCCATGCAAGCTGGACAGATGAAGTTGAGATCTGACCTTTTTAGCGTAAAATCCCTGTTTCAAAAATGGGAAACGTTTTTTCACAACCCGTCCTTCGACCTGACCGCCCCCCGATGACACGTGGCCTCGCGGACCGAGCATCGCGGCGGCCACGTCCACCACGTGATGGAGATCAAATCTTAAAGCGGCGCGCGATTCAAGGCGGGAAACCAGGCAAACGTGAAAACAGCCGACTTGACCGTGCGAAACATCACGGTGGCCCGAAAGGGAGGCAATTCCCTCTGTGGTATTAAGTCATTTTATTGAGGGCAGGAGTGGCAGTTGGGAATTGGTGTGAGGCGGAGCTCAGCTCTGGTTTTCGGGCTGCGGTCACGGTCGAGGTCGACACAGACGACAGGGACGGGGCTCATGAAGCGGGACGTGCTGTTAAACACACCGCAAACTTATCCTCCACATGTGTTCCTGGCTACAGGTCCCCGCCACACATGCCATTTACGGCGTAATTGGATCGTAATTGCATTTTGCGAACCACTTCAGGAGGGGGAGGGGGGGCGGGGGGGTCAGGCGGCTTCCCATGATTCTCAGGGACATATGCATGGAGGAATAATGGTAACGCACTTCCTACCCTGATCTGCAATCTCAGTGACAGCCCCCCCACCCCCATTTACCTTCTCCAGCAATAATCTAATAATAATAATAATCCAATTATCTCCACTGGAATGCCGCTCCTCTGTCAGCGGGACGAACAGAAGAAGTGGCCACGTACCACGTTCCCCCGGTGGGCCATGAGGATGGCGAAGTTGGTCAGGTGACTGCAGGAGCACGTGGTGTGGCTCTTGTTGGTGTCCAGCAGTTTGCAGCCCTGGGTGGACCAGTATCCCATCATGCTGCGCTCAGAGTAATTCCAGAAGGAGCAGTTGGGATTGTAGTAGTGCTCCTTCTAAAATAAATAAACAAACAAACAAACACAGAGAGGGAGAGATGACGAAACGCATATGAACACAAGCTGCAATATGCACGGGCAGCATCTGCACATCTTAGGTTGTTTTAATTGCAATTGACGGTTGAAAGAAAAAAAGGGATGAAATAAGAGAAAGAAGGAAGCTGCTGTGGCTGCTACGCCAGACATTTGTCACTGCCGGAGCTTTTGCAGCTGCTGTGCTGCTCTACGGCGCGTGGGTCCGAGGAGGCTTACGTCCAGGTGCTCCAGGGTGAAGACGACGGGGTCGGCCACGAACACGCGGCTGGACTCCTTGGTGAGGGAGGCCGACAGGATGTGGGAGTTGACGGTGAGCGAGAGGTTGCGTCCGCTCGGGTTGCCCCTCAGCGTGGCGTTCTCGGTGCTGAGGAACTGGCCCAGGTGTTTGTAGAGCACAAAAACCAGCTTGGCGACGCCTGCAAAACGGCAGAAACGCAACGATGGGACGTGAACGAGGGAATTACAAATGGTCTCTCCTGTGAGGAGAGACGTATTCATCCAGTGTGTGGATGCAGCACACCTTGAAAAGGAATAGTTTCACATTTTAGGAACAACACTAATTCCCCCTGTGGAGATGCAAAGGTCGATGCCACTCACATATACTTTGTAATTTTGGATTAAGCACATTCTAAGGGTCCCTTTGCAGCTCCCCTGTCCATAAAACACGGACAAGTTGGGAAATTGGCAGCAACATCGAGCCTATTTGACTGTTTTCCTCTCGGTAAATGACTCTCTGCTAGCGTGGCCTTGGATTTATTGTTTTAATCGTAACGCGGCCTCGTGAGCACACGCGCCTCGGCTGAGGACTTTCTGTAGTCTCATTAAGCCACTTGTTAGCGAGAGAGTAAAAACTGTGTGATTTGCTGAGAGCAGTATTTACTGACGTAGCACAAAACGTTACGATCTCTTCTCCTTCTGTTATCCGCAGACCAGCATGAGGATCCAAAAACCCCTTTCACAGAACCCAGTGACTTATAGGTGAGGGAATTGGGAAGTGCCTGAAGGATGACTCATTGCCGGGTTCCAGGAATCATTCCATCGTGGCTCTTTATCGGCTGTAAATTACACTGTTCCAACAATCATCAACTCTGGCGAAAGAATAAGTGACAGATACAAAAAGAAGTAACGTGGTCACTAATTCAACAATGTCGAACTTGACAAGCTGCATGATTGCGCTTGTTTTGGTGGGAGAATGACCGGACTTTATTTCTCCCCAGTGAACGACCGGAAAAAGGAAAGAAAAGCAGACGTGTATTTTCTCACCGTTTTTGCTGTTGACTTTGACCGTGTTGGAGGACAGCTGAAGAGAAGCGCCGCCCCTGCTGGTCTGAGGGAACCGGAAGTCCTGCACCTGACCGTCGGTGCTCAACACGTACACATCCAGCACTGAGAGATGGTCGGGGGGGGGGGGGAGAGAGAGAGAGAGAGAGCGATGCATTACAACCGAGGCAAAAGCGTCACATGGTGTTTGATGGAGCGCCGGCCGCCCCGAACGCTCCGTGTAAAGACTCCACGTGCATTGCCCCAGAAATACAATCTAATGTCATCGACCCTGCAGAATATAATTCACTGTAATAAAAACATAAAGAAACACACGGTCACTGAGCTGCTCGGAGCAAACGGGAACCTGCAGCCCACTGCGGCATGTACGGCAAATATCAAGAACATCATTGAATTTGACTTTGACTTTTCCATCCCCCCCCCCGTGGGTTAACTCGGAGCTAGACGAGCAAATCTCTGAGAATTCCTGCAGCCGCCCCCCCTCCACCCCCCGGGTGTGCTGCTCCTTTTGATGTGTGGAAATTACTGAAGGGTCAAGAGGACACACGTATCAGCACACTCGCTGCCTCACTTCCTCAGATAGACGTCTCCTGACAGCCCCCCGTCTCTGTCTCCCTGGTCCCCACCCCCTGGTCCCCCCTCCCCTGGTTACGTACCTGGAGGCTTCCTTTCTGCACATCAACAAGCTGCTAATTAGGAGCAACCGTCGTTCTCACATTTCTCCCAACTCTTCGTGGAGGTCGAGGAAGCTGTTCTGGTTTTTTCTTTTTTTTGTCGTCGTATCGACGTTTGTTAATGTTTTCTCTTTCTCTGCTGTTTTTGTCGGCGAGCTCATGAAAGCGGCCTGAATGGCGTGATTAGGGCGCCAAACACGCGGCCGTGTAGCACAATGCGTTAATCAGTGCTTTTGGTAGAGACACAGCAACTACTCCTTATCAGCTTAGCTAACTAGCGCTTAATGGGCCGGCTCGGAGATAGAGTGCCGCCTGAAAGGAACAATGCCATTCAGCCGGCTCCTTTGTTTCCCCCCCCCCCCCCCCCCCCCAACCGGAGGTCTGTTACAGTTCATATTGCAGCACACGCTCAATGAGGGGACTTTCCTATGAGGGAAAGATTAAAAACCAATGAGGTATAAGACAAAAAAGGGTGAGAGTAGGAGGACCGTTACCGTGGCAACAGAGCACTTCATTGCACAAATGCGAGTTCAATAAATGAGACCCATGTTGCTGAAATAATGTTTCAACTAGAAAAAAAAAAAAAACGAAAATGAAATCAGCCTACAGACGGTTTTACTGCGAGCTGGTGCACGCCCCCCCCCCCCCCCCCCCAAAAAAAAACACATCTGCATGACAGGCAGCATCGGGGACTGTTGAGCGGCAGATGTGCGCGCGTGAAAACTCACTGATGTTCTCCGCGGGCACTTTTACGATCGCCGGCTCGATGAGGTTCTCGGCGAGGACGAAGGCGCCCTCCTCCAGGGTGTCCAGCAGCATGGTGGCGGCGTGCGTTTGCTCCGTGGCGTTCATGTCCCTCCAGGATTTCAGGGCCTCCGGCCTCAGGAGGTTGTCGACGGTGTCCACGATCGCCTGTATCCACGGAGGCGAGAGAAATGTCAGCGTGGCCGTTTCCAGTGTGATAAATAACAAATAAGCGGGGGGGGGGGGGGGGGGGCTGCAAATGATAAAAAAGGGGCATGCAGGGCCGACAGTGACAGCGGCGACGGCGACTGAAATATCAGCATCACGCCGACCGAAGACAAGTCAAATTATAAGCAGCATAACTAAATATTCTGGTCACGTTAAATCTCAGAAGCTTCTATTGGACCAACTTCTTTTTTCGATGATGTCGGTGCTTTGGGGCCAAACACAAACCAAATGTTTCCCTTTGCTGCAATGAATGAATTCTCAATTCCTGGTTTTAAGCTGCTTTTCTCCCCAAAAGAACAATTACCACCGTCAACATCACGGCCTTGACCAGCAGACACGCAGAGGGAAGCGGGCATCATCCTGGAATTCCAGGTGGCGGTTTGGGTCGAGATGGGGGCGGGGGGGGGGGGGGGGGGGGGGCAATTTCTGCTTGTTTTCGGTGGAAATCTTTTCATTTCCTGCTTTCTGATACGCGGTAAGTAAGCAAAACATTCCACCGAAACTCACACAAGTATCATATGCTGACAAAACAAGGTTCCTCTGACCTCGGCGGAGTTCGTGACTCCGGCCGCCGGCGCGACACGTAACTCGGAGTGGCACTTTAACCGTCACCCGCAGCGAGCGCGGTAATTAAGGACGACGAGCGCTTCCTCGCCGCACCAATTAGCCACAGCTGTGATTATCCAAAACACTAATTGATTCTCCGTTTGCCCGCCGAAACAAGCCGAGGAACCAGCCAAAGTCCGCACCGCCGCGTGATTAACCACAACATTTGACCGCTGGCGGGTTGGCGGCGGCGGCGGCGGCCGACCTCTCCCCGCGCGCGGCGCTCTGTGCCTCAGGCCCTGAAGCGCGGGAATCAATCTCTGTGGCGCCGACCTCGCAGGCTCCTGGAAGCCGCTGAGCCGTGGCTGCGATGGGAGTCAAGTCCTTCTCTGTGCGGGCGCCGTGAGAGCGAGCGAGCGAGCGGCCATTACAGTCGGAGACATTAGAACGAGACAGACAGACGCTAAACGCCCCCCGCCCCTCCATGGTGCAAGCAAGTGAGGTCACCAGTGGGGGCATCTAGTCTAGATGGTGGCCCTGCAGGAACAAAGATGGCTGAGGCTGTGCTAAGTTGTGGGACAAAAAGCCTCTGCAAGGTTAACCACCTCGACAAGAACCGCGAGTCTCCGCCCGAACTGATTGCGGTTGAAATGCATGAATTAGTTGCGAGGAATAAATAAAAGGACGTTTCGCTTTTCAGCCGCAATCGATTTAGACACTTTTTCAAAATGTCCTTCGTCAGTCTGAGTGGACTAGAAAAGGACTCCTTTGCAAACGTTACAGCAGAGCCGAGAGGAGAGACGAGGTTCGTCCTCTGGGCGCGTGGATGAAACACCTCGGCGACCGGAGCGTGCGCTGCTGCGTTCTACCGACGGTTCCGAGGAGACGTCCGTGGGTGCTTTAAGTCAAATCCAGAGGTCGAGCACACCTAAAGGAAAAGTACTCTACGCAGCCAAGGGACAGCAGAATGCCCGGGGAAAGACGGTGAAATCTGAATGGAATACAAACATATTTATGGGCTCAGAAATTAATCTCACCGATAAAACAACCTGCAGCGGGAGATGGGACTGGTTTTTTTCCCCGCCGAGGGGACGAGGGAGACGAGAAGTTGTACAATGTAAGCAAGTGAAAATTGAGCACGCTGCCACTTTGATCACACTTCTGGCTGACAGGGAGGTGCAATTACGGCCGTGGGAAGGCAATTATTCACACAATGTGTGAAGAGAGAGGGAGGGAGGGGGAGGAAAAGGAGAGAAAAACGAAAGAAAGATGTACAAGAGATAGCACGCAGGGGAGGGAGACAGGACAAAGACAGAGTGGCGTTGACAGTGGCATCCTGGGATGGACAGAGTGACGTGACGGGACGGGGGGGGGGGATACTGGAGCGGGACAACCGAGGACACGGAGACAGACGGGGGGGGGGGGGGGGGGGGGGGGGGGGCTGCATGCTGCTGGCCGGGCGTTAGAAAGCGACACAGAAAGCCCGCAGTAGGGTGGTTATACCTTCATGTACGCCCTGCAAGTCTTCTCTCTTTTTTGAAGCTTTTCCACACAATAAGAGGGTCGAGCACAGGAGACAGATCGCAGAAAGAGGTGGTGAGAACACAGGACGCATTAAACCGCGCCACTCGCCATCACACGCTCAATGAAAGGAAGAAACCACAACCGTGAAACGCCCCGACAGCTCTAGATGTGATTATGGATCAGATAGGAGTTGTGAGGGGGGGGGGGGGGGTGTAAATGGTCAGTAGCGTTGAGGGAAGAGATGCTGAGCTAGATTCGGACGCCCGGCCATTAGTGACGCTTAAAATGCATCGAGGAGATAAAAGAACGTGGGATGAGGTCATTCGTATGTCGTCTAAAGTCGCTTTCTTCTACCTAATTGAGCACATCGGACACACACACAGAAAACACGAGGCAGAAAATGTCAAGACTGCGAAGGTCTGTGCGGGTCGGTGGGAGGAGCCTGGCTGAGACTTAAAGCCCCCCCCCCCGGGCGGCTCCTCCGGCCCCCCCGTCGCTGCTGCTCGTCAATGAGCTTTCAGTTCTTATCTCGGGCGTCATTTGGTGAAAATAACCTCTTACCTTTGTTTTGCACGGCAACCGCTGTCGAGGAAGTCTGAATAACAATGTCGTTTTTTTTTTTAAAAGTGTCACTCATCTCGGCACGGGACCGCCTCTAGCTGGGAGCTGCGTCTCTCGGGCCTACTCTTTTCCTGACGGGTGCCTGCAGCCGGATGCAGTTCCACAAACAAAGTTTCCTTTTGTGCTGGTGGGGGCGGGTTGGGAAGGAGGGGGGGGGGGGGGGGCTGATGGCCATTAGCTCCTTTAAGAACTGCCAGGTGAGCCTGTGTCTAAAGCCGGTAATTACCAACAGGCTGTGGAGGAACGAGCTTCCCCCTCAGGGCCGGACCGGACCCCCCCCCCCTCCGTACCCTTACCCCTTCTCCCCGGCAGCCACCCCCCCCCCCTCCCTGCCCCCATGGCCCGAGGCCGTGCGTGCCCATTAATGTGTGCGCGAGTGCGTGGGTTTGTGTGTATCGGGTCACGGTGAAGCAGAGTGGGGGGAGGTCGGAGGTCGGAGGGGGGTCGGAGGGGGGGGCTTCGCAGCACCTTGTTGAAGCTGCGTCCGGCCGAGTCCTTCTCGCTGGGCCGGGAGCTCCTGCAGCTGAGCGTCCAGGATGTCCACCAGCTGCTCCATGAGGCGCACCGAGGAGCTGACGTCGCCGGCGAACACCGGGCCCTGCGTGTGCCGCGCCAGCTCGTTGGCCAGGTTAGCCGCGTTCTCGCCGCTTCGGATCTGAAAACGCCAACGAGGGGGGTCAGCGAAGCAGGAATCAGTGAATTCCAGCCGTGGTTTTGTGATTAAGGATTTACTTTTTGCAGCCAGCCGACCCGCCTCACCTGATCCGTGACCCAATTTCACATTACATACTCACGTTACACAACACATGCCATATGCTAATCTTCACGGCGCGGCGCCTTTCTGCGATTGTACAAAAAAAAAAAATCAATTTGCTTTTCTCATTTCGTACGAGGCATCGCACGCACGCACACGCGCGTCCGTCAACATGTGACTTGGGAATTGCACTGCCAATTAAAGTCGACAAAGAGAGCGGCGATGCTGCGCTGACGTCGCATCGTGCAGTCAATAATTACGCGTGACTGAGTGGGAGCGACATGCGTACCATTCAGATCCCGAGGTGTAATTCTGAGTCAGATATAGGAGACATTCACGACAGCTGCGTGATCTATGAGTTGTGCAGAAAGAGCGACAGAAGTCTCGAAGAAAAAAAACTCGCCGGCGAAGCGAAACCCGCCGCGCTCGGCAATTACGTCCGAATAAAACTCAACGCGGTAGGAGACGTCGCCTCGGGCCGGCTGGGCCGCTTTCTGACTACCGCGGGTTAATGGGAAGATGTGTAGGAATAAACGCATCTGACCGCGACTCGTTGGACTCGCGTTACGGGGTCGGATACGGGCGCGACCCTGGTGAATAATAATTGCACATTCCTGACTTGCAATAACACTTTTTTTTTTTTCTTTTTCCCTCAAACGTAACGTTTGTTTTTCCAACATCGCTCTGGAGCTTTTATCGTCACCGCTCACAACAGATTTTAATATCTAACACATGTGAGCAGCCACAGAACGCACAGCTGCTCCTTCGTAGGTGAACTTTGCAAAAAGCCCAACAGCAAAGACGGACAAAATTAGTTTCCACGTGGAGAGAAAGCTCTTCCTCGGGATGCGTTGCGTGTTGATGCGGTTATTTCTACCTGCATCACTGCAGAACATCAAAGCTGCAGAGAGAGAAGCTCTGGCTCTTTGATTCTCTGTTACCGACTGCAGGACTCGGCATTTAATCCCGATGGCTCATTTCTTCTCTGCTCCCACACTCGTATTCTAGCTACACTTTGGGGAGGATGAGAACAACCGTTTCAATGATATTTACCCTTGACCACATCTCTGCCGGCAAAGGAAAAATAGAGCGAGTGTGTGCTCCTGCGTTGTGTAACCAACACGTTTCCCGCTTTACCTTTTGTGCCACTTGAGTCACCCAGTGGGAGGTGCAGTTGCTGAGGTCCGGGCCTTTGGAGCACCAGCTGCCCGCCGCGCTGCAGAGGAAGGAGGCGATGCCTGCAGGACCACAGCACAAACACAACAGTTGGTGAGAAGCCAGAACCCCCACCACCCTTCCCTCCCCCACACAGACTAAAACCGCTCGGCAGGAACCAACCACTTGCGAACAACGGCAACGGCGGCGAGCTTTGTGCAGCCGTCACAAACAAATAGAAACGCACAATGCAAACCTAAAGCGTCGGGCTTTCTGCAAACACCAAAAAATGAAAAAATGGGCTGACTAATGAACGCCACTTCCCTGCAGACGGCGACAGCGCACAGGATGTAATCCGAGCCCCCCCCCCTCTCACCCCCACAGTCTCTTTTCTGCTTTCATCCCCCGATAGCCGGGCTTTGTGTGGTGACACTTCTGTCGGGAGTCTGAGACGACGTGTTAAGGTGACTAGAGGCGTCACCGTCGCTGTCAACTGAACTGGTGGAACAGCGTCGCGCGTCCCTCGCCGCTGACAACCTACTCGCGCTCAGGGGATTGTGTGGGTTCGTCCTCATGTGAGAAGCAATTGTGATTAAAAAAAAAAAAAAACGGGCAATGGAAGCAGGCGAAAACGGCGCGTCTTTGTTTTCTAAACCTCCCAGATGTTGTCCGTCATCTGCACGGCTCTCGGTCGGCGGCGGACAGCTTTTCGCCTCCCTCCCTCGGCGCTCCACACAAACACAGGAGCAATGTCGCCAACTTTCAAGGGGAAGTGGCAGCTTTTAATCATGCCGAGTTAAAGATTTTAAATTGGCCTGCGAGTTGAAATACACAGGAGGAAAATATGGCGAATGACTAGATGAGGACAAATAATAAACGGCCATTTCCGCAGATTTTGCGTGGGATTCGGGGTGACTCTTGGAAATGCTTCAAATGTATTGGGGGAAGACGAGAGAATAAATCCCCGTTGACCCCGTTCGCCCTCTGCAGAGTTGCAGCAGCGGCGAATATTAAAAGATAATTCAAAATAACGAATAACACAAGCGGGAAAAAAACAGCAGATGCCATTAAGTCATCAGATCAGACAGGAAGTGGTTCTACCTCGGGTCCCTTTGGGGCAGGGCCTCTCCACGGCGCTGCCCGCGTGGGTCCGGGGCCAGTCGATGTCCCTCCTCCTGGTCGCCTCGCAGAAGCGCCGGGGGGGGCGGCGGCGGCAGCTCGGGGGCGGTGGGCCCCGTTGTGCCGGGCCCCGCGTGTCCTCGAACGGGTCCCTCCCGTCTCTGGGGTCGGCGCCCGCGGCGGTGGGGTCGCCCTTGGCGGTGGAGGCGGGGCGCGGTGGAGACCGCCGTGGTCCTGGGCGCCGCCGACGAGGCCGAGGGATCCTCGCTGGTCGGCGCTGAGAGAGAGAAGGGGGGGGGGGGGGGGGGGGCGTTAGAAATGTCCTCACCACGCCGCCTCTTTGCTGTGACTTCGCTAAACAGAACGGAGGCGAACGCGTCGGCGCGTGGCATCCATCTCTGGCTATTTCTGGCCCATAAATAAGACGAGCGGCGGCGGCGGCGGAGGGGGGCAGGGGGGGGGGCTCCTTTGACAAAGCAGTGATTCCCTCCCAGCAGAGCCGGTACCTTGGGATGATTAAATGTCAACGATGAAGACAAAGGCCGTCTGCATTTCACTTTTCTCCTGCTCCGGGTCGCCTCCCCCACTTTGATGGAGCTGCTGTGCGGAAGGAGAACCGCACGGCTCCGGGCCAAAGACGTCCATCAGAATAAGGCCCCCCCCCCCCCCCCAGACAGCAGCAATAGGAAATCTTTATATCGTACGTGAATAGCGCAGTGAGGCAGGAAGGATGGAAAGTGCGCCTGCGGACGCGTCTTTTACCCAGAACCCCCCGGGATCATATTTACAGATAACAGCAGCTAAACCCCCCCCCCCCCATCTGACACACGAGGGCACGTTCCTGAGAGAGAACAGGTGACGAAGCGCACAACTCACGTTTCACACTCATCAGCCAGTCCGGGGGGGGACATTCAAACCCCCAACCGGTTTTGGCCGAGGTGTGCCGTTGTCAACCCCCCCCCCCTACGCGCCCCCCCGTCCCGGCAGGAGCCCCCCCCCCCCCCCCCCCTGCTAATTACCTTTTAACACTTCCCGTCTGTCAGCACCAACAGCCGGCGCGTTCGTGTAAGACGGCGTCCACGAAGGTGCCGGAAAGCAAGAAAAGGGCCTCGAGACGGTCGGGAAGCAAGAAGAAAATAAGCAGGCGAATAGAAATGTGTCACTTTGTTTGGGAGGAAACATGTGGTTCTCACTCCGCTGATCCAATATGTGCGACGAGGTGGGACTGTAAGTGGGTTTGAACACATTAAAGCTCGTCATACCTGAGCGGGAACCCGCCCCCCCCCCCCCCAACGCGCGTCCCCACGACAACGCGCCGCCATCGGCGGATCAACGTGCAAAGTGTTCTTCCTCCCACACTTCATCACTTCCCCTTTTTCTTTATCAGCCATCGTCGTCTCCCCAAATCCTTTCAGCGTGAATCATCATTATTGATCAGATCGATTCAGAGAAGATCGAAACGTTGAGCGGAGAACCGTAGCGTTGGAACCGTGTTGCTGTTTTTATTATTCATTAAATTACTGTCTAATTTATTCATTGTCACAGGGGCTGTTGTTCTTTAATGCAACAGAAAAAACTAAGATAAAAGCTGGTTTAAAATCTCTAACACTGAATATCTTTTCTTGTGAAATGCTGCTTCGTGGACCAGGAGTCATCGATTGTTCTCTAGTTATTTCTCTTAATAACTGGAGGGTTATTAAGAACGGTAAATTTAATCGTCGGGTTTTCAGGCTGTTGTGTGATCACCAATCAATCGAAAGCCATTGTGAAGATACAACCTTCTTTTTTTATTATATTGCAAAAGCCATTTTTCCCTATTTTCTGACATTTTAGAGATCAAACGATCATTCTATTGACAGAGAAAAAACATTTGGCCGATTAAATCAAAATGAAAATAACAGTAAGTGGCCGTTCTAATCCCTTAATCACTCACAAAATCCAGTGGAGATAAAAGCTAATGAATAATACATTAGATGTTCTATTAGCATATTGTATAATCCTTCTTTCTTTTTTATCGTTTCATGCCACCAGACACTTGGTCACCGTCTCGGGCGGAATCAGGACACACATCGCGGCCATTAATCCGACCGAGGTTCTCTCTTTAGATCAGAGACGGGATCCGACCTCTTTGCAGCAGCCGCCACGTCTCGGGTCGCCGGAGCGGGACGCCGACGGGCGTCCGCGACGTCCAATAAACAACACACTTATTTAATATTACATCGAGCGACGTGCCCGTCAGAAGTCTCGGCTTTGCTGGGATTATAATGATGTCTCTGCACTGCGCCCCCCCCCCCCCCCCCCCTTTTGATGGCGAGGAGGACGTCCCCCTCCAGGAGGAGCCGCGTGTCCTCTGGTGGTCCACTCAGCCGGGGAGAGGGACGCACCAATTAGCCGGCGCTCCTCTGAAGCAGCGGTGAAGCCATCTGACACCGGCGGCGCGCTGAACGATGCCTCTTGTGAATAATGGAGGCGATTGAGAGGGAACGCTTGGAAAACGGCTGTCAGCAGACGGTCAATTAACGGCGAGCCAAAGGAAGAGGACAAAGCCCGTCGATGCAAGATCATTAATCAGGACGTGAAGCAGAATTAGAATTAGTCTTATCACTTTATAGCCCCCCCCCCCCTCATCTCTCCAGCTTCCTTTAGGAATCTGCAGGGGGAGATGACAATAAATAGGCCGCCATAATCAGATGATAATCAGATGATCACGTTTTTCCTTTAGCAGTAGAGATGATCTACGTGTCCATGCAGAGGCCACGATGGACGGATCATGAGCCGCCTAATACCCCGCCATCAGGGAAGAGCAACAGCAACTCGCAGGCAAATCAAGCGGCTTGAGTTCGGGAGATGAATCCCTCACGAGGCGAATCCTCGCAGCACGGCGACAAACCGACAAAAGGAAATATCGAACAGGCCCGGCTCCTTTTCACAAATCATCTCCACTTCTGCTGAAGGCTGCAGACGGATCAATGGGCGCCAGCGGCGCCGCTCGCCCGCCCCCTGGAAGTCAGCGGCCCTCCGGCGTGTGAAGAGGTGAGCAAACTTTCTATCGTTGAAAAAAAAAAAAGACACCCACCTGTGTGGCGGCTGGTGGCTGACGGGAGAATTTTGTGGAATCGTAAAAGCCGTTTAACTTATTTCTCAACGGCTTGCCGGTGAACAGCGAAATATCTTCTTTAATAAAATTTATATTAATGAGCCCGCATTAAAAGTGGAATCGTCGCCGTTACTTTATGACGACAACGATTTAATTACAAACTGCTCATTGGAGAGAGAGAGAGAGAGAGGCCTGCTGTATCCTCTCTCCTCCCGGCGCTATGCTAAGCTACGCTAGGCTAAGCTAAGCGGCTCCGGATCGTTGTGCATCTCCCAGAGAGACAATGAGTGAGTAGTTTGTTCAAAACCGACCCATAAACCGCGTTACGTGAAACAAGTCACATGTCCTGGCGGTGCACTCGGGGCGCCACTCACTAACACTGTGTGAGCGAGCCGCTTTAGAGGCGGCGCCGGTGATTAGTGACGGAGAAACGAGTCCCGCGGGACATGAATTTTACATCAGGCTGCTCTGCTGCGTAGGCCCGGGCATGGAACGCCGCGAGGACGCGAGGACGCCCATCTGCAGCTCCTGACTCAACGTCTTCCTCTGCTTCCACTTCCGCTGCCTGTTTAATCTCCCTCCGTCTCCTCAGGACGACGGCGGCTCACGGCGAAGACGCACGCACGCACGCCGGCAGGAAGATGAACGCGCTCCAAAAGCTCCGTGACCTCAACGACCCCGCAGCCGCCGCCGCCGCCGCGGAGCCAGTTGACGCCTTGCTAGGCGCGCGGCGGGACAATTACAGCTAATCTCCAGACTCTCTTTTCCTCCACCAGCCGGCGAAAAACATCCCGCCTCAGAGGTCGGAAGCGGCGCCCGGGGGCCTCGGTGCGTCTATAAGGGTCCCGTCTCTCTCTCTCTCTCTCTCTCTCTCCTCGGCTCACCTGGGGGCGTCGCTCGGGGACACCGGCAAAATGGCGGAGTGAAAGTAAAAATATAAATGGATAAAAGCGGCAGTGAAGATAAATATCCATCACCTGGGATACAGTGCATCCCATTAGGGGGGGGGGGGGGTCACTAAGCCTTCAGGACACCTCTCGTCTCTAAAGGCCCCTCCCTTCTCTCCGCGTTCGTGTTTCTTCTTCTTGTTCTCCGGGCCGAGTTCAGTTAATTCCTCTGCAGGCGGCGGCGGATGATTTAAATGTGTTTGTTGGTAACAGTAAACAGACGGATCAATACGGATCTAATCACTTCAACCTGAGAGACCTGCCTTTACCTGCAGTAACGGCAGAAGCAGACGACTTGCTGCTTTGGTCACTTATCATAAGCCCCTCATGCTGCAGACGCTCGGGCGACCTCTCTGGCTCCGGCGCCACAGTCAAGGTCGCCGCCTCTGACGGAAAAGGACGCGCGGACGGCGTCACACGAGTTCCACGCGGAGGAGAAATGCTCTGGTTTGGTGGAACTTCACTCAGCGCTCGATGAATCTTAATGGGCACAATTTATTTCCTTTACGCCTCGAGTGCCCCTCACGTTCAGAGAGAGAGAGAGAGACATTATTCCAGCACCATTAGATTACCCTGCAGAATGGGTTGTTTAATTCAACGCCACATCACGGGCGGCGATAAATCCTAAATAGCTTCACAGTAAAGTTAAAGGTGTAGACCTGAAAAAAAAAAAACCTAATAAACAAGAACCAATTATTTTCAAGTGTCGTTCGCAAAGCCGGGTGCCCCCCCCCCGTCTTCATCATCCCCGAGTGATCCCATAAAACACAGTTAACGACCAGCGCCGACCGGGACGCACTTCTGATTGGATCCGTGGACAGAAACGGCCATTTAGAACACGCGTTTCACTTGATGTCCTCCAACGGGCTCTTAATTGGCGCTTTGGCTGTTCATCACATCGGACGCCCCGGCACCCCCCCCCCCCGATCCCCCCCGACCCCCACACAGAGTGTCGAGTTATCATGACGGGGAGGAACGGCAAGAAAACAAACAGACTTGTTGACAAGGGGCCAGAGTTCAGGAGCACACAGCCGCCATTGAGACATCAACATAACCCCGCCCCCGACACGCCCCCCTTTAACGGCTCAGGTCAAGAATCAGATTGCCCCCGCCCCCCTTGGGCAATCCCCTCCCGCATATCCAGAAGTTGAAAATCATAACTGAATCCAGACCGGTGCTCAGGAGGAGGGTGGGGGGGTGGGGGGGGGGGCAACCTGAGCTTGTAATGTTACTAGACGTTGAGTCAAGATCCCGCCCCCCCCCACACACAGGAGACGGCGGGGTGAGGTGATTCGCCCCATTAGCGTCTTAATGTAAGGTCCCCGTCTGATGACACGTACGTCACCTCTCAGCGCTTCACAGATTCATTCAAACGGTCCGAGCGGCCCGACGTCATTCACGCACACACACACGCACACACGCACGCCGGGTGCTTTTTAAAACATCACGCCACAATAGCATGGCCGTTATCCCCTGAAGGTCGCCATGGCAACGCAATATGAGATCCCAAGTCGATGCGATAACCTCGGTAAGTACCATTACATCACAATGATGCGAGACGTGTCCATAAATATGTGAGTGTTCATAACGGATTGGGATGAAAGTAAAGGGACGCTCGCCCCCACTGGGGGGGCTGTCGCTCGCCTAAAGCCCCGTCGTCACTCACCACGCCCCGAGTTGCGTCCGGCGGATTAGAGAGAGAAGAAACAAAACAGAGGAGAGGACTCGGCGGCGAGGACTCGGCGGGGGTCTCACCTTGGGCGGGGTCCGGCGGGCCGAAGTCGAGGTCGTAGCGCAGGATGTAGAAGTTATTCCACACGTACAGCTGGTTGTCCCGCGGGTTGTAATCCACGGCGGTGATGTACTGGTGCTGGTTGGGGAACAGCAGGTCGGCGTACTCGCCCTGGCTCAGCTTGGTGTTGTACACGTAGTCGATCTGGCTCCGGCTGGCCTCGCTCTCGCTCTCCTCGTAGGTGGAGCGCACCACGTGCAGCACGCCGCACACCATGAAGGCGTTGGAGGCCGAGCGCTTGTCGTACGCCGTGTCCCACGTGGCCTCGAAGCGCAGCGTGTAGGGGTTGAGCTGGCTCACCACGATGCGCCCGTTGTTCTGCTCCGTGGCGTAGATCACCCACAGGCCCCGCTCGTCCACCGCCAGGTCGATGTCCGTCTTGCCGCCCCAGCGGTACGGCGAGGTGTCGTGGTAGTTGGCGTTGTTGACGATGGCCTCGCCGCTCTTGATGCGCGTGCGCAGGTCGAACTTGACGATGTTGCGCGTGCGCTCCTTGTTGAAGAAGATGGCGCCGTCGTAGGCCACGAAGCCCGTCCCGTCCACGCGGTGCGGCAGCTTGTAGGTGGTCGTCTGCCGCCCGTTTTTGAAGTCCTCCAGGGAGGCGTACTCCAGGAGGGTGTCGGTGCGGTACGGCGTCCACGGCATGAAGAAGACCTTGTCGCCGGCCTGCAGCGGGTCCTTGCACCACGACCCCGCCTGCTGCTCGGCCTCGAACAGGAAGGTGGCGTCGCCGACGCCCTTCAGCGTCCCGGGGCAGATGAAGACTGGTGACGGAGAAGAGAGGAAGACACGGTGAGGGCCCACGCCTCTCCGACGCCAAAGATGTTTTTTTTGTTTGTTTTTAAACTAGTGCGGCGATGAAGAAGAGGGGAAGAAAGGAAGTGAACGTGGAAGGAGGATGAGGAATGCGAGCTCGCGCCTCAAGGGTCTGCCGCTACATCCTGACAGGGACAAAACAAAAAAACTAACGGAAAGGGGGGAAAAAATCCTGCAAATGAAAGACACGTAGAGCCCCCGCCTCCCCCCGCCTCCCCCCCCCCCCCTTCTTTCTTTTTTAAACAGCAGCCTGTCTCTTGTCGTCAAACAGCTGGGCACACGGACACGCTGCACATGCACACGGGGGAACAACGGGTTGTCGATGGCGGCAGCAAAGCAGAGGTAAGATGAGAGTGGGGGAGGCGGGGGGGGGGGGGGGGGGGGGGGGGGGGGAGGGGGTGACATCGGAGAACAGTGGGAGGAAAGGGTTTTTCACTACTTCTGTAGGCGGAACACAGGAGGAACCAGTGATGGGTGAGAGAGGCCACGGCAAGGTTCCCCATTTAGATGCTTTTAAACTAATTGGTTCTGGGCAAAAAAAGCGGCACAGTGAAATCGGGTTTTCCTTCCCAACTTTTCCTTTTGTCCTTGCCGACCTCCGTCAGCCGTCACTGCGACTCCACGTCACGTGCTGCGGGTGCAGCGGGGAGTCGGGCCAGGCAAGCTAAGACTAACACACAACCACGCATTCTTTCAGGGGGAGGGGGGTGAGGGGGGGGGAAGTGGGGTAGGGGGGGGGGGGTCCCCTGGAACGGATCAACAGCCGACGTGTTGGCGTTTTCTTTCACGTCGCGGCCGTGGATGTCATTTGTGAAATTGTGTCTAGAAACTCATTTGGACAAACAATCCTCCGAAGGGTTTAGCATTTGACAAGGAGAGGCAATCGGGGGAGGAGGGGGGGGGAGCTGTACTCAACACCACAGAACAAGGAGCCAGAGGGGAGGGTGGGGGGGGAGGAGGGGGAGGACCAGATCACTCATTTACCTTTTTGCTCCACTTCTATTTCAGGCGTTGGAACAGAAAGCAAAAGAAAGCAACGAAAAAACAGAGCAGAGAGCGAGAGGGAGAGAAAGGTTATCACGAGTCAACCAGCAGGTACAGAGAGAAGAAGAACCAGCTGCAGGCTGGGACCATGAGATGAACTGCACGGCTGCTTTGGGAAGAAGAGCTAGAGTTGGAGGGGGGGGGGGGGTTGTGAGTGCAGCGGCTTCCTAGGATATAAAAACAGACACGTTATGCGGCTGCGTACCGGAGCTTTCCAGCGCGTTAAACTTCTCCTTCTTACCGTCTAGAGCGGCAGAAACGCTTCTCCTAAGTGGCAGGAAAAGAATCCCCCCCCCCTCCCCCCCCGGTCACATTTAGATGGATGGAATTGTTGGTTGAGTTATTTTTCGGGGCCCCCGCTTCGAAAACCGAGGGTGGAATTTGTTCGAACTTAGCGAACACAAAATCGAACGCAGACTCGCTCGGCCGCGCGCGTAAAAAAAAAAAAAAAAAACGACAGAGAGCAGCGCCGAGGTCGCACGCCGAAAACCTCCTGAACGAGCCAAAGAGACGTGAGATGACTGGCGAGCAGCCGGACTAATGCGGAGCTTCTTTAGTGGACTGCTGAAGCTGCAGAGGGGGGGGCGGCATGGGGACAATATGTGGAAGATTAGAGGTTTAAAAAGAAATGAGAGCAGAGGTTAGTCGGGGGAGGTTCTGGGGGAGGAGAAGGGGAGGTCTGTGGGGAGGAGAAAGAGAGGTGAATATTTCTGACGGTGTTTACAATTCATCACTTTATACACAAAGTACTTTCACAGGCCGGCTGAAAGTACTTTGCTCTAAAACGCTCTTTTAAAAAGGAGTTTTAGCTCAAATCAGACACCACAGAGTTTAAAATAACCAACTCTACATTAACCAAATCCGTACGATCACTGGGAAACACGGAAGCAGAACCACGACGGCAGAAATCTGGTTCAACTTGTAGGATTTGGTTTCATCACCGATGCCGCTTACCTCTAAAGGTCATTGAAGGTCATGTACAAATCAAATCCAATTACTGCTATTAAAGCCATTAGAAGCATCTGTTCACACAGCTGGATCAGTCCCCCCTACTGGGCTCCAGTCATGCAGGTACACACATATATATATATATATATATAGTACATATATTTTGGTTGTATTTGACAATGGTTTGGAAATATCTGCACCATCCGAATTCAATGGAGGAAAATTTGATTATTTTTTTTTTGTGTGTGCTGCTCGAAGCAACAGCGGGACTATTTGTTCCGGTGAAAAGTTTTCTGTGGATTATCCGGAGCAACAGGAACAGTGTTTGTGAAAAAGATTCTTGCTTTTTGAGTTTCTTTTCGTAAATGTCATGTTCCATTGTTGTGAGCACAGCGGGCAAAAAAAAAAAAAAAAAAAACACAAATTCCATTTTCCCTCAGTGGCCCCGCGAGCGGAAAGCGAACGCGAACCCAGATGGAGTTCAACACAATCCCGTTGAACCTCAATCCGGTGTCGTCTATTCTTTCAGATCTCCTTTTCAATCTCACACGGTTTGCTCTTCAACGTTCGTAAGTAACCGCTGCGGATGCACCATCGACACCCCCGTGCGCACTTTGCACGGGCACACAATTAGCGTTCACAACCTGCCGCTTATTTTTCATGAGCTGCAGAAGACGGTGTTTAAAATACTGACGTGCAAGTTGCAGAAATTGGGTCTTAGGGTGTTGATTCTTCAAACAATGGTTGGCACTTCATTCAAGCCATTACACAATTAGCATTAATTTGCATAGATAACGATGGGGTCCAACGAGGGTTTCTGCAACTTTGAGCTTTACCAATCTGGGCATCCTGCCCGACCCCAAAACGGAAGCAGCCACCGGGAGCCCAACTATCTGCATGGCTGGACTCCAGTGGAGGTAAACGAGAACATATGTGTTCATTTGAAATCCTTATTTGTAATTTTGGGGCGATCCGACCCTTGAAGCGACTTCAACGCTTTCACGCCATCATGTGAGATGATCGTTAGCGAAGCTGCTGCTCCGGGGGGAGCACACAGAGCGCACATCTGTCTGGTCTACGGACACGTTCAACAACCAAAGGAAAGCACACAAGCAAGAGTTCAGTGTGAGATGGGGATGGCGATACTTACTATAGGGAACACACTCATACTGGACCTCTAAGTACTTGTAGGTGCCAGGGCAGGGATCAGGAAAGACCTCAGAGCCAGTGACAACCACACACTGCGTACGGTTGTTGCACCTAGAAAAAAAGAAGATTGACCAGAGATTTCATCACGACTTCCCAGAGCGACAACATTAATAACAAGGGGGGGGGTGGGGGGGGATTGAAGAAATCCCAGCCAGGACTCACATTTGCATTCTAGCTAAAACCTTGGCAAACAGAGAGAGGAATGAAGGCATTAGGGAGGTGTGAGTGGATGTAAATGAAGATATGGGGGCGAGTAGGAGAGCAGCTAAAGGCATGTCAGGAATTAGCTATGGCCTTTCCTCTAACGGCGTCTTCATACCGCTATTGAAAAGGGGAAGACATTCATTAAAAACACACAGGGGGAGGGGGGGGGGGGGGGGCATGCGGGTGGACTGGAATGGTTGCTCCTCTGCACAAACAAGGACATTTATTTATTTATTTTTTGTAATGTGCGGTTATTCGCCCTCAAGTATGAAATGATGGAAATGGTGAACTGAGAGTCTAATGAGTGGATTGCAAAGTCAGCGTGTGTGTGTTTGTGTTAATACTGTATAGGGGGGAAATTGGCTCCACTTCAATGAAGTTCTTTTGAGGCCGAGGGATTGAGAATAATGTCATCAGTAACAGATGCAAACAAGAAGAAAGAGACACCAAAATAGGACATTCAACAATTTGCGAGCATGAAATTAATATTTCGGAGGGTCAGTAGCGAGTCATGCAAGTTGGACACTTCAACATTGGACGTAACTTTCACAGAGTCATTAGTAATTCAAGAGGCGTTCTGTTCCGCTGCTAAATGGGATTGTGCATAACTTTCAACTCTGTGTGTGTTAAAGTGGAGAAAGGTAAACGTGTGCGCATCGACCAGACAGAGGCCGTGCTGCACGCAAGGAATGTTCACCACAAAAGCCTTCGAAGCTAATGGATTATTAAATACGATATATATTATATATGTATATATGTATATATATATATGCATGTATGTATGAATAAAAGGTGCACAGCCCATTATGACGTTGACAAAGAGCATCGGCTCAAACACCAGCGATGGCAGCTGCACTTAAGAGGTCCACGCTCACGGCGCTGAGAGGGTCAGTGCATCAACACGTGAACTGACTGACGCAGGACGAACGCAGCCGAGTCCCTTCAGATGCGTCCGGAGATTATACGTTTAATTCAGAGGCGGAGAAGTCGGACTGACAGCGGAAGCTGCATTTACTCGAGCGCTGTCCTCGTCTAGACCTCTGAGATATCTAAACAGACGTATCAGCTCATTTAACATGATGCATTGTAATTAAATGTATATATGACGTATTCTGACGTAATAGGAGCCGTATTCTTTTTGATACTTCAGTACATTATTTATTGCATAATATATGTTACATGCTGGAGTACATATATGCACATGACAGATTAAGTCAATGTGGCAAAAGTGTTGGGAAGAATTAACCCATTTGAGGAGATATGGAGGAATGTCAATGTTTCCTCCTATTTTTAGCCCCATTTTGGTCTCCACCGACTCTTAGCATCAGGCTCTTCAGCTGCTAAATGCAGCACTTTGTCTGAAGCAGCCGGCGCTGATCCGAAAGCGCACCTTCAGTTCAGATATTTTTCTCCCCCTTCGGGTGAGTCCAATCAGATCGGCGAGACCGGGAAAAGCCCGGACAGTGAGCTGAAAGGCCGCCGCTGCTCGTTCCGTCCACGCGGCGACAACTCTCACGGTAGCGAAGCGGCAGAATCCGGCCCTCTCTAAAGCGCCTCGCCTCGGACCGCAGGACACGTTCGTTCTGCCGTGGGCGGCTATTGAAACGAGGTGAGGTAAGTGAGCCAAACGGCCGTTTTTAGATTTCCTGGGAACAGTTTTCGAGCGTCCGCTAGCAGAAAGCAGAGAGGTCGAACATGTCATCCATTTAAAGTCCGTTTAAAATGTTAAACAGCATAAGTAGTTTTTCATCAGTTCTCTGCTACATTTTCCATCCATTAAAAATGTCACCTGACACAACACACAACGGTCTCGATGGCGAAAATCCAGACATCCGATTCCTGTCGAGCTGTTAAAAAAAAAAAAAAAAAAAACGGTTGCTGATGGATCCTTTTTTTTTTTTAAACGCAATTTCCAAACCGACGAAACAGCAGACCCATTAAATAAATTCTGCTTGTGGCGCAGAGTCTTCTCACGCCGCTCGCTCTCACGCCGCCTCCGGGGAACCTTCCCGCGGAGACGAGCTTGAAGCTCCAGGCAGAGAGCGCCTGACGAGTCAAATGACAGGGTGCGAACCGGGGGGGGGGGGGCACGGACCCCATCAGGTGTACTCGACCTGATCCATCCTGCAGTTCTGCACCACGAGGGTAAATACAAGAGTGGATGGGAGGGGTGGGCGCTGACGCTCAGGCGTTAGCCTAAGGGGCCTTAGCTGAGCATTAGAAGATGAACGACACTTTGAATGGTTCACCTGGTGCACTTTAAAAATACACACACACACACACACACACCTCCGGGGGGTAAAGCAGCAGCCGAGTCGAAGCCGCTTTGACGGCATCCTGCGAGGATGAAAAGGCGCGATGTTGTGCAGCGCTCGCCACCGGAGGCTCAGCCACTTTCGTGCAGGTACAAGGGCCACAAAGCAAGCCCAATGTTCCAGACGGGGGGGAATTAAAAAGGGTCTCGGTGTGACTCTCGAGTCTCACCGAGCTACACCGATTACTGACTCGAGCAGCGGCGACGACGCGCAGCTGGGGCGAAGAGGCTTTTTGGAATGTCACCGCCTGCGAGAAGAATCCGCGCGCGCTCGCCGTGTTTCTCTAAGGGCCACAATCTGCATCTGTCTACATCTAAGCCAAGGAGGAGATAGAGAGAAGACAGAACCGGTGTGGGATGTTGATTAATTGTCCTGCATGCAGGCGGCTGCTTGAGCTGGGCGATGAGTTAAACGTTTCCTTGTGTGCGGCGGCGTTGGACAGAGAGAGAACGAGAGGGAGGGAGAGAGAGGGGGAGGAAGAAGATCCCTCCCGTCGCCGGCGCTTTACCTCTGCGATATGATCTTGTAGGCGTCGGGCAGGTAGCAGTTGACGTTCTCCATCTGGAACGGGTCGGCGTCGCAGATCTTGTCGTCGGTGCGGCCGTAGTTGGCCGTCTCGATCATGATGACGTCGCTGCCCGGGCAGCGGAGGTCGATGGAGTACCCTTCGCACGACAGCTCCCTGCGGACCAGGCCGAAAGGCAGGGCCGCCCGGCTGAACCCTGCCGGGGGGGGACACAAGAGGCACCGCTTTTTAGTCAAACAATAAGATTGATGAGTGAGGGGGGGGGGGGGAGAAAAAATGCAAATCGGACCACACGGTGAAAACGCGCGGTGAAATATTCCACCGCGGTGCAGTGTTTACCACGGTTTTAAACAGTTGGGCCGTCGCACGCGAGGCGGGGACGGAGGAGGACAGAGTTCTCCTCTCTGCGTCGGCTTTTCTTTTGTATTTATCTTTTCCCGCTGTGCAAAGAAGGATAGATGGAAAAGGAGGCAGAACGGGGCGTAATGTAATCGATTTTACCGCGTCGGCGATCGAAGGGTCTGGAGTCCACACCCGGAGGGGAGATCTATACGTGGCACACAGCCGACGGAAGCCAAAGCCAAATAGTTCTGCTTTGTGGGGAAGATTCTGTTTCACTCCCCCTCCCTCCCCCCTCAAAGTTACAGTGGAATATGTTGTATTTCCCTTTTTTCTGAGTAACGATATCGGAAACGATACGGAGAGAAAAGCAAACGCACAAAAAGCAAAGAAGGAAAGAAATCCATCATCTGAAGGTAAAATTCTCCAAAGTCAAAAAGATAAAAATAAATAATGTTAGGTGTCTGCCGTTGTGAGAAAACAATTAAGTGGAACATGCAAATGTGTCCTATTTAAGAAGTGCGAGCAGAGCTGCATGAACTGTCAATAACGCCGCCGTTTGCCGGCTACCATGTTGTTTTTCCTGCACTGCTCTGTCCTAATGAGCCCCCCCCCCCTCTGCCTCGCTCCCATTGGCTGCAGAGCACCGGCGGGTACGAACACTTACCACCTCGGGTTCACTTCGCCCCCCCTCACTCTAATTACCCCCCCACACTTCTGACAGTCAGGGCCTGACGCAATTAGCATTGTTTGAACTGCTCACAGTTGAAGTGGTTCCGGCTTGAGATTCCTGCCCCCCCCCCCCCCCCCCCCCCCCCCCCACCGAGACCCCCGACCCACATTTCGGCCCGCTGTTCCCGGCTCACTTATAATGATATTCTGCGTCTGTCACACGAGCAGACACACGTCTGCGAGCGGTTGCTGAGGATAGAACGTCGGAGTCGTCCCACATTAGCGGAAACCTAGCGGAGAAAACTAAATATGAAACTAATGGCATAAATTCTCTGGCTCTCGGCCACTAGACATTTCATTACAGCGCCGTGATCCGTCTAACGGTCGGTGGGCTCCGCTCAGCGGACGGTTTATCACCTCGTTAGGCGACGTCACTGTGGCCGGGCCGTGAGTGGAGGGCGGCGGGGTCACGCCATCCGTTCCAATAACCGCTGCAATTACCCGAAGCTTTCAGGAGGACCTGACCAGAGGGCGGATGATGAAACACAGGGCGACGTAGGCGAGACTAACGACCCCCACCCCCCCCCAAACCCCCCCCCCCCAATCCCCCCCCGTGCGCCTGCCGTTCCTCACGGACGGACTGACGGGTTTATCGCGGGCAGACAGCAGACAGAAAGCATGCAGAGAGAGAGAGAGAGAGAGCGCCGCGTCGGCCAAAAAACGCCCTCGCTGACGCACGCGTGCGTGCACGTGCCCCCCTTTCCTCCGGCTGCCCGCTGCCCATCAGTCAGGCCGCCGCGGCGCGATGGCGTGCGGCTGTCAACAGAGGCTGAGCGATTGATGGGGCCGCGCCTCCTCCTCCTCCTCCCGGGCCGGCGTGCACGTCTCTGGTTCTGGCGCTAACGCTGCATCAAACGGGGGGGGAGGATCTGGACCGCGCTGGAGTCTCGGCCTCGCTGGTTACCGTCTTTTCAGCTTTTAATTTTGCAAGTGGTGACAGATCAAACATAAATAAAAAGGAGATTTTTTTTTTTTTGGGGGAATTCAAGCAAAAGTATTTTTGGTCGTCTTCACTGAACGCTGCTTAAAATCTTAGGACTCAAGAGTTTATAAAGAAAAAACCTTGTGACAACAAAAGGTTTTCTGGATGAAGGAATTCTTCCGTGTTGATTTTCTCGGCTAAAAACAAGTTTTTGTGAGATTTCGGAAAAGGAGGGCGGATTTGTTTGTGTGCACAAATGTCAATGTCTTAGGGAGGCATGAGACGCTTCTCGTCTCTCGTCCTCTGCTTTGTTTGACTGCTCAACTCTGCAGCCGTTGAAGACGCCGACAGAAGGGCGCCAGCTGCAGGGAAAACGGTGGCAATTTTTTTTAAATAAAAACCCCAAAGAGGACTTCTCTCTCTGCGTCGGCCAACGTTGAATTGCGTCATTGAGGAAATTGAAAAATGCCTTATGGACGACCACTTAGTCGGATCGGCCCTCTGACTTCGCCGTAATTGGCTGTCGCTTTTCAGCCTATTGAGCTCCGGAGAGCCGAGCCAGGGGGGGCCAAAGGACTGCTTCACAACATGTTGCATCCTGGGAGTTTCTGCTCTTCTCCGAGTCGACCGCCTTCGCTGAAACCCCCACTTCCCTCCCTCCCTCGCCCTCCCTCGCCCTCATGATACATATTTTGTTTTCTATCAACAGTCGTGAAATTGGAAGTGGGACTGTGGCTCAGGCGGGTGCATCTGGTGGCTTTTAAAACCCCGGAGGCGACGCGAAAAGACAACAGCGGTTTCGGTGTCGGGTGTTTCGCTATTTGGCGGCGGCAGCGAGCGCCAGACGGGTGACGCGCGCGCCGGGGGGGGGAGGGTGGGTCGCCTTTGCTGCTCGGTGCCTTTAACCCTACAGCCTCATGACGTCGCCGGGCGGGACGGACGGCCCAACAGAAGGAGAGGGGGGGGGGGGGGGGGGGGGGGGGGCTTTTTCGGGGCGGGTAGACGGGAGCGGCGAGGGCCGGCACAGACAGAGAGCAAAGGCGTTGGGTGACGCTTGTCATCCTCCATTAGGCCTCCTTTGATTGGCCTTTGTGCTCCTGGAAACGGCCAACAGCTGCCCCCCCCCCCCCCCCCCCCCCCCGCCTCCGGCCCCCATTGTTCTGGCCTCGGGTTTGACAGGGGCGCTTTCTCTGGAGCATAAAGGAGGGTGTAGCCCAGAGTCAAATAAGAGTGCCCCAGCGTGCCCCCAGCAGGAGGACTGCAGGACCGTTTGTCTTCTAATGTTGGTTTGCAGGCCGTGTTCCTGGCCGCCGACATCTTTGGGAGAAAGCGCAGGTCTCAGAGTCAAGCGTTGGCTGCAGCAGCAGCAGCAGGGGGGGGATTCCTCCGTAATCCAAATATCCGGAGTGACAGAGTGGTCCTACCGCATGTTTTGCTCTGGTGGAGATTATCAATGGTTATTCAATAAGCAGGATGAGAAGAGAAATTGAATTTGTAATATTAGGGAACGAAGCATCGCCACAGTTTTGCTTCTTCTCTCCAGCTCTTTTGTTTCTAATCTGTTCAGTGGAACTTTTTGATTGCCGGCCAAGGATTAAAATTAAAAAAGAGACTTTGAGGAGTCCATTGTGGTGAACCTTTTATGTATTCGACAAAAATGCAAGTGCACTTCACTGTCCACGCACCCGCCTTTGAGCTGGCAGACGAAATACTCGGGCTAATTCAGCCGGCGCAGAACAAAGACGACACTTTAAAATGTCCGTTCCCACATCTCCAGCCCTGCAAGGCGCCCGGTGCCGCTGAGTGGAACGTGTGATGATGGAAGCGCGCGGAGGGCCGGGGCGGGAGATGAGAAGGGCGGTTTGGGATTCACGAAATAACACCTGCCTTTCAAACGCAGCGACAACAAGCCGCTCGCGTTTCATTTCAAACCGTCAAAGAATGCGGCGAAACACTGGGAACCCCAGGACACTTCCCAGTCCCCGTTCCCGGGCCGCCGTGCTGGGAATTGCTTTCCGAAGACGGTGTCAGAGCAGACCGCAAAGCCCCGGGGCGGCTCCCGCCTTTCCCAGACAACTGCTATCAGACACTCGCGATTCCGATACAGGAACTCCAAAATAGAAACTGACAATATAGGATTCCATTTGCGGTGAGAGGAGGAGGCGCGTCTCTTCTTCTTCGCATTTCAAGGGGGGGGGGGGGGAGGGGGGAGGGGGGTCAACGTGGATCCCAGGGAAGCCACTTGACATCCCAAAGCCACCATGTGTATTCATCGCCGTGGCCTCTTCCTCCTAATTCATCTCCGGAACATTTCTAAACCCACACAAGCCGCCGCCGCCCCAGCAGGAGAGAATCACAAGCTCCACGTTGACGCTCGACTTGCCGAAGGAAGCGTTCTTCAGTGTGCAGAGTGACGGACCCCGCTGCTTCCTCTTATCTCCTCGGGAGGGACACATTTAGACAAGGAAGCATTTAGAGGAAGGATTCAGCCTCTTCAAACCGGGTCTAATTGCCATAATGGCGGCCATTTCGGTGACAGGGTCGTGGTAACTTGGGACGTTTATGGTTGAGATGCAGTAAACAAACTGTCAAAATATCGTTGAAGCCGCATGAGCCTCCAGAAGCTTTCCAAGTAACACTACGTGCACGTTTACACAAGTCATGCAGGACGAATATACGCCCGTTTGCTTCCTCGCCGAGTTGGATGAGGAGACGGTTGATGTTCTCATGTCTGTAGAGACAGACCAGAACCGTGTCTCTCCTTTAATCCGCGCGAACAACGAAGGGTTAAAAAGTTGTCTAAAAAGAGTCTCAACGACATTTGTCACCACTTTCAACCACAACATGTCATTTAACAACGTTTCATTATTCTCGTGCGTCTCTCCAAAAGCAAACAAAGTGCGTAACCGACTGAATTAGGATGTTTAGGTTTCGCCTCAGTCGACGCGGCGGATCAGCGGCTCAGCTGCAGAGAACACTGCAGCAGCAGAATCCCTCCCAGGGGAGCGAGAGCCAAGTACAAAAAAGTCTTATCGAGGTTTTCTCCTCTGTGGATTGGATGCGTGATCCCTGACCCAGCCGGGGGGGGGGGGGCGTTACGTCACCAACACATTCTGCACGAGCCTCCAGAAGTCAGAGATGGAGACGGAGAAGTATAATGCGATACCTTGTTTAGTCGATTGAGGAAACAACCTTGTCATAAATATCTGTCAGAGGCTAAAGACGCTCCTGGGGGGGGATCCGGTGTGACGGAATTAGTGCACCGCTTGTTCAATATCCAACGTATCGTTGCGTCTCCTTTTAGCGAGGAAGTTGATGAAATATGCGGAAAGAGGCGAGTTAAAGGACGCGCCCCCCCCTCCCCCCGGCCCTCCATCCCCTCTGCTTGAGTCTCACAGGTTGGCTCCAACCTGAGCGATGCTTAACTCCCCTCAAAGCCCACATTTTAACCCCCCCGCACTTGAAACTTCCCCCGCCGGATTTTCCGCTCAAGAAGTTGTCTCAGAATAAGTCAGCTGCCTCCCTCAGGGAGCGATGGAGTGGGGAGGAGGAGGAGGAGGAGGAGGAAGAGGAGGAGGGTCTGTCTCCATGGCATCCCCGTGTTCCTGCTCACCCCCATCTCACCCTCCTAATCACCCCTCCTCCGCGGAGCCGAGCCCGGGGAGGTGCGTCTCGCCGACAGGACGGGGGAAGAAGAGGAACGGTGACGTAGTCGCCATGGCTACTAGAAGGGGGAGCGGGGGGGGGCTTGCCGTTAGCCCAGTTAGCGTAGCTCCTGATCATTAGGCCGGTGGAGCATCGAGGGGGGGGGGGGGGGCAGTGCGCGCTTCACACTCGGGGCTTTTACTCGGCTCGCGGAGGGAAAACCCATCCAGGCGCATTCCTCGGCGCCGACCCGCTGCTATCTCTGCAACGCTGAGCGCTTTGATTGGCTTCCGCGCCGTGACCTTGACCGGCAGCAGAAACTCAGGTGGGTGGGGGCGATAAGAGACGGGGGCAGATGTGGAGATCTTGATGACAGACAGCTTCCTGCCCCTCGTCTTCCGCGGGGGGCCGTCGTGCCTCGCGCACTCAACGGGGCTCTACCCTACACGAGGGGGGGGGGGGGGTCAATGCCGATAGCGCCGGGCAAACAAAAACCTCCTTTGTGCTTCGACGTTTCCCCCCCCCTCCTCCTCCTCCTCCTCGCAGCGTACTTATTCAATTTCCTGCGCGGCAGGAGAGGGCTTCCTTATCTTTGGATGTTTATACCTGCAAATCGGCCGCTGGCCTTTTGTTTGCAGGTGACCCGCCCTCAGGTGACATTTAATTCCCGGTGCGGTCACGCATCGGGGGGGGGGGGGGGGGCACAGCCTCTCGGCCTGAGGAGATTACTAATACAGTGGAGGCAACAGAGCTGCATTCATTCATGGTCAGAGCCGGAGAGAGAGAGACAGTTATACGCCATCGCGAGACATGCAAACGGGAGAAGAGAGCAAGGAGCTTCATCCTGTGCCCTCTTCTGTGGGAGTTTTTCCCTCCTCTTCTGGTCCAAGATTGGACAGCGCACCGAAACACGCCGCGGCGTCACAGAACACACGTCTAGCGAATCCATCATCGTTTCCTTTTATTGATTGCCGCTGTCGACATTAGTTACGGGATGAATCACAAGCAGCCGGAAAAGGGAAACGTGGGACCTGAGCTGTTGTGACATTTTGGATACGTGAGCGAGGAGGACGGGCGGAGACAAACGCGCCGTTTCACAACAATTCTCTCGCCGAGTGTGCGTAATTGAGGCCTCGCTTTCTTTTTCATTTTTGCAATAGCGAGGGGCTTTATTTTATTTATTTTTTCCAAATGGCCTTTGTGTTCTTTTTCCACTCGACCGGTCTGCGACATGAAACGCTCTCCAGCAGATTAATGCTCAGGATGCATGTCACGATTAGAGAAAAGGCATCTGGAGCGGCTGCCGCAGGTATTTAGCGCCAGCAGCGACCCGCTTTGATCGCCTTTGTCTCCCCTTTGGTGTTAAATGTTACGCGCCTCCCTGTGTTGTTTTTTGTCGTTTGTTTAGCGCTCCTGCTTTTGGCTCAGGCGAGATTAGCTGCGACGTGCCTCCGAGCGATTCACAACTTCTGGGCGAACGTTGAACCAGCGGTTAAAAATCCGACAGGTTCTAAATACTTCTGTCTCCGCTCCAAACCTTGATTTACAATCTTCGCCAACCCCCCCTCCGCCCCCCCGCAGAAAGGGGGCAAGAAATCGACAGCTTCCTTTTGTGTGGACTCTATTTTATTGGAAATCCTTCTGCTTCCACTCAAGATTAAATGCATTACTTTGTTATGACAGCTGACGCCTCCGTGAAGCCGACTGAGACCCGAGCAAATCCAAACGTCCGCATTCTGAGGCAAACTGCTCCGCGGTCGTGAGCGGGACTCGTCTATTATCTGAATCTGGCCGCCTGGAGGGAGAGAAAGCAAAAGAAGAGCGCGGACAGCGTTCAAGGAATGAGGCTGCCGGCATGTTTGCACGACTTGTTGCCACGGCGGGTGTGAAGGAGGAGGGAGAGATTTACGGCCCCCCGATTAACAAATGAGAAATCAAACTGTCGGGGAGCTGTTGCCCCGTTTAACGCGCGTTTGCTCATCAGCCGCTTGTGCAACGGCCACTTTAACGAGCAGAAAGCAGCAACGGGGGAAGAAACGCTTTCTTTTCTCCTTTACCCCCCCCAAAAAAAAACCCACTCAGGAAACCGCTGCTCCAGTGAATGTGGGACGCCGCCGTCGAAGGCGATATTGTATTTCATTTCCTCTCAGTGAAATACTGATCCCGGAGATTCATGCGGCTCGCTTCCATCTCGTGCTCTCGCGTGAGCCCAAACTTTCCTCCGTTGTTATTGAAGAGAAAACGCTACGCGCGAACACGCCTGGCGCTCCGCGTCGACAAAGCGCCGTTTTTAACAAAATGGAAAATAAATGTGAGGATTTTTCCGTCTCTGTGGCTGCAGAAAACACGATGGACCCCCGGCCTTGTTTCCTGAAACACTTCTAGCTGAATTTACATGCAAGAGTGATACACCCCCCTCCCACCCCCATCTCCTCCCCCATCTCCCCCCTCCTGCTGGTTCTCACCACACAGATTGACCAGTCATCTGTGACTCTCCCAGGGTTTAGCTGATAATTCACGACGGCCCCGCCGGCATTCAATGTGAGTTACCGAATGACGAGCCAAGCTCATCAATGGCCGACAGGCGGGATGCGCGTGGCCGCGGGCCAGAGAGGAGTTAGAGCACAAAAGCCCCCCATCCCCCCGTTCGGTCGACCCCGAGAGCCTGGAAATGCCAGTGTGGCACGAGGGGGGCGGCTTCCATCCGCACAACGTATGGCACCGCTCGGGCCTTGTGTTTGTGCGGAGACGTAGCGTTAACCTCTGCGACCTTTCGGGGAGGAACACAAACACGCCGGCGTGTTGAACCAAGGAATATTTCCCAACCCTCGTTGGAGAGAAATGTGCAGTGTGTTTCTCTAGAGGAGGGGGTGGGGGGGCCGCGGGGGGGTTAAACTAACAGAGAAAAAGAGGCGCTGGAAATCTGTCTGGAATCTGTTGCATTATTATTGCAAATGAATCTTGTTTCTACTGACTGGGTGATAAGAAAGTCCCCTTAAAGTGTCTCATTGGCTCGATGCTGCAGCGCCCAAACAACCCCCCCCCCCCTAAAGATATCACACAAGCCACTTTAATCTTTTTACATTTCTCTTTTATTTATACGCCTGCTCTCCTTTAGGCATCCAAACACACTGGAAGCGTTGACACTAGAGTTTACGGCGTAATCCGCCCGCGTCTGTCTTTCTTTACTTTAAAAGACTCGATAACGGAACCCGGCAGATCGGTGCGCTCGCGCCACCTTTGCGGCCGCCGCCTTCTCAGACCCGGCCGTCGGCTTTCTTATCTGCAGAATGGGCGTTCTGGAACATCTGAAGCAGATCTGAAACCTGGCCCGACCCGGCTCGCTGCGGCGTGATTTCACAGATGTGTTATTTGAAATGACACAAAGACGTTGGAGAATAATGGAGTACAAACACTGAGGAGGGAGAAATGGAATATGGAGAATTTAAATGGCTGTGTACTCAATTTAAAATGGGGAAAAGACAAATATTTGACATTATTTAGAGTTGAATTTAAAGAGTAAATAGTAATTTAATACATTTACATTCTGTCTTTCCATATATATTAGTTGTAATTGTCATTGGTGCATCCGGCGTTCCCGCGCTGGATTCAAATTCCCTTCACCTGCACAAGAAACATCCCCCGAAAGACGAAGCACAGACGTAAACTCATGTCACCGATGACAACGTCGCTGCAAACCAAACATTCCAGC
Source organism: Gasterosteus aculeatus (assembly GCF_964276395.1). NCBI lineage: Eukaryota > Metazoa > Chordata > Actinopteri > Perciformes > Gasterosteidae > Gasterosteus > Gasterosteus aculeatus. The sequence goes on from NC_135690.1 coordinate 17,615,111, forward strand.
TACCAAACGCAGCGCAGTCGCTCATCTCAAACCGGCAGACGTTACGCGGATACTCCGCCGCTCCTCTTGAGCCGTGCTGCTGTCAGCCACAGGTGCACGAACGTCGACCAACTCCTGACGCACATTTCCCGTCTCTTGGGCTCAGCTGCAACCAGCTTAACCTTGTTATTGGATATATTATTCAACTTACTACATACACGAATGCTTCTGTATGACCTTTAGAAGCCGACAGTAGCAACAGGGAGACAATTGGTTCTTTCTGTTTGGTCATTCTTAATGATTTTCATTGGTGCCACCGTGCCGGATTCCGGTGAGATCCGATAAAATCATGCAGGTTCCCCCAGAAGCTGCAGGCCTCCTGCCGGGAACAAACCCACACCTGAATGGGGCGGTTTCATCTTACCATCATCGAACTCTCAGATTGAACCGCGGCATCGCAGCGACATGTCAATCGCCGCGTAGCCCCGCCCCCGATAGCACACCTGGCTTCACGCGTGCTTGCCTCTAAATGGACCATGATCTACTCAATCAACGTCATGCAGCATTGAAGAAGACGCCAGAGACGAAGCCAATTAACTCTGGTTTACCAGCTTTATTGATCTAATAAATCAAGTGAGAAGTGGATTGATTTCCCCGTAGATATCTACACAATCTGATTTGTCTTTGCAATCGGAGGACACGCGATGGACATTGGAAACGATGCAAATTGAGGCAATTCCGCACCCTGTCAAAGGAATGTTCCAGGTGAAGGCGATCACCTGATCGTACCGTCTCCCGCTGGGGGACGGGGGGCAATTATCACGATGCCGGCGCTGTGCTGGAGAGCGGCGGGACGCGGGCCCTCGGGGGCGGGACGGGCTGAAGGTGAGCGGCATGTGGACGGAATCAGATATTGTTTTCAGAGGCGCACACACACACACACACACACACACACACACACACACACACACACACACACACACACACATTCCTTTTTTGACGGATGGGCAAATATGCATTCTCCTCGCATGAAACCCAAAACCTGGACTTTCTGCATACCAAAGCAGTATTTCCCTCTAAGAAATACAACAGGAGTATTTCAACCCAGGTTCTACCCGAGGCCAAATCACAGTCGATCCTTCAAACGCCTCAAGGCGCGATTTTTTTTTTATTATCCAAAATTGCTAATGCACGAAAAAATGTACGTCTGCTGTGATATCCTGCTCCACAGCGACATGCCTTTGTTAACAAATTGTGCAGCACAGCCGGACCTAAAATAAAACTGGAAGAGAAATCCTTCGCCCGAACAAAACAGCAAGCGGCGGGAAAATAAAAGGCTAAATCCAAATTGAAAAGGAAGCCCCTCAAAATAACGGGCTGCAACTATCCATCCGTAATCAATGCTTGGCAGACAAGTGTGTGATTTGGGGTTACTTTGTTTCCCGGTACAATGGCAATGAAAAGGGGGGGGGGGGTAATGATTGTCATTAAGTCGACATACCAACACCATCGGTTTTGATGAGCGTGTAACAGACGGGAGTGTTTTGTGACAATACTTGTAATTACAGCCAAATGTACTAATCCAAAGACTGAGGGAGCAAAGCCGAAATGGGCCCGAGGACGATTCGGAAACATCGACACATAAAACCCGAAACGTATCCATGCGTACGAATCTCTGCGTGCACTTATGAAGCTGTAAGGGACGGTCCAACCAGTGAAGAAGGACCATCGTCACGCACCGAAGGACGTCGGTCAGCTGAATAATGAGGTTTCTCCAAAAGGTCGCCCGGGTCGGCGTTAACCGTTTCCACCGCGGTCCCTCACCTTGCGAGCAGTGGAAGCAGAAGACGAGCAGCGAGAGGCAGCGAACCATCGGACGGCTCGGCGGCGAGGCCATGGCGCGCGGCCGCGTGCGGACGATCCGGAGGAGCCTTTTGGGGGGGAAAAATAATAACAGCGGGTTCAGAGCGCCGCGGTCGCAGGGCGGAAAGCTGCGGCGATGTCAGCCGTCCGTGGAAGCGTCGCCGGGCATCATCTCGCCTGCGAGAGAAAAAAAAGGAGAAGAAAGAGCATAAGAGCGAGGACGGGGACGTTATTTTTTCTTTCACTCGCTCATCCGGGTGCATCCGGACGCACCGCGAACATCTGCTGCTGCTTTCAATCACTCAAACATTACAAGTTTATTCCTCAATGTTTACACGGCCTCATTCTCCCCCCCCCACCCACCCTCCACGTTCCACCTTCCCCCGCGGGAGAAAAAGCCCATCGCCGTGGCAACGAGCTGGCGCGGGGGACGCCATTAGAGGCACGGCCGCAGCGAGAGAGCGACTTTTGTCTCCGTCCTTATCGAGGGGGCAGAAGCGGCTCTTTGTCTGCAAAAAAGCAGCGAAAGGTTACAGCCGGAGACGGAGGGACGCAGCGGAGAGATAAGCTGCTTACCAGAGTCCAACACACACACACACACACGCGCACACACACACACACGCACACGCGCAGGCCGACAAACGCATGCCTGCACAGACATGTGAGCGACGACACGCGCGCAGGAGACAGGACACACACACACACACACACACACACACACACACACACACACGCCAGTATATCGGACCTTGTTTGTTCCCATGTGGTTGCCATCCAGCATCGCTCCAATGCACACACACACACACAAACAAACACACACACACAAAGGTGTCCACGCTGTAAACACGGCCGGAGGAGATGCAGAGGAGAGTCGGCGTTTCTCCGCCGCGTGTTTCTGTTCACGTGCGGCCGAGAAAACACACACGCAGCCGACCTGAGATTCATCAGCCGAACCCGGGCGGGTTTTATAGGGACTGTTTGTCTCCCAGATCAGATAAGACTGAAGAATGAAGGGGGGGGGGGGGGGTGGGAGGGGGGCGTCAATCCACCTCTACTCGCACCCTCATCCCCAAGCCTTCGAACAGCACCGCCACCGGTTGAGGATCGGCCATTTATTCTGGAGATATGAGACAGACGCGGGGGGGGGGGGGGGGGTGGACCATAATGGTGGCTGACAGGAGGAGATTGGAACCTGTGGAGGGGGAGGGGGGGTGCTGAGCCACTCCTCCAGACCCCAATGGACGAGAACCCGCCAGACCGCACGGAAGGAGACTTCCCACCACCACCACCATCACCCCCCCCCGGGGTTCTTTCTCCACATTGCCCCCCCCCACACACAGACGTGCTCATCTGCCTAAACACGGTTCCGTTTTGGTGGCGTAACGGCGCCGAGTCGGACTCCAGATAAAAGGATTAGACGATTAAACGCGGAGATGCTTCACACAAGCACGGACTGACTCATCATAACTTCACATCGGGGGGGCGGGGAGATGAAGATGGTGAGGGGGGGGGGGGGGGCGATGTTCTGAAGCAGAAAACGATTTGCAGAGGTGAGTTAGGCGTCGTTAACCCCCTCAGAGACGGTGCTGAGGAATTATCTAATTATCTAACCCCCCCCCCCCAAACGCTACTCCCCCGACTAGCTGCAAATTGAGGTTACTTTGGTTTTTTGGCGTTGGCCACTGAGGCAGATGTGTAAATAAATAACAACATGCAGTTATTGAGTGAGACCACCTACGCGACACACAGGAAACGCGTTCCCCCCATTTAGGACTCAACCGTCCCTTTAATGAGTCTTAATGGCAAATTCACAGGAAGCCACGGAACAGAAACAACGATCATACGTGACTCAGACACTGAGACAAAAAGAATACACGTATGTTCGTACGCGGCCGGCCCAGACGACCACCGGCTGGGTAATTATTCATTTCAGCGGCTCGTCCTAAACAAACACGAGTACGAACGTTCCCTCAAGTTCTTTGGCTCCATTATAAGCACTTCTATATTAAAAAAAAAAAAAAAAAGGGAAATGAAGAACGATCCGCAAACGGTCCCCGACATCTGTTTTCCTTTCGTCTGCCGTACGAACGCGGTGGAAACCCGAGAAGACGGATCCGCCATCAGTCGAGATAACGCAGAGAAGCACAGCGCGCCGCCAATTTCTCACAGCAGCCTGATGGAAATAATAAGCAAGCGTTTAAAAAGAGGACGGAGAGCAATTACGGGACGATTAAAACAAACGGACGGGGGGGGCGACGGCCCGCATGTCCCCGCGCGAGACGCCCGCCCAGTGAATGCAGCGTCTCCTTTGACAAAAGCCGGCGTGGGCCTCGCTGGAGCGGGAGAGGCGTCCGCTGAAAGAGAAGGGAGAGGGGGGGGGGAGAAGGGGGCGGCAGGGGGTCACCGCGGAGGACTGACAGCTCGGCAGTACGGCCCGACCCCATCCCACCCCCCACCCTGCCCCGGGTTCGCCCCCAAACTTCGTCTCCGCGAAAATAAAAAGCCCAGGAATGTTAATTTATTTCCAATTGTCTGCACAAGTGAAGCAGAGACGTTGGGCTGGACGCCGCCAACCGCCCCCCCCCCCCCCATGGCGTGGTTTGTTGCAGGGGGGCAACAATCTTAATTAGTCTATTCAGCATTTTCTCAATTAATGTAACAACATTTGTTGTTTTATGAGACCAGCAGTCCAAAAAACCCAAAATGCATCCAGTGAACTGAAGGGAGACGGCTTAAATAAAATAACAGTAGTTTATGCAAATGTTTGCCTGTTGATATCGTCTAGATTTCGTAGCGTGAGGTTTCCGGGTTTTAAGCCATACCGGACTGTTCTATGTCATTACAGCCACTTTACATATGATTATTCATTAAAAATGTTGCCGTGTAAATATTCAGTGAAAAAGCATCTAATGTAATTATGGCGTCGAGGGATTTGGTCAAAAATTACGTTGATGTTTGATATTTTCCATCCCACCAAACTGCTGTTTGTGATGCGGATCCTCTGTGAGCGCTTCTCTCATCCCATAAGAGCCGCAGCCTGCTGCAGCGCAGGAGCTCCGTCAGCTTCCCACGTCTCCTGTTTGAGGCCACTGCAACGTGTAAATATGCAAAGCTCCAACCTCAAGGCACTTAAACTTCCGCTCTTTATGTTCTCAAGATAAATGTCGAAAGAAGACTGAAGGGGAAAGAAATGCTTTTAAGTCGGAAACGTTCTTCGGCGCAGCTCAAAAAGGCCAAACAGACGCCTCCTGTGAGGTGCAGAGCTTTACAGTGGGATGGAGAGAGAGAGAGAGAGAGCACAACAGTTGGTGTGTTCGGCCGCTCGGGGCCAAGTGATGGAGGCAGCAGATAAGGTGGAGCGCCAGCGGGCAGATGGACGTAGTGAAACAGAGACGAGCAGAACAGCGAACAAAGACGACCTCGGCGGCCCCGGTCGATGTCGAGTGAAACGGAGGGACGCTCTTCAGAGGGGCGCAGCGGGGGGGAGAGAGGAGGGGGGGGGGGGGGGGGGTCAAAGCAGGGCGACCCGTCCAGGTTTGTGGTTGAAATCCCCCGAAATAACAAAACTGTGTTCGCTCGTCCCGTCGATAGAAACGCGGAGCGGACGACTCGCCGTTATTTATTTACGTGAATGAAGTAGATAATAAACAGCGCGTACTGACGCAGACGTCATTTTAACACCTTTTGCATTCAATTCTTGATTAAACGAGCAATGTACTTTTTTTTTTTTATTCACAGATGATTAAACCAAACCATGTGGTTATTTTATAACACAAATCATGCTTTATCCTTATATAATATATATAATATATAAAATAAACAATTCACTTTATTGGGATTGACTATTTTGGCCATTTTCCCCAAATTTTAATTTATAAATTGATATAATGTCAGACAAATATAATGTCTTGAAATTATGCAACACATCAAATATTCCGTTTATATTCGAGGTGGAAGCGGCGATTTTTTTAATTATATTTGAAGGTTAATATCGTCAGTCTGTATAACATTATCTCTGTTATTCTTCACGTACTTTATCCGAAGGCTCTACGAATGTTTTATGGTAGTAAACTATTTTATTTTTATTTTTTTACATTCTCCACTTCAACATTTTTTTGCGCTCGGATACTCGAGCTGATCAAGATCACATTTATTCTGTTAAAAAAAACTAGAAATTTTAAACTGTGGAGGGGGGGGTTACCAAAATGTTGGTTTTCACACACACACACACACACACACACACACACACACACACACACACACACAGCTCGCTCAACATTAAAAACCAGCAACCCCCCCTCTGCATAAACTAACACACACACACACTAATTATTTCATTCTTTTAACGCGTTTTCCAGGAGGTGATGTGTTGATGTTCACACCTTCAGGGGGGGGGTGTGTGTGTGTGGGGGGGGGGGGGGGGGGTAATCTGGACCCTCTGCAGCCCGGCTCGGCCCGGATTAGCTCACAGAGTAGCCGCTAACGCGCAGCAGGTGTGGCGTTAATGAGCAACAGGAGGAGTGTAATCAGTCAAAGGAAAGAAAGGAAAAGGGAAAAAGAAAAAAAGGTTCCATTGTAATCAAACACAAATTCCCTAAAAGGGAAAATGAAATGTGGCATCTGGACCCGAATGATGTCAGTTTGGGGTAGAAGCCAGAGGGGTGAGCCCCCCCCCCCCCGAAAGGAGACGATGAATCATTTGCAAACGATCTCCGGGTTTTTCTTATTGGATTGGACTCTTCCAAAAGGGGGGGGGTCCCCAAAGAATCCACACAAGCTACTGACGAGCAACATTCTACTGGGGCTACATTTCCAGACATGCCCCCCCCATTGTAGATTGAGCGGGGGCTTATAACAAAGTGGCTAGTTTTCTTCTGATTAAATAATCAATGCAAATTAACACTGTTAATGGTTTTGGGCTGTTGGTTGTGAAGCTTCGAAAAACGTTTGTGTGAATTATTCAAATAAGTGTCTCTCAGAAGTGTGTGTGGGGGGGGGCACAAAGTCAGAGGTGCTACATCGTGTGTGTGAATATTCATTTCAAACTCAAACGAATATTTCAAACAAAACCTCATTATGAAATTGGTGGTTGAACTTTGCGAAAGATTATTTTGCAATAATTGTTATTTTGCGTAAATCAACACAGTGACTGAGGAGCACGTTTGGGTTTAGCTGAGCTCAAAGCGTAACATTTATTAATCGACTATTTTGACAATAAATAAGGTCATTTTTAACACGGAAAGTTCATTTAATTGCTGAGCCGGATTACAGCTTGCAGAGGATTGAATGTTTTATTTATTCGTAAATTATATTATCACAATTTTTTTTAAAATTATTTTCTGGTGAAAAATGACTCAAGAAATCAATCAATAGTTAATGAATGAATCGATTGACAGAGGAAATGATCTGCTGAGGAATGAATGCATAAAACAAGCGCCGGTGGCAGCGTTTCATCCAAAATGGAAGCGCGCGGTTTGTATTTTTGAACCCAACCTGCAGAATGTTCCTCCAGCCTGAGGTTCTTTGCGTCTCCTCCCGTCGTGCTCGCTGCTCTTCACACTCACACGGTAAATCTTTGATTTAAAGTTTGTTCCAGCTTAAAGCCCGTTTCCGTCCCCAGTCTGCATGGGGAGCACGTGGGCTGCACCCCCCCCCCCCCCCCCCGCGTGGTCTCCATTCACTCGCCGTCTCCGGTGACTGACAGGCACTAACGCGCCGAGTGAAACATCATCAAGGGAAACGGCCGCTGAAGGAAGGAAGCACGAACACACGAGCGCTGGAATCACTGCCAGGTCGTTTTTCTGGTGGGAGATTCTATTTTCATTTTTGAACATTTAACAGACCACGAAACTATTAAAGAGCAAATAAACTCCAACTACATCAAGATGGGAAATAGAAAAGGTTCATTATGATGCAAAGGGAGCAGAAGCCTAAACGTCAACGTCGAGTCGAACATCCGATCCGGAGCGGAGGTACGTAGGTGTGACCCGGCCTCCGGTGCCCCGGGGGGGGTTGGGGGGGGGCCTTTTGAGTAAAGCCTCGGCTGGCGCGAGAGCCGCAGGAGGTGGAAGTTAAACTTCACACTCGTCTCCGCCGGCTTCCCCTTGATGTCGGCCGCTGTTCAGATCTGGCGATCTAAAAGCCACACCTGGAATTCGACTTCGCCGGGGCGGCGCTGCAGGGCGGCGTAAACCCTCCGACCCGACAGGGGGGGGGGGGGCGCGTTCCTTTTTGCTCGTGAGGCACGATGGGAGTCTCGGACGTGTTTGTTTTCTAAAGGGCGCCGCACCCTCGTCTGCGCTGTTCGACGGGGAGGACGTTGTATCGCGCCGCAAACGGGTTATGAAAACTGCAGATATGTAAATTCACAGGTTTGAATTCACGAGCGGGCGAACGAAGGTTGAGACCAAAAATATGAATCCGTCGATTTATTCTGAAGGAGTCAGACATGAAAGTGTTGGGGCAGTATTTTAACACCGAGAGGAACTCATATTATCAGGCTTTCATCCTTCGCCGCGCTTGTTTTAAACAGTGGAAAGCTGCCGCTGATCACATTACATCCATCGCCACTGTTTCCTCAGCGGGATTCAGAAAATCCAGCTTAAACCAGAGTGTTGAAATAAAGACAGGAAAGGTGCACTCAGCAGAGCGCCGCTGCTGCACGGTGTGATTGAGTGAATACAACCTTCAATCAGATAAACCCCCCCCCCCCCCCCCCCCGCGCCCCGTCGAGACGCCACAGAGCTGCAAGGTGTGTTAAAGCACATTTCATTTCAACCTGAAAGAACGCGAGGCGCCGCACGCACGACGTCCACTTTATGAGACGTTTCATACAATCCTGTCAAGAGTTTATTACTCTAACAAAAGCTGCAGCCGGGTCACGGCGGCCGTTGGGGGGGAGAGAGGAGGGGGGGGGGGGGTGATGTACTCTGACGTCTGCATTGAACATTTTGTCCCCAAATGTGAGCTGTGAGATTTTCCTTTGAGCTCTCTTTTGGTCTCCACCATCTTCTTCTGGGGGGGGGATGTTTTCCCCCCTCGAGAGTCGCCTGCTGAACGCGACCGTCACCAGCCGGGACGCCAACTTGTCCGCACGTTATTCCTCATGAAGACTGTGGTGAGTCACTCCTCTAACCGGAGCACTTCATTGAGGATTGAGCCTCTGCAGGCTGGAGCTGGAAAGGGGCCTCGGACTTAATATGCGCGGTGGTCCTCGTTTCACGGCTGGTTTCAATTCAAAGTGGTTGTTTTTCCTCAGTATTGGTTTCTATTATTTTGTCCACCCACTCGGTCCGTCCCTTTGGAAACCAAAGACAGAAGCGTCAATCTGCAGCCGCTCCACTGGGAAATGGGCGGACTTGTTTTTCCGCTTTCTTTGTACGTAATTACTTTGCCGTTGGTTTCCTCTCTTCGCCCCGACGGTCGTGGATATTACTGAAGAGGCTCTACCCCCCCCGATTCGGCGGTTAAGCACTTCAGCGTTTTCATTTTGAAAGACGGACCACTGCTGGTTTCCCTCCTTCTTCACAGCACTTCCCCTCATCCTTGCGTCAAAGAGCTGAAAACGCTTCCCGGAGATGCAAACCGGAGCTTTAACAAGTCACAGAAATGACAAAAATACAACATAATTACACAACTCGGCCTCTAAACAACTAGAAAAGTCCCGAGATTTAAGGCCAGACTCCCCGTCTTTAATGCACGAGATCTGTGAGCTTCTGACAGACTGTTTACGGCCCCCAAAGGTGCTTTTGGCTCGGGGGGGGGGGGGGGGGGGGGGAGAACATCCACGCCTCCAACACGAGGTCTTAAAAATGGCCGACAGCGCCGAATTAGAGCTTCCCAAATTACACGGCTTAGCGTTTTTCTGCTGGTTCCATCGCGACGGAGAACCGGAGGACTCGACGAGTGCAGAGAGACTGAACTCACACAATGAGGACAGTGCGTCTTATGAGAATGGGGACAGCTGTCGGGGTGTCTTCGTGGTGAAGGACGGGTTTGACAGAGCGGTGTGTGTGTGTGTGCGCTGCGTGTTTCCCTGTTAGTCACTCAGGGTCAAACCTCCATTCTGCTGCCTTTCAGAGCAGATACGACTCTTCTTCCTCCATAAAATGCTCATGAATGTCGGTTCGTGCCGCGTCGGAGCGACAAGGACACGACATCCATCTTGAGAGCGTAGAAGAAGGGACTTTTTGCCGGCGCGGTCCAAGGGAACGCCATGAACTCGGCCAGTTAAGCCGGCGCCGGACGGCCTCACTTTCATTATCGACGGATCCATTTGTTTTTAGCCGCGTGAAACCTCAGAAAACGGGAGGACGTCCCATCACGACAGTGGGACATGATTGGTCCGACGGTCGTTAAAAAAAAAACGTGTGCGAAGCAGGAAACCAACCAATGGGTTCGTCTCGAGCGGCGACAAAGAAAATCAGCTTCTCGCCGCGTCCAAAACAAATGTTCGAACCACCAAACTTTAAACATTTGTCTGCAAAAAGCTACGAAAAACCAATAAAAGCGGGAGTTGTGTCTGTCCTCTGATACGAACCAACAGACTCTGAGCTTCAAAAGCAGAGAAAACGCTTGTAGACGAACAGCGCGGAGGGGGCGAGCTGCTTTCATTCTCCCCCCTCCTCCCCAAGCACATCATTCCTCCGGGTGTTTGTGCGGTGTCCCCTAGTTACCGGATAAGAGAACCAGCAGCTCGGAGAGTTAAAAGCCCCCCACCCGTCCCCCCCGTCCCCCCTCCCGTCCCGCTGTCCCACTCCTACGAACAAGGACATCAATAATTCACCCTCGGCGGGAAGCATTATCTAACGGCCTTATGAAAATTTAAAGATTTCGGGTGACAACGCGGAACCATGAAGGTGGGGGGGCGCAGGAGGACACCCCAGGTGATGATGGATGACGCCCCCCAGGGCACATTTTAACCATTACGCATAAAAGACAGGCTGAACCAAGGGGAAAGTCAAGAAGAAGAAGCGGTGTGTGTGTGCGTGTGTGTCGGCGCGGCGGTGGAAGCGTCCGCTCGGCGGTATTAACGGGCTCATTGGCATCGACAGTGAAATCCCTCTAAGCCGAGATCAATTCCACCCGCCGCCGTAATTAAAACGTCCTGACAAAAAGGGTCTCGGCAGCGCGGGACGGAAACGTCCCCATCGACGTCCCCGGCTCAGTCCGACCCGTGGCACCGCCTCGCGAGAACGGAGCCCCGGCGTTACGCTCCGGGCCTCCACGGGGGGGGGGGGGAAGTGGCTCAAAAGGCGTATTTCTGCTCCAACCTGTGCTTGTTTTACTGGTCCTACCTGTGAAGCTGAAGTAGTTATTTGCTCTCTTAAGTACGTCCACAACGCTTATGAGTCCTAATTAAAACTCAGCAGTGGAGTGATTAAAAATCACAACTCAACTCTTCAAACATCAACATCGGATTCTCTCCCTCCCTCCCAGAGGCCTTTGCATTTATTTATTTTAGCCCAGCGAGCCATTTACGTGGAATATTTAGCTTCTTTATTCCGCAACCAGCAATTATAAACAGATTGCAGATCGCTGCTGATGAGCACGTCAAGGCTTTCTAAAGGGGGGGTTAACGTGATAATTCGTCTCAGTGAAACCCGAGTACCATCAATAAAATGACTTCTGGAAGCCACCGGAATGAAACCTGAAAGCGGGTTCCCTCCTCCCTCGGAGCGCGCGAGCGAGGGCAAGATGGCTGACCGCACGGACACGTTGCGAGCGCGCGCCGCGCCCGTCCGAAGGCAATAAGATGCTCAACCTGCAAGCGCACCTCGTCCCCCGTGGCACCGACCCGCCAATCAGGGCCGCCAATCCCCCCCCGCCCCGACAAGACGCTTGCTCGCCTTGAAAACACATCGGCTGCCCATCGCCAGGTGACACACCGAGAAGCCGCGAGACGCGGCGGCATGTGGCGCTTCAAAACGTGGCAGGAGTTTTTATGATCATTTTAGAGAAACTGCGTCTCTCTTTGTGATCATGTGACGGCACTCGACAGAGGAGGCCACGCCCTGCGTTTTACTGAAACGTCTTACGATTCCTCCATTTTCAATGCTAAGTGAGAAGTAACAACGTTACGCGACGTCAGCGGAGCGATTTGCATGTTTATGTGATTGGTGAACACGGCGGAGGAGGTGAACGCGGCCTGAACCTCAGTTTTGAGGGTAATGACACGTTAAGTGTTTAGGAATTTGGAGGAGGAGGGATGCGCGTCCTCCAGTGGAAGACGGATGACCTGTCAGATACACCCAACACCAACGCTGAGCCCCCCCAGGCTTTAATCTGCACACTTCCTGTGACCCGCGCTGCCAGGCGCCCAAATAAAGAACACTATCTTTGTCTCCCCGGGGGACAGGGGACGGGGTCCTCGCATGCTAGCGCTCCGAGAGAGGCTCGCAGGTCAGCGCTAATCTCCTGATTAGGTGGAGCCTAAAGACCCGGCGACACATCCATCACGCGCCGCCGCCGCCGCCAGAGGTCCGACACACGACCAAAAGGGTTGACGCGCACCCCGGGGAGACCCCCGGTGATCCATCACTCAGGAAGCAGCCTCTCCTCAGACAACGGGGGGGGAGGCAGAGGCTCGGGGACGAGAGCCGGCGTGGCTGCCAGACCAAAGCGCCGCGCCGATCATTAAACACCCATTTTGAACCAGTGGGGGAAAGTCAACTGTCATTTGAAACACAGGAGGTGGCAGATCCCCCCCCCCCCCCCCCCCAACCAATCCCTCAGATGTATTTTATCTGGCGGAAAAGGAGCGAGAACATAAATTCATCCACTTGGTAAACTACCCGAACGCATCGTCATCCGTTCCAGTCGTCCGTCTCTTTATTTTTGTAAAATGGCTACGATGGTTTTTTCCCCCAAAGCACTTAGTTAATTAAACAAAATGCCCTTTTCTCTCCTCCGCTGTGTACGTTTCCTCTTCCCCCGGCCAGCAGGCCAAATGTGAACAGCTTCCACAGCGCGTCGAAACGGACACCTCGGCGCCGCACACCACGGCGTGATGTCCGCTCCGTGGGGGGGGGGGGGGGGGGGAGACGGGTCTTATTCTCTGGGATTCGCCAGGAGGAATCGCCGACAGTAGGAGGCCGGGCGTGAAGAAAGAAAAAGAAAAGAATCTGCACAAGGCTTCAGAAACACAAAGAAAACCCCCCCCGAACTGCCTCCGTCCGGTTCGCCCATCCGGCCGGTCGGTCCGTCCCGGGGTCCTCGCGGCGAGCTCGTCACGGCAAGCCGACGAGACAGCTGTCAAACTCCACCCGCCGTGAGTGAAGATGGCAGGTGAAGCCCCCCCTCCCACACGCCCCCCCTCACTTCCTGCTCTCCGGACTCAAACCCCCCACTGTGGCCTGTGTTCTTCTTCTTCTTCTTCGGGGGTTTCGTGCGTGTTATTTTCGTCCGGACAAAAGAAGGAGCGAGCTTTCTCCTGCAAGCGGGTTCGGCCTCCAGTTGGCTCGAGTTATCACCCGGTGAGCGGGGGGGGGGGGGGCGTGAAGGGGGAGCGAGTGGGGGGCCTCTGACCCCCCCCCGGTCGAGCTCTCAATGGTATTTAGATTCCTCTGCGTTCCTTCCCTACCAACCTGTGGTGAGAGGCCGCCTCCAAAGGCCCGTCTTTGTGTCTCGCTGGTGTGGACGCGTCGGACCTGCCCCATGAAGACGGAGAGGAACATTGGGCCGCGGGTCATGAAGACGGAGAAGAAACCCATCGGAAAAAACAAACAAACAAGAGTCTTGCTGCATTCCTTCGCTGACAAACAACAGCTGCACAGAATGGGAAATAAATATTATCTCTGCGACAGAAAAACAATCAGACACGGCGAGGTGCTGCGAGTCGCCCGTCCCAACATCTACTCCCACCGAGAGCAAACTCACACGGGGGAGAAAAAATACCAGTCAGAATGTGCAAAACAGATTTCCGTCAAGTTATTTAGAAAAAATAAAAATAAAATTGGGGTTTCAGCTCCTTGTTCTGCTCTTGTGGAGGACTAGTGGGGCAAACGTTGGAACAGGAATAAAATCTCTTTAACGTGACCGCGTCTGGGCGGCGTCCAACGGCGCGGCGTTGGATGAATCCTCCCGATCCACGCTGAAGCTGCTCCCAACACACACACACACACACTCACACAGTCCACCAGCAGCACCAGCAGCAGCACCGTATCGGGACAAAGCGGCTTGGAGGAAGGGGGCTGGTGGCTGAAGTTCTCCCCATTGAAATGCAGACACTTTGATATGGAAATTGGCCGTTACAAAAAGCCGCTAGAACTCACACCGCGACGCATTCAGACCATTTGTGCCAATGTGAGATGAGCTGCCACTTCCTCCCAAGACAACACAGACAAATGGACCCAACCGGCACGTCTGGGGGGGGGGGGGGGGGGGGGGGTGAGAGATGGAGGAGGAGGAGGAAGAAGAACATTTGGCTCCCCCACCCCGACCCCACCTCTTTTTTTTTTTTCTTCAAAATTCTTACAACCTGCTGTACCAGCATTTGTTTCAAGAGAAAAGCGTCCCGTTCCTGGCTCGTTTTGGGGGGGTGGGTGGGGGTGCATCAAGCAGCCACACACACACACACACACACACACACACCATCCAGTGGCCGAGGAGACTTATTCCTTCATCGAGTCCATCCCGAAAATTTCTCGTCTTATGTAACGCTGCAGCTCTCAGACGCCGAAGCCGTCTCGCCGTCTTTGATGTCTGGGAAAACAACTGGGTTTGGAGAAGAGGCCTCGCGTGTGTAAGTGGGCAAGCTGGTAACTCAGCCACTTACGTAAGGCTGCAGCAGGATCCCCATTTGGCATCGACGGTATGGATTGTGTGCAAATGTTGCTTAACCTTTGATATTTCGCCCCGCCACAGTCGCGCCCTCCTGAGGTTTCTTGCTGAAGCCCCCCCATCTCCTAAGAGCTTCACGTGAGAATTAGATATGGTTGCCTTCGCCTGTAGAAAACTCCACCGTGCATGCGTGTGTGTGTGTGTGTGTGTGTGTGTGCGCGCTCCATCATCACACATGGCCGGCTCAGGTCTGTGAATTATACATGCCCTGCGAAATGATCTTATTTTACAGCCGCAAAATGGGGAAGTAAATGGAGGCAGCAACTGACATCCAACTACTTAGCTCCCCGGGTGGAGATGTTTGTGTGAGCCCTTTTCTCTCTCCGCCGTGTTATCGAGCTAAATATCCAACTCCCAATCAGCTTCTCACTCATATCCAGTGACAATGATCTGCTGCAGCTGAAGTCACCTCTATGAGCATGACTCAATGTGCATCCTGCACACAAAGTATGTGCATTGATATACATATGAATTAAAAGCACACTGACAGCCGAGGAACTTCATATTAGTCAGAAGTCCGGAGGCTGCGCATTCGCAGCGAATCCTGTGGACCACGTCTGCGTCTCATCAACAGTTCGGACCTGCCGGAGGAGCCGCGGGCCCGTTTTCTGACGTTTGCCTCGTGGTACCGTAAATAAACGGCATCGATTCGAGGCACAACCCGACATCCCCCCCCCCGAAAGACCCCAAACATCCGCCTGGATGAAGGCTACTTACTGTGGTCCGCCGTGCAGAAATATGGATCCCGGGCATCGGGTGTGAGTCTCGGATCAGCACCAGGAGCCCCCCTCCTCCTCCTCCTCCTCCTCCTCCTCTTCTCCCGTATTATTTTATTTTTCTTCCTTTCCTCCCCCCCCCCAAGAAACTATAAGCAGCGGCTCTCACAAGGACGGCCGGGGCTCGGCTGCGTGCTCCACTTTCTTCACAGCGGGCGGACGGCGGGGCTTCCCGGGGCAGGTAGCTGCTCCTCTCCGGGGCGAAGCGCCCGGGACCGGACCGATAGCTCCATGACGAGGGGCTCTGTTCAAAAACCTCCACCACCGAAACTCCCTCCTCCTCCTCCTCCTTCCCCACCTCCTCCACCACCTCCTGCTTCGTCCTCTGGTGCGTGCGGAGTCACCGCATAAACCAAAAAAAAAAAAAAGAAAAAGAAGGATCACTTCAAGGAGACGAGTTGCGTGTCGCGTCTCAACCGCGCAAACAACACAACAATAAAAAATTAAAAGAAATAGTGCGAAGTCCGGGCTCGTCAAGTGCGTCCCGGGAGGGGCCCGGTTCCTCGCAGACACACCCCGGGGGGGAAGCGGTGCTGTGACTCGTGGTCGCGTCTGGCTCTCGGTTGCTTCTGCCGGCTGCTGCTCATCCGCCCGCCGCGCAGACAGTCGCTGCTTCGGCCGGACTGGAGGCGAACGGAGGCGCGCGGCAGCGGAGAACGGCGCGCGCCTCCGCGGCTCTGCAGCAGCCGGGCGGGCGGGCGGGCGGCGCGCAAAACCCGGAGCGGAGTGCTCGGCTCGGGAGTGGACGGGATCCGCGGTGCTAATCATGACAGCCCACGTTAAGGCTAATGATGCGAGGTGAATACAACAGAAATTGTCTCGCGCACGTGTCCCCTACAAGCTTAAAAGGATCACGTGATGCACCGTGTTTCAATCAGGGTGCCCTGCAGTTCAATCAGTGCAACAAAAAGGTGCACGGCCATTCATTATCTGCACCGATGACTACCCCATGAAGCTGAAGGGCTTGTTGCTATTGGTTTGCTATTGTATAAAGGTGGAGCAGAATGCATCGAGGGGATCAGAAAAACACTTTTTTTGGGGGGGGGGGCGCCTTTGTTTAACAAGAAGAACTCTGGAACAGGGTCAGGTTATCAGAGAGGTTAATCCTCCCGTCTGCACTTGGAAAATCCTCTTGCAGCCATTATATGAGAGCTGAGCGAAGTAGAGGCGAGTGAAGCAGAGCGGAGAGAAGAAGTCGGCTGATTGATAAGTCAAATGACAGAAAATGAATCCGCAGCTGCTCTGATATTGATCGATCCTTTAAAGTGAAACATTCTGATGTTTCAGCTTCTCACTTTTCACAGTTTTCACTTGACAACAAACACAGTACCTTTGGTGTTTGTAGTGTCGATCAGACATAGCAAGCCCAGCAAGATGTCGTTCGGGGAATGCGATTACACCTTTTTATTATCGTCTGTGATTCTATTAATCAAACGACAGCTGAAAAATATTGGCAGAATAATTATAATAATAATTGAAAATTAAAATAGTGCTTTGTTGCAGGCCGGTTCACGTACAACATTCAACCAATAAACTAACGCGTCAGAGAGATTGTGCCTTATTTAATGAACAATAACTAAACAATAGTTTGTTGGTATCGTTTGGGTGATTTTTACACTGTGGAAAGAGTCAATGAGTAGCGTGTAAGAAAGAATCCGTCTTCGTTATGTACAACATAGCTAGCCAGCGAGTACGCTGGATGTAGAGCGCGGATATAAATGCTTGAATAGAATTCCTGAAGGTCATATTCATCCAGCAGTCATATTCACACAAAACTTCTAAATCACGTGAGCTTTTTGGACACATAGCGCTTTAGATGGAAATTCTCAACAATGTATATTTCTGCAAGTGCATGAAGGATTTATGAATATAATTTTCACGACTATACCCCCCCCCCCATATACGGTGCATATATACTGTCCTTTAAAGGTTTTAAATAACCTGCGACAAAGGCCTTGGTGAGAAGGCTTAGAGGACGGCTCTGAATGGCCTTTCATGCTTTGAGGATGTTGACAGGCCTCTTTTACAAAGACACATTATTCTGTGGGAAGGTTTGGCCGAGGCGTCTAGTTCCGCACGTAGACCGGAGATGTGCGGTGGCTCAGCCACACTCGCAGTTCACAGGCCGCGAAGGGACACGTCCATCGCAACGGTTTAAAAGGTCAAACCAACCGGGAGGATTCCCGTTGCCTCTCAGCGGCTCTCGGCATGGCGACGGCTAACGGCGCTAGTGGTGCACGTGGCGCGCGCGCCAGCGGGAAGTGGAGGGTGGGCGCCACATCGGCCGGCTGTGACCGCCGCGTGGGTCGGTGCAAAGCGGCTGAACGCACACGCACACACACACACACACACACACACCAAAAGCGTGCACGGCCAGCTCGGCTCATGCCAAAAAACGCGAGTAGACACTCAGATAACGAGATCCCCGGAGGCAGAGCTCTTCATTCTCTGCTCCGGTGGACAATACTTGTATCTCTTCACATATTAAATAAGTGTTTGCTGATACATTAATGATCTGCATCCCGTATCTCACACCTTCAGATGAGAACAGAAGAAGTCATTAGAGAAAAGGAGCTAGAGGCCTAGCATCTGTGCACGTTTAAATAGGAACGGCAACACTGCTTGCAGCTGGAATTAACAGGTGTGTTGTCTGTCCTTCACAATGGAAACAGAAGTTCTGGAGTTGGATCACAGAGTGTCAGCTGGACTGGAAAACAATTACAAACCGGAGGCATTTGGGGCAAAAACAGTTGTCCAATTTGTCATGCGACGTTGTGGACACGTTGACTAAGTGGAAGTTTTAAACCATTCAATTATTCGCCGTCCGCTATCTTTCATTCCCGATTAATTAATACCCAGCATGCCTCACTGTGAGGTAGAGACTGGGAACATTATTGAAGCTTTCCCCGAGTGTTGCCTCAAGGGTAAATCGCTCTAACGCGGCAGCGAAATGGTCAAAACTGAAGGAATTAGGCGCACGATGCATTGAACACTGAATGGAACAGATCAGCACCGCTGTCATCAATATCCAGCTAATTGCAGCCGTTGCCTTCCATTCACTTATAGTATGTGTAATGTGAATGGTGATTTATTCTTTAAGCAAAGCCTCGGTGGACCAGGAAACAAACACTTCTCTAAACTGCATACTGAAAAGATGTCACTTTAATAGGAGATTAGAAACAACCACAGGGTGCAATACAGCCATTAACTTGTCCTGAAGGACGGTACACGTCTTTTTGTTACTGGGCATTGTGCTTCTCGATGAATGAAAAAATAACACAAATGTATTTATGTGCAATACGTTTTCCACAGTTTCCATAGATGCTCGACATTGAACTGAATAAGTCGTCCATGATGCAAATAAGTATTTTGTAGCCTCGGCGGTGGCTTCGTGTTTGAGGCCCGCCGCGCCTCCTTGGTTGTTCACGATGAAAAAGGACCAAATTGGATTCTGATATTACGGTCGTATTACAGGAACCAAAATTGTAACACACTTCCCCCTCCCCCTCAAAAAAAAACATCCAATGTTCCAGCTCCAGGAAACAGTATTTTTCTGCCTTACAAAAACGGGACCCAGAACACACGAAGAAAGAGATTCATAATGTTCTGATTTTTTCCAACGTAGTGACGCTACGATAAGAAGCCATCTCGCCTCTGATCAGCCCGAAGCAACGCGGCGCACTAATGGTTCACAAAATGTGCAACGTGTACCTGTGTCCTTTCTGCACGCGTCACGTGTGATATCCAATGTGCCGCCCGAGCTCCGTCGTTCCACCTCTAAATATCATGTGACATTTCTGCTGTAATTTCACAACAATCGATGTACGGGAAGGAAAATGATCTGCTCAGCTGGATGCAAGTTTATGGTTACATTTTCCTCAGTTTCTAAAGTTCAGCCCCCATGCAGCTCTTCTTTTGAACATGATATTGTACTGCGAGTAGGAGCTTTTATTCCGCCCAAACACTCGGCCTATTTTTAGAGCCTCACTTTTTCCGGCATTGTAATAAAAGGAGCCGCGTCGGTGGTACGAATTCATATCTACCAGAGAAACGTCTGTCTCCGAAACAAACACTCAGTGGCCGAGTTTGAGACTATTAATGTCCTCAAAATGACTTCTCTCCCTCTGGTGAGCCAAAGCACACAGCCGAGTGAGTGGTCTCCGTTACGCATGGCTTCGATGAAAAAACAGTCCCCCCTCAACCGCACGGGGGAAATGTGAATTTGGGTCGAATTTACCAGGTGGAAAGAGAGCGGATTAGTGCACAGCTCACATGTATTCTGAGGTGTAGTTTTACATAATAAAGGAGAGCAAAAAGAAACCAGATGCAATGATGCCGATCCACTGGCACACATTATTATTTAGAGAGACAATGTTTATGTATGGCCTGCTGCTGAAAGTTGCTATTAGGTGACCCAGGAGAGGCTGGCTCGCTGCTGTTTTATTCATTGTGGTCAACGCAGTATATATGTAAATACAAACCGCCGGTTCTCCTCTGTATTTTCCTCTTTTCTTCTGTTTTTTTTTTTTTTTAGGGGCCGACGGTGTTGTCAGAAAATGCTTAGCCCGGCCTTTTTCGTTCCTGTGTGCGTTCATTTTGCAATCAAAACCTCCAGTAACGGCACCAAAGAACAAAAAAGTTTCGCGGCTGACTCGTAAAAAAAAAAAAAAAAAAAAAGAGTGTAAATACATTCCCCGCCGGGAGACCAGAGTTTATCATAAGAATAGACTCCGTGCTGTAAATTATAGGTCTTTATGAGTCCAGTTTAAGGCGCGTTGGAATTATAGCGGCGCTGCAGCAACATGCTCCGTGTGTACTTCCCTCTGTATTTGCCGTAGCTTAACTTTGACTTAATTTGACTACAGCTTTGGCTGACTTAATTACTGTTAATTAACGCTGGGGAGATTAAATGCCATCCACACACACACACACATTCATTTACCTAAAGATTGCTCGTGATCGCTGCTTTCCTCTGCTCGCAGATTAAAGGGGCGGCTCGCGTTTATCAGTCCGCTCGGGTGCCAGTCGCCGAGTTTTGGAGACATCGGCCGTGGAGAAGTTTGTCCTCTCGCGTATTTAATGGGACTAAATGTCATCTCGGGTTTATGGTGCTCAAGCACCAAGAAAACAGGAATTTCATGGATATTTATTCTTGCTGCTTAAATAATCGGCAGCAGTCACAAACGAATGTTTCTGTCTTGGAAGGTCGGCCGTCTTCGCCGTCAGGTCACACGGGTGGTGCTTGAAGGTGGGGTGGGGGCTGTGGAGGAGGTGAATAGATGGGTGCAGCTCCGTCTTTAGTGATTACACACCTGTTCTGCGACTAAACGGGCGAGTCGACCTTTAACACTTCAACGCGAGGGCCGCACTGAACTCCTGTTTTGGGGTTTTACGGGTAACGGCACCCGTTGCTTCGAACTCGCCCTCCTGCCGATTGACGATGAGCTCGAGAAACACAACAAAACAGCCGCCCGCTTTGCCGTCCAATGCGAACGGCACCTCGTGAGAATCCAAACTCCAGACGCTACAGTGGATTAAGGGAGAGAACATATTTTAAAAACCGGGCGGCGGCATTTTCTTCTGGTATTTTGGCAGACAGAGACCCCACAGAGACGCCGTGTCAGAATCCTTCACCTCTTCATGTTGTTTTTTTGTGTTCTCCCTCTCACACATTGTGTGCGCCCCACCGAATGCGCCCGTTGAAAACCTCACGGAACGATGTGGGGCGTTGCAGCCAACATTCATGCGGTAAATAGGAGGGTATCTGAGGCGCTGCGGTGAATGTGTCTCGACTCATTATTGGGCGGTTTTACTCATTACGATCAAAAGCCACAGATTCAAACAGAATGTTGCAGCTGAAAGGGAAAAATACCAAAATCAAAAGGAGTCCTCTGAGGATTTTCTACGGTGTTTGACAAACGCTCTCGTTCCGCGCAGACGGAATCGCCGTCTGTTCTTTCCGCGGCGAGAGGAAGCTTAATTCTTTGCGGCAACCATTTCCCAGCTCATTGTGCCGGGCGGCTTTCTATAGTTTCGTAATCACAGGGCGGCGCGAAAAAGGGTGGGAAGTATCGCGACCCCGATGGTCTCGTCGTGGCGGTTCCCATGATGGAACGGGCTCCACGATGAGGCTCAAACCACCAGTGAACGTCACCACATTGACAGTTAGATAATGGCTGAATTCAAAGAGGAGCGGGACGCTTTTCACCCACGAATCCTTTGTGACCTACGCTTCAGTTAGAAACGACGCGGAAAACTATGCTAACGCCAAACTGACCGTTAGCCTGGCGGATTAGCTCAAAATGTCGTAACTTGGACGTACGCTGCCGTCTGCGCGCCGCCTCGTCTGCGCGGCGGTGGTTCGATAGCTCGATACGCAGCCAGTGGACTGTACGGTTTCCTTCAAGGAAAAATATCTGCACTTTAGCTTGTTAGGATTTCACTTTTCACATTTCATTTAATTTAAGACATGCTCAGTTTTGCACTTTCCCCCTTATCTCATCTCCTTTTTATTTCATGTACATTTATGTAAATATTGTATTTTTATTTTTTATTTTTATTTTAAAATTGGTCGGCTTTCCAGAAAAGGCAAGCACAAGAATTTCAACACACGGGGCGCGTGTATTTGACAATAAAAATATTTGAAATCTTTGAATAGTCACACGAATCGCCAACATTTACACATTTGTAAAACCTCCAGGAGAAGCTTTCTTTAGCTTTAAAGAGCTGATGAAAGGGACAACGCCTAAAAGACAAATGTCTCTCGCACTTGTCAAGGTGCATTCAAACAACTGGACATAATCCATCTTATTTGGAAGTTTCATTCAAAAACCCAACACTGTTGATAGACAGCATGGGATAATACATTATTAACTTGGGACTTTAAAGCCTTAGATTTTTTTTACGACTGTACAGTCAATTCTATAGTCCTCCGTTTTTTACCCCGTGAGACTTCAGACTCCGCTGACAGAAGTTGGATCAGGAAAGAGAATCCACCTCTCTGCAACAGATACGATCTGACAAGCGACATGGATCCAGACTCGTCTTCTCTCCGGATGTCTTTGGCTCACGGGCCTCCGCCGTCCTCGGGACGTCTGTGGAAATGCTCTTATATGGGGTAAAAACACAGCAAGGAACACGAGTAATGCACCAGAGTCCTGCTTTCCAGCTGTGTGATTTGCTCCAAAAACATCAGAGTGCCTCAGCCCCCAAAAAACAGTCCTATCGGAACCAAGCATCTCGATCCGAACCCATTTGAAAGCACTTGGGAACATTTGTTTTAATTTACTCTGCGACGGTGAATGTTTATCTTAAGAGTGCCGTCATGTTGTTGCCCTGTTGTTGTGCAGCGAGCGCACACTCTCCTACATATGAGGCAGAAACACTGAAACATTGGAAACAGATGCTCATTGTTCCATCGTGAAAAGCCAAGAGGGGGGGGGGGGGGTGGGGATTTACAGCGGCCCAATAATTCCATTCAACGGGGGCTGATGGTTGAGTTTTCTTCACGCCGTTTCAATTCAACTCCCAAGGTGGAGCTTTATTTAAAAGAACAGTGGAAGAAGAAGAAGCCGTGTAATGCTAAGAACAACCGGTTGGGCAGGAAGCCCCACAGCTGAACAAAGAAGGCAGCGTGGAGCACAACTTCATCCAGTAGGTGGTGGTTCACTTTTTAGGAAAAGAGGAAATAGGTCATCTGTGCATGCCAGGGAGGAGGAATCCTGTCACTCAGGCAGGAGTTCTGGGACTTCCTCTATTTTTAGCCCCCCCGGAGCAGAAGAGTTTAACCCCGACACGGACACAGGCGCGATAAACAATAAATCCGCCAAACAGGGAAGATTCGGACCTCTCGAAAGGTTGCAAGGCACCCGTTTGAAAAGCAGCTCGCTTGGGAAAACGGAGGCGCGGATGTTTGTGGAAAAATGCGGCGTCTTCATGGCGGTTTGGGTTTCTGAACGAAGTCCTTCGCGGCTTCTCAAGCTACGTTCTGCTCCTCTTACCTAAAGTTTCACACAGAGAGCGTCTTTAATTGGCGCCTCTGACAAGCCGAAGCACTGGGGAGTTGAAGATTTGACTCGGCGCGCAGACGGTGTTTGATTGACATCTCCCTCCCTCTCCACGGGTTGCTGGTCTGGAGTCTTTTAGGGCGGGACAAATCACGTCTTCCCATGTTTCTTGGGTAGGCGAGTAATGGCCAGCATTGCTTTTACCATCTTCATGCCGAATGTTGTTGTTCGAAGGCCGAACACAACCACACCCGCGCAGGAGTGGCCTTTAAATAACAACATTTTTCATGAGTCATATGCAGCAACGTGGGAGTTTCTGTCAATACTATTTCTGTTTGAGTAAACACGCTACATGATAAGATGAAATAATAAATATGGAAGGCTCAGGTCTGCCAATGTCCACAGTTCCAGGTAATTAAACCCAAACGGTACGAAAGTAGCCGTCACGCAATTAATATTTGGTTCATGCCGAGATCAATCGGATATATCGGGAATTTCTGTGTGATTACATTCAAATTAAATCCAGTCAATACAAGTAATTAAACCATCGGCAGTTTGTTTGTGTCTGATTTCACTTGACTTCTGACCGCAGCTAATATGTACCATGTTTAAATTAGCCGAGCGGGGGTCACCATCTTGGACTGATGCCCGAACGCTAAGTCAGAACAACACAAGACTTTCCTGTTCTTCCAGTTGACTCTCAGAGCTTCCCGGGAGCCGCGGCTCCTGCATGTTAACACAGCGCTCTTTTATCCCTCGGAACAGTTGTTTTGAATGTAAATCTGTGACAGAAAACCTCAGAATTGCATTTTTAGCTTTCCCACCAAGAACGAAGACAGAAGTTCCGTTTAGAAAACGCTTCAAAGTCGGTGGAGCGAGTCGCCGAAGCGTCTCAGCGTGGCCCAAAATTCTGATCCGAAACCTCAATAAACACGACGGCGGGAACAAATAAAACGGCCCGACTGTTAAATCAATAATAGCATGAAAACGTCGCCGCCGACGAGGACCGGTGTGAGAATTACTTTCATGCTCGGCGAATGTGTTCGGAAAACATGACTCATTCCTCGACTGTCACTCGGCTTCCGGGAGCGCTCGTCTGCGGCTCCTCTCGCCGCGGCCTCGCATCAAACGCTAATCACAGCGTTTCACAGCCACGCGTGTGTCGGCGCGCCGAAAGAGGACGGCGTGGCGCAGGCGGGAGGGGGCTCAAAGTGCGGGCGCCCGTTACCTTAAATGCCGCAAATTCATGGAAAAAATACAGGTACAGCGTGCAACCTGTTGGGGGTAAACGGCACGGGGATGTACGAGACGATACGTCGCTCAAACTGCGATAGATACCTGCTGGGAGCTTCTGAGGCGACTCGCGCAAGCAGCATCGAGCCGAGGCCACGTCCAACGGGTTCCACGCCGTCGCAGAGGCACGCCTCGGGCAAACATGAAAGAAAACCACGACTGGCGCGGAGATGGCGTCGTTGTGGGAGCAGCTTATGATTCACGCCTTTCCCCACATAGCAGGTTTTGTGCCGTTCCTTCGGGCCGGCGTGCCGCGCGTGGAGGCGCTCGGGCCGCGAGGCTTCATGACAGATATACGTTACACGCGCCAGACTGTTAGACGATGGAAGACCGGGAGACAACGATAAAATGTTCATATTAAAAGCATTTACCCCTCGCCGGGCGCCAGACTGTCTGACACTGGCTCAAATTGATTCTTAATTGGGTTTGCATGGACCTCGGATCTGCTGTTGATGAGCCCAGA
The DNA here is from genome assembly GCF_964276395.1 of Gasterosteus aculeatus. NCBI lineage: Eukaryota > Metazoa > Chordata > Actinopteri > Perciformes > Gasterosteidae > Gasterosteus > Gasterosteus aculeatus. Next base: position 17,640,331 of record NC_135690.1, read on the forward strand.
GAAAAGTGGACATCTACGGCTTCAACTCTCCGCAGAAACGTGATAACGCAACCGACCCGAAGGAGGAGGAGGGGGGGGTGGAGGGGGGGCGACTTCTTAAGAGTCCTCGGCTCCCAGTTTTTAAGCAACAATAATTACGGAAAGAATAATCCGCGCATCTTGAAAACGGATTTAAAAGAATGATCCATCACCCAGACGCGGCAGAACAAAGCGAAACAAAACTCAAAGGGATGTCATGACTCATCACAAGTCACAACCGCGTGGCATTAACCAGCTGTGTAGCTAGATGTCTTTTTTTTGGGGGGGGTGGGAGGGGGTAATAAATCACTCAGAGCCGGTTTGGAATGCAGGCCGGTCCTCTGGAACAGCTCGGTCTTGGTCGAGGTGATTTTCTCTTCCTCGGCTGACATTCCTCATTATCTAGTTGGGCTTTCCTTGCCTGCACACCCGGGGGTTTGCGGAGAAAAGGCCGGTTTGAGAGGGCGACGCTCGGCCTGCCTCCTCGCCTGGCTTCTGAACTCACAGAGGAGGCCTGTTTCCAGAGAGCCGAGGGGAGAGTCTGCTGTGGATTAAGACCCGTCCACGGTCTGGTCCTAATTTCACTCCTTTTTGTGCAGTCAGACTGTGGGAGTCCTTCTGGTCCGTCCGTAAGCTTTGAAGGCGCACTGCGATTTTATACATTTCATGAGTCAATAGTAATAAAGTAGGCTATAAATGCAATGGGAGCAAATGGGTCTCTGTTATGTGACACGTAATTACTCTTGACCTGTAAAACGTCGTGAGTTTATCAGCACTTGATCACCGCGAAAAAATAATGGGCCCTTTCCAATTTAGTGAAAGAGGTTTAAATAGAATGCAAGTCAACAAGTTCAATAGACGATACTGCATTGAGTAGCTCATAAACTGCACACAGTCTTCACAGTGAGTTCATGTACTGAGCGTTATGAGACCCTAATGGAGATCGTGCTGTACACGTGCACTACTTTCTGGATTCACTTGTCCTGTTTTGCAATATAAAACTCATAAACTGTACATGTTGTCATAATCGGGGTGTGTATCTTATGATCAGTGTGCCATATTGAGCATAAACAGTGTGTGTTTACACGGGATTTCAAATCATTCGTAAAATGTTCCATTAATCAAGGATTTTTGCCGGAAGCTGCAGGAGGAAATATAAAACCTTTTGCACGTTTTTATGTAAAACTGAGTCAAATCCTTCACACAACAGCATAGGAGTTAATGCTATTTGATGACGGCTTAAAAAAGGCACGCGGCAATATAAATAATTATAAAGTATAAGGACAGCAATCATGCAAATAAAGGCAACAAAGAAATGTGTTGGCATAATAAGCGTTGAAAAATGAAGCCTTGAGTGGAAGCAGGAAGCAAATGAGCCGGGTTATGACTCAGGCACTCGCCTTCTAAAGTGTTTACAGTGCAATCTTCCCGGTGTAGGTGTCGTAAATTGGCCGGGGGGCCCCCCGGGCTCCACTGCCTGCCGGGGTGGTCCTCCACCAGCCCCCGCCCCCCCTCCCCAGCCCAGGGTGGGCTACGTCAGCCTGCAGGCCCGCCGTACTCGTCAATGCCGCTTTGCTGCTTCTATTCTGGTCGCGCAGAGGAGCGAGTGTTGAAGTGGGAGTCAGAAGAAGAAGAACCTGTTGGCGGCCCGAGGTATGTTCTGAGGCGCATGGTGGTCCCTTCGTTTTCAAAGCACCGCCATGCGTTTAAAGCAGGAGGGGAGGAATTTACAAGGTGCCACTGCGAAGAGGAGCCAGATTCTCAAACTGACGTCGCAGGAACGCCGAGCGGGAGCAGCAAGTGGGGACCAGAAAGTCACCCAGCGCCCTCTTACATCAAAGACCTACGATGAAATAAAGTAAATTACTGCCACAACGCCCCGCTTTTGTCTCTCTTTTAACACGCCATAGTCATTTGTCTTCGAAACAGATGTTCACATCCATGATTGCAGCAAATAAAGCACGATTTGGGGCGTTTTCCCACATTTTCAGCATGAATCTGTAACGCATTGAGCCAATTTTTTCATCTCTGCCGAACAAAGGAGCCCTGCGATGCCAAAGCAAATGTCCAAATGTTTCTGTTTAAAAGGCCTCCACCACGATTCCCTCAGCTGGTAATGAAAGACACTTTCAAAAAGGAGGAATTATAAGACATTCATTAATATGCAAATAACAAGTAAAACTGCAAACCTATTATGGTTTCCGCCATCAGCCCCAAATTAGGATTAACCGATTGAACCATTTCATGTGCGGCGGTTTTCTTTCTCCGCTGCGGACGGAACATTCCTGTGCGATGTAATAACCGAAAACGGACTGCAGGATGTGACCGCCCCCTTTCTTTATAAGCGATGAATAATAAAAGAGATGGTGATCTATTTGTTCCTTTATGTGCCTCGTTTTCGTTCTGCGACATTCTTAGACCCTTTGTGTAAAGTCAGATTCGCTTTGCTTTAATACACTTTATTGCATTCCTTCTCTAACCAAATTCCTCTTGTGCTTTAACGGCTAAATGTTCCTCACTGAAGGAAAGCCGCTGCTGCCAGATTTGTGGCCTGTTGTGGTCCAACAGAACGGCACCACGGGGGAACATCAGAAAAACTCAAGTTTCCCTTTTTTGGAAATACAGTCGTGCCTTGAGGGGGCCGAGAGCGTCGCCCAGCCGGAGCGCTGTGGACGGCCTCCCACAGAACAGTACAGCGCCGACCTCCGCGTGCCAAAGGCCGGCAGTGAACTTCTAGGTGCACGTGGTCGCAGGCTGACACTTAAGTCCCCCCGACCCCCGACCCCCCCCCCCGACAGGTGCTGCCTGTTTTATGTGCCAGACGGGCAGCCTAAGCGTTTTCTGCAATGCCTCTTTCCTTCACAGGAAGCGCAGCCGGCGGTTTGTTTCACACAACTGCGGCCCATGTGTTCCCCAGGACTGAACACACAGCTTTTGTGCATTTCAGGAAACGCACAACTGTTTACAGCACGTAGTGCCGTGTGCTGCATCACGCGAGAGGGTCTGTGCGTGGTTTGAAAACATGAGCAGAGCCCGAAAGGAGTTTGTGCAAGTACCGATCTCTCGCTCCGGTAAATATGTAGCCGGGGCCTGAAAGCGGGTTAGCTTAGCTTAGCTTAGCATGAGAATCTAAAGAACCTGCACCTCCCAGGCTCACAAAGCGACACGCTGTGTCTCACTGGGTTTAATCTGTATGAAATAATTAAAGTGGCTTCAATGGGGTTACTGGATTAGTTCCTGGCTGGGAGCAGTGACTTCAGTGAATGTACACTGGCCTTTCAGTGCGGATTATACAAAGAAGACACAAAGTGTTAAAGAGCTTTGGTGGCGCTGGTGGGCGGATGTTTTTCTACCTTTGGACGGAGCCATGAGATTCATGTTCAACAAACAGACCCGCTGGTTTAGATGCTCACGTCCTACTGGGCATCGCGAAAACGCACGCTTACAACACAAAATGTTCCTCCGGCTCCGACTACAACAACACAACAACACAAATGTTAATACATGTGAAATAAAAAGAAATAAAAGTCAGAATGGTGCACACAAAATGTCAATATATTAACAAAAAATAAGAGATCCCTAACTGGAATATTTCCATTCCTTATTTAAAACCCAGATTGCACACATTGATTAGTTCCTGCATGGATACCCCCCCCCCCCCCACTCCCCCCACTCGTCCTCCAACTGCTCCAGCTTCTAATGTTGCTCATTGGAAATATGCTAATGCCATCAGTCCCGATCGCTGATTCCCTTTGAACTTTTACTTTGTCGCGGGCTGACTGGAGCCACAGAGGTAGAGAGCAGGAGGGTTTCTGCCGAATGCCCACGGCCCCTCTTCCACCATCTGCCGGACCTCATTTCATTTGAATAATAAATGATTGGCTTTTCCTTTTCTTTTCTTTTTTGCCCCCCCCCCCTGCAAACACATGAGGCGCTTCGGGCTCCTCTTTTTCTGCAGTTTGAGAGAGAAAAAAAGAAGGAAAAAAACAACGGCCACGGCGGCGGACGGCGGCGGCGCGCTGCGTCTGCAGGCCGCAGCAGCCCGGAGAACGCCGAGTGTGCACAAAGTCTTCTGAGCCTCGCGCTGGAGGGATTGAGCTCTTCCTTTATGTTGAGTAACTGCACATGAATAGGCATCCTGTTTTCCTTCAAGAACAAAAAGACGCAGAAAAATATTTTCACGCTGGGTCGATTCCCTCAAATGAAAAAAATGTTCAGTGCCAAAGAATGAACCAAGAATAGATGCTATCAGCAGGATACGCTGACGAGGTTACATTCTTGCCGTTGATGGCCACCCGATAACAAGAGCGGCTCTATTCAATCACTGGAACGTGAGAAGATGTAAAACGCGGAGAGGATGGCAAAGGCTTTCACTCTTTTGCACTGATATTTCCTTAATGTCACGTTACGTGGTTCCCAGCTGGAGATGAGCGGAGGCAGAACGAATTCAAACGTCTCGAACCTCAAAGACACAGAGCGCCGCTGCAAACAGCAATAAAGCCCCTGGCCTCTGGCCTCTGGTGCACTTCCCATCGCCACACTTTATAACAGTGTTGATGTGCTCACCAATGGATTCAAATAGAGGCAATAGGCGCCTCTTTCTGTCAGGGTAGAGGGTGGAAGGCAGGACTCAAACGCAGAGTTGTCAGGAAACACAAATGACTTTAATAGTCAATGTTCAAAAACACAGGAACCGGGAGGAAACGCAGCAGGCAACATGTGTGACAAAAGACAATGACGCGACACGTGACACAAGAGACACACGGCTTAAATACACAAGGGAGGTGCAGGTGATTGGACACAGGTGGAAACTATTAGACGAACACAGGGGATGACGAGACAAGGCAGGAAGTGAAGTTACCCGGGGACACGAGTGGCACAAAACTACAAAATAAGACAGGAAGTGAACCACACCGTGACAGTACCCCCCCCTCAAGGGCCGACTTCCAGGCGGCTCACACTAGAGCGAAACAAGGGGTGGGGGGGAGGGAAACCCGAGACGTTGGTCGGACCACCCGAGAAACTCTGGCGGGCGGCCCGGCGGGCAGCCAGGCGACCAGGGAGCCTCCGGTGGTCGGCCCGGCGGACGGCCATTTGGCCGGCTCCGGAACGTCTCTGGAATTGGAGGCACGGGGACACGGGAAACCTCCGGGGTAGTCGGCTCCGGCTCGGGGACACGGGAAACCTCCGGGGTAGTCGGCTCCGGCTCGGGGACACTGGAAACGCCCGGGGTAGTCGGCTCCGGCTCGGGGACACGGGAAACGTCCGGGGTAGTCGGCTCCGGCTCGGGGACACTGGAAACGTCCGGGGTAGTCGGCTCCGGCTCGGGGACACGGGAAACCTCCGGGGTAGTCGGCTCCGGCTCGGGGACACTGGAAACGCCCGGGGTAGTCGGCTCCGGCTCGGGGACACGGGAAACGTCCGGGGTAGTCGGCTCCGGCTCGGGGACACGGGAAACGTCCGGGGTAGTCGGCTCCGGCTCGGGGACACTGGAAACGTCCGGGGTAGTCGGCTCCGGCTCGGGGACACTGGAAACGTCCGGGGTAGTCGGCTCCGGCTCGGGGACACTGGAAACGTCCGGGGTAGTCGGCTCCGGCTCGGGGACACTGGAAACGTCCGGGGTAGTCGGCTCCGGCTCGGGGACACTGGAAACGTCCGGGGTAGTCGGCTCCGGCTCGGGGACACTGGAAACGTCCGGGGTAGTCGGCTCCGGCTCGGGGACACTGGAAACGTCCGGGGTAGTCGGCTCCGGCTCGGGGACACTGGAAACGTCCGGGGTAGTCGGCTCCGGCTCGGGGACACTGGAAACGTCCGGGGTAGTCGGCTCCGGCTCGGGGACACTGGAAACGTCCGGGGTAGTCGGCTCCGGCTCGGGGACACGGAACACCTCCGCAGTCGGCTCCGGCTCGGGGACACGGAACACCTCCGCAGTCGGCTCCGGCTCGGGGACACGGAACACCTCCGCAGTCAGCTCCGGCTCGGGGACACGGAACACCTCCGCAGTCGGCTCCGGCTCGGGGACACGGAACACCTCCGTAGTCGGCTCCAGCTCGGGGACACGGAACACCTCCGTAGTCGGCTCCAGCTCGGGGACACGGAACACCTCCGTAGTCGGCTCTAGCTCGGGGACACGGAACACCTCCGTAGTCGGCTCCACCTCGGGGACACGGAACACCTCCGCAGTCGGCGGCGGCTCAGCCCCCCCCATAACCCACCCCGTAGCCCCCCCCTCAAGGGCCGGATCCCAGACGGCCCTCAAATCACCAACGGGAGGGTGGGAGAGGACCATGGGATGGGAGGGAGGGAGCCTGAGTCTCGGAGCGGGGACTGGCCGAGTTGGGGGCATGGAGCGTGGGACCGGTACTGGTCGGGTCGGGGGCATGGAGCGTGGGGCCGGAACTGGTCGGGTCGGGGGCATGGAGCGTGGGGCCGGAACTGGTCGGGTCGGGGGCATGGAGCGTGGCGCCGGAACTGGTCGGGTCGGGGGCATGGAGCGTGGCGCCGGAACTGGTCGGGTCGGGGCCATGGAACGTGGCGCCGGAACTGGTCGGGTCGGGGGCATGGAACGTGGTGCTGGTACCGGGGGCATGGATCGTGGCGCTGGCTCGGGGGTCGGGGACATGGATCGTGGCACTGGCTCGGGGGTCGGGGGCATGGATCTTGGCACTGGCTCGGGGGTCGGGGGCATGGATCGGGAGGCCGGGACGGGAATCTGCTGCGGCCCAGCGCGGGACATCTTGCGCTGCGACCGAGCGGGGTCGGAACGTCGCTGCGGTCCAGCGCTGGACATTGTGCGCTGCGACCGAGCGGGGTCGGGAAGTCGCTGCGGCCCAGCGCTGGACATTGTGCGCTGCGGCCGAGCGTGGGGAGCATAGGTGGCCTGTAGTCGGACCGCAAGGTCCATTACCCGCTCCCAGTGTGAATCGCCGCCAGACGACCACGAAATGGTCTCCTCCTCTGGGGACCATGTGGGGGGCGGCGGATGGTGACCCAGATGCCTACTGAGGGCTCCAGAAGGGGAGACAGAGTAGTATAGGTACCCAGCTGGAACCCCCGGGAGGACCTTTCCCCCATTACGAGCAGCCCGCTGGAGACTCCGTGGACCGCCCATTGCCAGACGGGTTCCCCTGAAGTCTTCCAGGGGAAAAAACTCGGCTGAGTCCTTTTTTTGGTCGCGTCATTCTGTCAGGGTAGAGGGTGGAAGGCAGGACTCAAACGCAGAGTTGTCAGGAAACACAAATGACTTTAATAGTCAATGTTCAAAAACACAGGAACCGGGAGGAAACGCAGCAGGCAACATGTGTGACAAAAGACAATGACGCGACACGTGACACAAGAGACACACGGCTTAAATACACAAGGGAGGTGCAGGTGATTGGACACAGGTGGAAACTATTAGACGAACACAGGGGATGACGAGACAAGGCAGGAAGTGAAGTTACCCGGGGACACGAGTGGCACAAAACTACAAAATAAGACAGGAAGTGAACCACACCGTGACACTTTCACCCTCCAGCAGTCAGCATGCGGATCTCAAACAGCAGAGCGGTGTGATTAGCATGCACACGCTTGGTATGGATTCAATCCACTATGATTTCCACTTCATGTGGAGCAGGATCGGGACGTAAATGTTAACAGCATGCCGGTCCTCCTTTCGTCAAAAAAGCCAAACAAATGATGTATGAACCTTGAAGCGTGCATTTGTCTTTGAAGAGATTATTTTGCAGGATGGTACAAAGCGGTGTGATTTATTAAGAACAAACGTCTTGGACGGTCTGTGCAGGGCAAATGTGGAAAGAGTGCGTGAATCTGGTCTCCTGCTGTGCACCTCCACGGCCTCTCACAACGAATGTCCTCTGCAGGTCTCCAGGAGCCGGGAAACAGGGATTGCCCTTGACACATGAGGTATGATCGAAAAAAAAAGAAAATAGCTGAAACCCGAGGGATCAGCGGGGGGCAGTGAGGCAGGTTGTTCCATTTCCCCTTCGTTTAAAACCTACTGCCAAGCTCTGCTTGCACTTGGACCCACGTGCCCGGCCGGGAACAACGCGAGCCGGCTAGAATTAACGGAAACAATTATCAGGCAAACCTCGCAATTAACCAGCCCCCAAAATTCTACTCCGCACGAGTTGCTTACGGAAAATCAGTTGGGATAAAACATGCATAGTAATAATAATAATAATGATAGGAGAACACAAAGTGGGACACAGAGATGGGGTTCACCTTTCCTCCTCCCCTTCCCAATCAAAAAGATCAGCGGTGATAACGGCAAAGCAGGCGTCTCAGCTGCTGCCCCGCAAAAGCATTTCAATTAGCAGGGTGTTGATGAGCTCTCGCTATCGTAGCTAAAGCGAGAACACCAGGGTATATCGAGCGAGCGCAGTCAACGCTCACTTACACATGGCGCTAATCACTGGGATCAGCTCGAGCCCCGCTGCGAAAACATTCTCCATTGTCACCTTTGATCACGAGCGCACAGCCGATGCACGAGAGGTAACGGCACGTGAGACAGCAGGGGTTTCAGTTCGTTGCATCATTTGCTGCAGAATTGATTCAGTCCTCATAGCATTATCATGTTTAACGTGACATCGTGGTGCAACACCTATGGGTATCTATTTCCGACCTACAAAGAATAAACGTGGTATCAGCATATCTTAGATCTTCACATCATGTGAAAAACACATCACATCGTGAAGGTGAAAACAATGTAGAAGAAAGATAACGAGAACTAATGTTCTAGCTAACGCAAGAGCGCTGTATCAAGCTAAAAGTAGCTGGTGAGGTCGCTACAGGTAGCATCACCTTGAACTAAAAGGAAACGAGACTAACGTACGTGGAATACAGGACCCAGACTATGGGATGTTTGAACAGGGAAATAAACAAATTCAGCCATATTGACTATAAAAATCCTTGGATGGAATCTAATATTTACACTCCTATCACAGATCAGTGGACAAATATCTATAAATATATATATATATATTTTTTTTAATCATTATTTTTTTTTTACATTTCACTGCCTCCAGTGACGTCACTGATTGAATCTATTAGAAAGATGAATTGTCGTTGGGTACATTTTTAACTTGAGGTGCTCAATCAGGAAGCATATCTATTGCCTCCACACGGCTGTCAGCGGCTAGCAGCTAACGTTGCTAACAGCACAAACAGCGCCGACAGAGATAACAGCGTCTACCTTAAAGATAACTAACCGGAGGCCGGGCGCTAACCGGAGGCCGGGCGCTAACCGGAGGCCGGGCGCTAACCGGAGGCCGGGCGGTGACAGGAGGCCGGGCGCTAACCGGAGGCCGGGCGCTGACCTCCAGCGGGGACGCCGTGGGTCGGCAGAGTGTCATCGTGGATAACCGTCGCATAAGGGGGGCATTGCCCAGCCAACGGGGCACAAATGAAAGACTAACACGGACAGCTAAACAAACAAAGCGAAGAGAAGGTTGTATTACAACACACAGAGGGGCTCTGGGACACGTCATTGGATTAGCTGGTAGATTAATCATCTGAATCCTGTCTACACAACCGTAAAGATATTGACTGGTAAATACAACAAAAAGAGAGAGAACACATTTTGTTTTAATTTTTAGCAATTTTTCCTTTAATTTAATAATAATAATAATTTAATTTCCTTTAATAATACTAGTAATCAAACTAAGAAGACTCTTTGAGGGTTTTTTATAGAGTTTTTCTTTCAAGAATATATACACACATCCATTTTTATCAAAGTTGCACATTTCGGGAATAGAAAACAGAAATAAAAAGGTTTTTCATGCAGCGTTCTTTCTCTATCCTCTGGACAAAGCATCTGCAGCAGCGTTACACTGAACAATAAGCGAACATAAGGACATTATGTTTCATGCCGTGCACTCAAACAACTGTTCAGGTGATTGTGTTTTAACTCCCCTCTCGAGGCAAACCTTTTAGCCTTTCATTTCGTTTTACTATTTTTACAAACAGATTTCAAATTGTCTGTCGCGCCGCCAGGTTCACGGTCCTCGGCGCGCGAACGCTAAAATCGAGTTGTGGTGCGTTGACGCGCGATTGTCTGACAGTCCAGAATGGTGGCATGAAGGGCCGGATCCGGCCGCGAGCGAGAGGAGGCAGAGAGGGGGCAGAAAGGGGGAGAGAGAGGGAGAGAGAGAGGGAGAGACTGGGCCCCCGGCAAGCTGCCCTGGCTTTGTTTACAACAAAAAGCTATTGTTTGATGTGGTTGCGCAGCCGGCTCCAAAGCTCCCGCTCCCACAGGATGTGCTCTGGGTAAAATGCCAGACGGAGGCCACTGCTGGATGCGTTCGACCTCGCCATACTGGGACTCGCAGTCCTCCTGAGGCCTCCGGGGACTTGGGAGAAGTACATAAAACAACAGCGGTTTGGTGTATTTTTGTTTTCGTGTCTTTTATGGGGGGGGAAATGTGCGAGGAGGAATTCTGTCGCTCCACCAAACAGGTTCGGGCGGCTTCAAACGAGGGAAAAGGTACCAGATGTGAAACTTTGAAATTTTGTAGATCTTTTGACAGCTCGAGTTTATTTCTTTTCTTTTTTTTTGACCTAAAGACTCTTACATTTGTCACCGTGTTCTTTAAATGACACGATCGCTGTGCGTTCTAAGTAGCGAGAGTCCTAAACTTATTCATTTCTCTCCCTCCCGTCGTCTCTTCTCGGTCCTCACTCGCCAAAAACATAATGACTTTCCCAGTTCCGTTCCCTCTTGGGGAGATTTCTCTTTCCGCCACCAGCCGCTCTTTTCTCTGCCAGGTCTCTGCCGTCGAGCCGCACGCCACCAGAGCAACGCAAACCCTCGTTGTGTCACGACGGTCCGATCCAAGCAAACGCCGGCCACGTGCAGGATGCGTCGGAGGAGCCCGCTGGCGTTCCAAGCGCTGTATTAATCTTTCATCGCTCGCCCTTGGAGCGGTGTCCGGTTGAATGCTCGGCTGGAAATGATGAACAAACGGCGAGACGATGATATCACGGGTGTATCAAAAGCACAATGGGCTTCTTTTTAATTGCTGAAGTCGCACACGAGTAGGACGAAAATGGGGCTAAAAACGTTTCAGGCCACGCGGGCGAAGCGTTTCCAGGTGAGGCTCTTTAAATGGCTGCTGAAGCTTTGTTGGTGCGTATTTTGGCAGCGAGTCATCTCAGAGATTGTTTAGCTCCTCTGGTGTTGGTGCCTATTCCCATTTTTTCGCTTTGCAGTTACACAAAAGAAAAAAAGGTGGGAGGACCGACGGCGGCAATCAGGACTTGGCGTCGCTCGCGAGCCTCAAAGGTCGCCTGTAACAGTAGCCGGCGTACGGCGACGACGTGCCCGCAGCAACGCTGGGAAAGCAGAGAAACATGTGCCGGCGAGCCAAGCTCGAAATCCCTCCTGACGATCGCCCCTTTTCCTGCAGCCAGGGCCAGATGAAAGGGGGGAGTTGATGCATCTACTGCCCCCCGGAGGCCCCCCGGCCTCACTGGCAGGAAGGCGGGAACCGTCTTCAAGGCCGCTCTTCAAGCGCAGCACTAATAGCTCGCGTGTTACATAAAGAACTCCCCGTTGGCCGATGACGTGGGTTTGGATTTTGAGTCTAACGTGATGATTTACTGCCTTTGGAGAAACAGGGCATGTAGACAAGAGGTACGAGGTACAGTAAGTCCCGACTGCTTCATGCGGGACCGATTTAATTTTTCATGTCGGTGTAAGTACGGAGCAATCGAGGCTACCTGCAAAGTCCTCGAGGAATCCAAAGAAACAAGTCACGAACGAATTAAAGAGGCTTTCTGTCCTTCCTGTTAAGAAGTGACGGCTCTGGCAGAGGAATATAGCACAAATGATGAGACGGGACATAAAGGAAAAGCCACTGACACAGAGACTATTTAATGCCTGTTCTGTTCCTTTTTTCTTTCTCTCTGCACAAGTTTGTCACGACAGTTTACAGCCGAACGTTTCGTCTTTCAGCAGTCACGGCTGGAATTAATGGAGCCTTAAACACAGGCAGCTGTGAATTTTCTGTGCTGCGGCTTGTGGCGTTGGGAATAATAGCTGTTGTTCTCATACGATGAAACATCCCTCATCAGCGTCGCCTTTCGCCTCGAGAACGAGGAAGCGGCGCGCGAACCCCGGCGCGACAATCAAATCGTTCCCGATGAAAGAAAACATATATAAATACGCGAGGCCGAGGAGACATCTGATTGGCATGTTGCGTCGGCGCTTTCAAAAACCAATAAGGGCTAATAAAAATGTATGCAACGTGTCATTATGCAAACACAAAGCTTTCTGTTTCGCGGCCAACTGTCACATGTGAATGATTGATGCTCCTTCTTGTTTATTAGATATCACTGACAGAAAGCACCAGCACATTTATTTTCTTCCATTGATATGCAGCGGCTCTCTTAATGCTTCCCGCAGCGCCGTGATGAGTCAGGGCGAATCTATACGCTGAATATAAATAAGATTGCACACCCGCAGAGCCCCCCGTGGCCGCGGTGCGCCCCTCCCTCCTCAGCAGCGGGGGCCCCCGCGCCGCAGGGCCGGAATTCTGCCAGTTTGAACTGTCGGCGACACCGAGCGGCGAGCGGCACCTGCTGAATCCGCCCTCCCCGACCCCCGGCGCCGCCGGTCAACATCACCGGGAGCCCGTTCCGCTCCGTGCATCCAGGACAGCTGGTCACGGCTGAGAATAACCACCATCACAAGCTTTCCACCTGCCGATCAATAACCCCCCCCAACCCCCAACCCGCCTGCGGTCAACCAAGTCCACGCCTGCTGGCCTTGACCCAAAGCCCCCCCGCCCCCCCCCCCCGCATCCCTGGTTTTAATCCCAAATCAAACATCTCAGTGATCCCTGGATGAGGTCCTCTGCCCGTGGTTCCTTGTTTAAACACTTGTATGCCGTCATGTTTCGGGTAAATCATCCACTTTTTCCATTGTATACGTTTCCCAAACAATCTAAAATAATTGCTCTTTTCCCGGCAGATCCGATTTAACTGGATTCATGCTTTGCTGTGTCTGCGTGAACATACAGGTGGTGGGAGGGAGGGAGGGGGGGGGAGGGTCAAGGGTAACCGTAGGTCAAACTACGCGCTTCGCAGGCCCGCGTGTCGGTGGGAAAGGTCATTTCCTCATCGACTTCTATACCGTCTGACTTCTTCTACACCCGGAGGAGTCGCCCCCCCGGACGGCCGTTAGAGGACGGACGCCACAGACGTCGGCGTTGCAGCCAGATAAAAGCTCGTATTGATCCACGCCGCCTCTTAGTATTCCTCATACATCGCGGCTCGGCCGACCGGAGAGGTACATCGCGTCGTTTCAGGATCACGTTGACACGGCTTCATATCAGACTCGAGAAGTATTGTTGACATCCAGGTCGCCGCCGTCTCCCACGCGGTCGCCGTGTGTTTCTTTTTTGTTGGAATTTATTACAGAGGCTTTCAAGTCAAGGAAAGAATACAGACAGCCGCCCGTGTAGCAACGGCTATATTTGTTTTTCGGCCATTGTACGACAAAAACCCCCCAAAGAATTAGCATTGATATTCCCCATTTACATATTTCTTTGAGCACTTAATTACAGTGTGTCTGTTCTGTAAAAAAAAAGCTTGCACAGGTGTGACAGAACAACAATGGAGGGCATTTTCTTGGGCGAGTGACATTCCCGACACGTTATTGCTCTTGTCCGACCGGCTCGTTTCCAGCCAATGTGGGTATTATCCTGCATGAGGGTGTTTGACAGCTCCATTGCTTTTAAAACTGCGATTAGGATAATTGCATAGGAGCGCTTTTCTGCTGAAACAGAGGACAACTTGGACCATGGCACTGGAATTTCAATCAGGCTCATATACAAGATCTCTCCTTTCTGTACTGGAGAGGCCAAAACTTTGGCCGTGGGAAAGAAAATTACCATCATGTGAAATACATCTGAAGTTCAGCACCACTTTGCAAAGAATCCAATGTCAAGCAGCAGAGAAACGCAATATAAGAATAATTGATGATACACAAGTCTCAATGGAACGGCATCCATATGAAACCCAATGATTATGTGGGCAAAGCCTGATTGCAATAGCGGCCAATGAGAAGATGAAGAAGAATGTCGTACCATGTGACCTCCACCGTGACGCCTTTGAAACGCCTCTGACCTTTAAGTGATGGCGAAAGGAAACGTAAGAGAAACACAAGTCTAATGGACGCAGTGGAAGCGTTGAGGTGGATTCTGACTAAAATAACCAAATCACGCTATTAAACACGGCAAACAGGGTTTGCTGACTTTGGACGGATGATGTATAAGGTGTATAAACACATGGATGGATAAATCGATGGACTGATGGATGGATGCATGAATGATAGATGGATAGATGATGGATGAATAGATGAATGGACCGACTGACAGATGGATGGATAAATGATAGATGGATGAATAGATGAATGGACCGACTGACAGATGGATGGATAAATGATAGATGGATGAATAGATGGATGGACAGACTGACAGGTGGATGGATGAATGATAGATGGATGAATAGATGGATGGACAGACTGACAGGTGGATGGATGAATGATAGATGGATGAATAGATGGATGGACAGACTGACAGGTGGATGGATGAATGATAGATGGATGAATAGATGGATGGACAGACTCAAAGGTGGATGGATGAATGATAGATGGATGAATAGATGGATGGACAGACTGACAGGTGGATGGATGAATGATAGATGGATGAATAGATGGATGGACAAACTGACAGATGGATGGATGAATGATAGATGGATGAATAGATGGATGGACAGACTGACAGGTGGATGGATGAATGATAGATGGATGAATAGATGAATGGACCGACTGACAGGTGGATGAATGAATGATAGATGGATGAATAGATGAATGGACCGACTGACAGATGGATGGATGAATGATAGATGGATGAATAGATGGATGGACAGACTGACAGGTGGATGGATGAATGATAGATGGATGGACAGACTGACAGGTGGATGGATGAATGATAGATGGATGAATAGATGGATGGACAGACTGACAGGTGGATGGATGAATGATAGATGGATGAATAGATGGATGGAGACTGACAGGTGGATGGATGAATGATAGATGGATGAATAGATGAATGGACCGACTGACAGGTGGATGGATGAATGATAGATGGATGAATAGATGGATGGACAGACTGACAGGTGGATGGATGAATGATAGATGGATGAATAGATGGAAGGACAGATTGACAGGTGGATGGATGAATGATAGATGGATGAATACATTAATACAATACAGGTACTGTCGTCCAGGCGTTGTTCCTCCGCACACAAAGCAAAGTCTGTTTAACAGCAAAAATAAAACAGACTTTCTGAGTCTTGTGTGGAATAATTTGACCTCATCCCCATCCGGCACCTTTTGTGATGAAGCGAAACACCGACCGCCAGCCTGGGGGGGCCGCCGTCGGCTCGCTCACCTCCCCGATGCCCGCGAGGCCGAGCGACCGGCGTCCAAAAAACACAAACCGGTGGAGCGCCAGAAGAACGCCCGCGCCCGTAATACGGATGGACGGATGGATAGCGCTTAGATCGACGGGTTCCTTTCACATTGCGACCGCCGTAACGTAAGACAAAGCAGCGCTTCACTCAACGAAAACACCAGATGTTGGTGATCCAAGCAAGCCGCTCAGCCTCGTGAACAAAAAAACGCGCGGCGAATTGCTCAGAGCGGCGAACGCATCGCATCGGATCGACGGATGACAAAAGTTACTGTCGCCGCGCCAATAGACGGCGGTGGAGGTGGACGGCGGTGCTGAGAGAGGGGTTCTCACAGCGTACAAAGGGGGAGTTGTTAGTGCTCATTGGCCCGGCGGGCTGTGCGGAGGCCCGAGGATAAGCCTGAAGCCAGAGGGGGGGGGCGCGAGGTGAGAGCTCAGACAATACGGCCGGGCTCTGAGGCAAAGGCAGACTACACCAGATAATGTGACACGCAGCAGCATGTCGGCGTTGCAAACAACAAGACCCTTATTCGCGATGTCAGGGGCTTCGTGGGCAGAATGAGGACGAGAGGTAGAGGCGCCGCGGCGAGAAGCAGAGCGAGCGGCAAGAAAGCTCCCGAGTGGCGTCTTAGGGCAGGTTAGCAAAGGTGCGAAGCTGCCTGCACGGAGGGTAGATGTCGTATTTCTTCCTGTCCGAACCCTCTGTGGGGACTGAACGGGGCGGCCGGATCACATAATTGGTTCCAGGAGCGGCGAACAACGCGGGGAGGGACTCGAGAGAAAAAACTTGACGGTGCGAGCGAGAGAAAAGGGAGGAGAAAAAAAAAAAAAAAAGGGAGCACAAAATAAATGCGAGTTGACAGTTAAAATGGGGGACAGTTAGGCTCAGTGTTGTTACCATGACAAAGAGAAAAAGAGCACAGTGTGCGCTCCCCGCATGGAGGGTGAGGAGCTTTAAGCACGGAGCAGCAGGAGGCGAGGAAGTGGCACGCTGGGGGCCTCTCGCCGCGGCCGCTCGGACGCCAAAATGCGTAGAAGCGCCTCAGCGCCTTTGTTCGAAAGCGACTCGGATTGAAATCTGCCGCCGAGGAGACAACTATCAAAAAGAGCAATAGCTCCTGCGGGCGGGGGGGGGGCCCTTCCAGGCCTGCAGGAGACCGATTACCCCTCTGCAGGGGCCAGAAGTGACATCATCCGGGACTGGAAGCTGTTAGGAGGAGGGGCCAGCACGGCAAGGAGCGCGCCTCACGCAGCACCTCCGGACGGGCTTCCGGGCCGCTCGCCGTCTGCACACGTTTGACTCCGCCGCCCCGCATCAAAAGGCCGGCGGGGTTAATCTCGCCCCGGGGGGGGGGGGGGGGGGGGGGGGGGTTAATCTCGCCCCGTGGTAGCGCCCGATCCACACAGCCGGATCTAATGACACGAGCACGTGAAGCTCCACGTTCCTTCTGTTCAATACCGAGCCGGACATCACACACACACGCACACACACACACACACACACACACACACACAATAATTGGATAACTCTGAATTGAGTGCAGAGTTTAGTTCCTAAATGTGATTCCCAGAGCATTAAAACATTAGGATGCAGCCTTTTATTTTTATTTTTAAAGGGTCTAAAGTAAATGATGTAAGTTGAAATTAAAGTAAAATGCCCTTTTCTATTTAGATAAATGAAGATATGCGCAATTGAAAGTGGGAAAGTGGAGAAGTAAAACCTCAATGAAAAACACTATTCTGCTGGAATTATTTCATCATTTTCTGCACAGCTTTAAATAAAAGGCAGCTCACACACACAAAGGAGTGTGGGAGGAAATAGAGAATTATTGAACAGGGAAAATAGAGAATACATAACTAGTTAAATGTTTAACAATTTATTCCCCGAAACCAACAACAGCATGTGTGAGTATAAAGCTTTACTTATCTTTATACTCACAATCAGTATTTGCTTCACATGCACTCACACAATTATACTTTTTTATATTTTCTCTCTTTTATTGCTGCATCGTATCAATTAAATCTCAATTCACAAATGCGTGTGTTTCATGAGCGAGAGGCCACTTGCGCAGAGCGCGACTTCTCCCTGGGTTTTCTATTATAATAAGTATCATTGCATAGAAAGTGCCGTGCCATCTGCTGGGCTCACGGACCCTCGTCCAAATATCAATGATTTTCCAATAAATCTAAAACTAATGTTTATCCCAAGCTGTGACACGAACAGCGGCAGTCGGGTCATTGAGCCTGGACCCAATTACCCGATCATCCATCACCAGCCATTGTCGGCCTCCGCAGCCTCAGAAGCAGCAACACGTGCTATTTTGTCTTCCCCTCGGCGTTGATATCGCCGCTCTGGGGAATCCACAGAATCAGCAGCCGCCTCCGAGGCCACGTGGTCCTCACCTATCGTTTCTTTGCGAGCGTGACCAAACTCCAAAAGGTCCGCTGCTCCAGAAGCCCACGGTAAGTGATCCGCACAGCAGCTGCGCCACAACACAACACAGCAGTGCAGTTGCTTTTTTTTTTTTTTTGTGGGGGGGGGGGTTGACCCTATCAAGATGAATTCCATCGTGTGCGATAAGCACCTGGGGTTGTTTCTGCACTGATTACATACAGTCAACAGCGGGAGCAACGAGACGCCCATTACAGGGATTATGTTACCGCGAAAAAGACACGCGGTGACAACGCGACTCGATATGGATCCCCGCGTCGGGTCACCCCCCGTCCCCCCCCCTCCACCCCCGAGCGGTTAAATACACCACCGCCGCAGCTGTGTTAGCAGGAGACCTGACACTGGTATGAGCCGATTGGGCTGCTAAATGGCGCTAAAGGCCCGTCGGTGGCGCTAGCTGACGTGGCTAATCGGGGCAAAGTGAGCGACTTTATTGCTATACGCGTATTCAAAAATGAAGACACAACAGCTTGACCTTGAGGTCAGGAACAATGTCACGATTTGGAGACTCGGAGATGGCTATTTTTGTGTATTTTTTATAAATACACAGTTTAAATGTACAGTAGGCAAATGGATGTTGATGAAAATCTTATTGGTTTTACACGAAATAAACAAAAAAATGATCATGTTAAAAATTCTCTTCTCAGCTTTTGCACAACCGTCGCTCACGTCGTAATATCGATGCGGTGCTTCCTCTCAGAATTAAGGCCACGCAATGGAACAGCAGCCAGGGGGCCGTGAGGTGAAATCAACATGTCTCTGGATGAGGGTAAGAAATGATTGAAGGGCGGGAGACAGAATTAGTAACAACGCTGTAAATTAGTCATTTTGAAGTTTAACATTTTTTTAAAATATCAAACAGCATGATGCCGTTTTTTATGACGGGTCTTATTTTTATTTTTTTTATACAAAATGTGTCACCGTTGTAACTAACAAATGATGAGCTTAATATTCATCTCATTTTAGTTCAGCTACTATTAATACCACGGCTGTATTTCAGCACAGGCTGAACTCTGAGCCGTCATGAAGTGCTTTAACTCTTCTACCTGCGAGGGAACCAAAGGTCATTCTGTCTATTTCTGGAAGGTTTTATTTATAATATAAATGTTAACGAGGACACAAAGGTAGCGGCGCTAAGAAATGTGGGATAATTAACCTCCTTCTCACTTTTGCCCGCAGAGGTTAACTTTTGATTTGTGGCTGAAAGGAGGAAAGAGCTGGAAGACGCTCACTGGTTATTGAAGAAGACACAATCACATTTCCACTACAATTATTATCTTGGTCTTTTTTTTTAATGACATTGAGAAAAAAGAAGAAGCGACACCTCCTTGTCGGTTTGCGTCAGGCGCGATCCGTGTAACTTTGAACACAAGCATAGAAGCGCCGGAGTGACGGGAGGAACTCTGACCGACGTCCGTACGGAGAGCGAATCCTAAACTTCGGGCCTGGCGGCCTCCGTTCCCCCGCGATCAACCCCAAGTGGTCGAGCTCCTCCGACGCACGGGAGCAGAACCTCAGGGGGGGTTAAACGTCAGAACCCGTCGCTGCGTTATTCGGATTAGTGGTCGCATTAATTAAACACACACAGATGAATGTTTAACGCGGCTCCCGCTGCTTATTGAATAATATCACTCCTGGTATGAGTGTTAAATTGAATCAGCATGACGGTACGTTCGTGGCTACGCAGAGGAATGCTTCCCCTCCTGAGAGGGAAAAAGTGCTTTTTCTCTCTCTACTTGCTTTCTCTGAATTGTTGCCAGTGAATGGGATTTCCATGGAGTCCCGAGGCTTCTGGTATTAGACGAGGAGGAAGGAAAATGAAAGAAATGCATACATGTCAGAGCCTTTAGTTCACGCAACAAAAGAGTGGAGGTGTTTTCACGCGAATCGCCTCACAAAAGAAGCACACGCCGCATCGCGGCGTACTGATCCTGCAACGTGTAAACAACATTATTCCCTTCGGTGAACACGGCTTGAATATTATTACAAGACTTATTCGTTTTCATTGCTGCACTTTGGAAATAAATCCAAAATATATCCATAATAACAAGAGATGTATTGAGCATATTTTGGCTCGTATTTGGAAGTCTTATAAAATAGAAACCAATTTATGTTATTATTAATTCCTCCGTGACCGTGTGCTATAACACCAAGTGCACACCCCACGTACGTAATCAATCAATAATCAATATAATATCATTTAATTGAAAAGATTTCTACCCATTTTGTGAATAAAAAATGTTATTGGTAAATTGTCAATTAAAGCAGCAGCACGAAAAAACGCATTCTCGTTTAATGTGCTTTCGATCTACATCTTCTATTAAAACGAACTACTCCCCACACACACACACACACACACACACACACACACACTGGATAGCCATGGAACAATCCATCCCCTGCATGACTTCTTTTGGCTTTACATCTGATTTCACAGAATATCGGGAAACGATTGGCAGAGCTTCGCGTCCCGGCAACAGGACGTCGCACATGTTGGGATGCGGCCTGGCAGGAGATTCTCCATTTCTGCTGCTATTCTAGATGAATTGGACGCGCTGCAGGCCTACTGCACCCCCCCCTCATAGAAACGACCCGCACAGCCTCATTTCACTGTAATCCCTCCTGTCTGCACTGGGAGCTGCGAGGTTTTGGCTCTGTAAACTTTTCTCATTTCCAACTTTTTCTGCAGGAATATCAGCTGTCAGAATTCTTCGAGGCGTAGTTGGAAAGGTGGCGCGGGAGGAGCAGGTACGGCACCCAGCAGACTGCCATGTTTTTTCGCAGGAAGGAGGAAAATCGCTGAGTCTCACAACTGTTTCAATCCCTATAAAGTCCAAACATCTGATGCGATTTAGGACGCTGACAGAGAATCGCCAAGGGAGCGCCGACAAAGTGTTGGGACCCTTTTATGTCGGAGGCGTCCTGCACCGAAGGCCCCTGCGGACGTACGCGATCACCTTTCCCCCCACTCTGTTTGTTTATGTCTTATTAATGTTTGCAGATGGCACAACGGCCAAATGACTCTGCAGCCGGTGATTTACCGCGTGTAAATATGGCAGGAGGGCGACTCTCTGCCAACGCCCTCATCCATCAAACCCTTTGCGACCGGGATGCGATAATGGGGAAAATGTGGCAATAATTTAGGGCTTTTTTTTGGCATTTTTCCTCTTTATTTGGTTACTCCGTCCGGTCTTTTTGAGCAAATAAACGTGTTCCATCCAGTCCACTTATTAAAGCAAAATTCCGCCCTGGTAAAGCCTGAGTGTAACAAGCATAACATTTTCTTGTTGCTTTTAAAGTTCTCCAAACAACGAGACTGCGTACGAAGCGTTTGCGTGTGGTGAGCAACACAGAGCGGTGATTTACAGCCACGCGGATTCCTCCTCGCTCACAACATTTCTCAGATCATTCCTCGCACCCGGGGGCTGTTCATTAAGGTCCTTAAATTCCCTTTTAAATATGTTCAAGCTGCTTCGGCAGCCCATCTGCTGCCAAGGTGTTAAGCCACATTTAATTGCAGCTCACGATAAATAACAACAAATTAGGTAGTGCGATTTGAGATCCAGCACGTGGAATCGACCCCTAAAAACAAGGGGCCGCTAATGACCTTCAGCTGGTTGCGGAGGCGTCACGTCGCCCAAAGACACAACCTGCAGGAACCAATGGGAGCGCTGGCGTGGCGGCCTGTGCGTCCGCCTCCCGGGAGCCACAGGTATCCTGCAACGAGGCCCACTGGTCTCAGTGGGTGGCTGCACACAAATTACAAACCCTAATCCGCTTATTTCCCTTCTCCTCTCGCCGAAAGTGTGTCTCTCCCCTCGACCTCATCAGAGGAGGTCGTGTTTCCGTCTGGCAGCCGCTTGCAAGCTCCCACTTCATTTCGCGGGGGGGAGCTTCCACGAACCTCAAGGTCCGGAGCAACACGAGTAACACAACCACCGCCGAGAAATACGCAGAGACTTTTTCTTTTTTTCCCCCTCGTCCGCTCTGCAGTGCTGAACCGCTGAAAAAGATCCGGCTGGCGGAGAACGCTTTGAAGGTTTTTAGTCGTGCCGAAACGTGGCTGTTTTTCCTCCCGCGCGCCTCGTCAAGGTTTCTCCCTCGTGCGTCTGGAATCCGGGATGCTGGCAGACGATCTGCTACAAAGAGAATCGCAGATCAACCTCAGCCCCGACAGTAGATGAATGCAGCCGAGCACAAAGAGCCTAAACCGCGTCGCCGGCACCTCAAACCGCCAGTCGGAAGCACGTTTCAAACCTTCGTTTCAATGTGCCGAGGAGAAATTATCCTCGCCTGGAACAACGCTTGCACACATTTTCTTCCCATGATGGCGAGAAAAAAGGGGGTGATACTCTGCAGCTTTGAAACCGGGCCACGTGCTTCATACGAGCCGGACCGGTTAGGAGAAAATATCCGTCTTGTCGGCGCGGCGAATCGGAGGCACATGGCCGCGGCGTGCAGAACAAAGCCGGCTTCACGCCGGCAAGAGACGCCGAGGCCTGAGCAGGCGACCCCGTTGGACATCCCCCCCAACCCCCAAACATCCACAATGGCGTCTCTAATGTCACTGGATCATCTTTGAAAGAAGAATTAAAATCAGAAAGATTATTGGCTTTTCACCAAATATGAAGACGTTTTGATGCTAATCAACAGCACCGCTGTCAGAGGAGCGTGACCGCGTGCGTTCGGGCCGTCCGCCCGGTCGGTGCACATGCAGCTCTCAACGCGTCCCGCCAGCTGCATCGACACCAACAGGCGCCGCTGGGTTCGATGCCCACGCGATCAATGATGAGGGGAATGTTTGGAAATTCTCACGCTTTTATATATATTTATCAGCTGGGTTTGGATGATTTGTCTGCAGAGCGAAAAAAAACGACGGGATTAAGAAGTTAACAAACGCGCAGCACAAACAAAGGTTACAGTTCATGTTAAAAGGTGCAGCGGTGAGAAGGAACTACGTACGTTTACACAAGTACAACTTCTGAGGTACTTATATTTAATGCAGCTACTCCACTCGATGTGTTTTCCTGCACTATATTTAATTTTAGGTGCTATCGATTCAGATTACTTATACAAAATATTATTAATTAAGCTATGCAGCAATATGTAAATCTCCCCCGCAACAATGAAGCGGTGCTTCCACTTCAAATAAAACCGATATATAAAGTACATTTATTTAACACGCTTGATCCAGAAAGATCATTCTGCATTATGAATTCCTTCTCTGCTTCAAGCTAGTTAATAATTCTGTACTTCTATTGAATTATGATGTTTTTACTTTCTGAGTACTTCACTGCAGCCCTCACATTCAATGTGAATATGAAACTCGCTTAGACAACTCAAAAGGCTTCACACACACACACACACACACACACACACGGACGCAATCCAGTTCATGCAACTGCCAATACAACTTACAAATTACAGTGTGTGTGACAGACTGACTTTGAGGAAAGAAATAACTGTATTTGCCCCGGAGATGTTTTTTCTTTTCTTCCCTCTCGTGTAACGGAAAGATAAAAGCCGTCAGCGGTAGATTTAAATGAGCAAGAAGACGTGAGGAGCGAAACAACCCTCCCAAAAATACAGAGGACATGTTTCCCATCTGGAAGAAAAGAGGAACCAGCGCCGCCTGAGAGGAATCTAGGCCGCGTCGTGCAGCTCAGCGGCTTTCCTGGACAAACAGGACGGACCTCAGCGACCTCGTGTTCCAGCGTGCTGGAGAAGTGAAGCTAAACAAGCGTTGACCTCGTCTCCAATGAGGTCCAACCTGTAGACGGCAGTGAAATAAATCCCCTGCCTGTCCAGTTTTAATCGCCCAGCTTTAATGAAATCTGGCAAGCTCCCATGAATTTCCCGGCCTGCGCGTCTCCTCCACCTCCTCCACCTCCTTCGTTCCCCTCCTGTTGTGTTTTTTTTTTTTTGCCCTCTCGGAGCGGCGAACTCGCTTCGAAACCGCTTAAGACAAAACGCGATTACGTGGATTTGATTTGTCTCTTTTCCTCATCTCCTCCTCTGCAAATAAACCGAAATAAAAGAAGCCCCCCCCCCCCCCCCCCGCGTGCACCGGAGACGCTACCAGGGAAATGAGGGGCCTGTTTCACACACATGGATTAAGCTAATCCCGGTGTAATACACTAAAAAAAGGAGAAGTGAAACCAATCCCTTAAATCTCATTGAGTTTAACCCGTCTGATATTTCGGTCTTGTCCCCAGCTGCGTCGGACGACGCGGGAACGCCATCAGCACGAGTGCTTTGTTAGCGGCCGCGGCGGCGCGCGTAAAGCCGTTAATTTACTGCGAGAAGGGTTTGAACTTTCAACGAAATTCAGTCAAATAGCTCCCTCCCTGTCTCCCTCCCTCCCCCCTTTCGTGTGCCTAATATATTAATCTATTCTCTTGTATCTATTTTACATGCTATCAGACCTTAGCTGGAGCGCCGCGGTGGCGGCCTACGCGGCTAAGTGCCGCCACAGCGGGATTTCTGGCCCGAAAAAGACGGGCGAATTAATCGCTAAATGGCGACGTCCCCGTCCAGGCCGTTTAACTGACACAGACAGAGAAGCGGCGGAAGCTGCAGGCGCTATATTTGCAGAGGCCGCCCCTCAATGGCTGTTAGGGTTGTGTTAATTATTAATGGTCACATGATCTCAGGAAACACGGTGTGTGCGTACGTGGCTGATGTCCAGTCCGGCACGGTGTAAAATATTTACGCCCTACAAGCCCTTCGCCATCTCGAGAGCCCTGCACAGGATGCGCCAGCCATGCGTCGATATAGCGCGCCGCAGGAATCGTCGATGGCGACGTGGAAGATACTCTCGTTGCAGCCATTAGACCGAGCCGAGCCAGTGACTCTGAGCTCATCTGCGCCCCCCCCCCCGCCCCTCGAGCCCGCCTCGTTTGACGAGAGAACATTGCCCCCTGCTGATTCCCTTTTGTACTCTATCAGAGGCCCCCCAGCAGCCGCGATGACTGACAGGAGACATGTGGCACGGGAAGGGAGGGGCCCGGAATGCCACAGAGCGATCACTCTTCAGCTCTGACAGCGGCTTTTTGTCTCTTTTCTTGCGGGGGTTTCGCTCTGCTCTCATGTCACAGCTCTGCGTCAGCCGCCATGCGACGCGGCAGAGCGGCCTGGAGGAAAGATGAGAGGCAATAACAAAATACATTTTAAAAAGCAGCGATTCATTGAGTGAATGCTCGTTCTCGAGGGATGCGAAATGCTTCTCTCCGCCGGTAACATGTGGACATTTGTCCTCGGACCGCCGTGGACCAGGGAGACACATTTCACTCGTCCTCTCGCGCTGTGTCTTCAGCGACCGCAGAATCCATCAGCTGTTTTGAAGGTTGTGGGGAACGGAAATGTCAGACGTGGTCTCGTTCAAGCTCCTGGGAGCGATTTTTACATGAACATCCGCAGAAGCGCTTTTCAGCTTCGTTTCCCAAAAGGCCTGGATGTTTGTCACGGCTCCGCGGGGGCGAGCCGATGGCCTCGCCCTGTAATAACAGACCAAGAACGACCTCAGATGAGCTGCATGGATACAGATCACAGCGAAGGAAGAACACCTGCGCTGTTTGTGGTTCATGTTTTTGTGGATTCGAAGCCTTTTGTGACGTCACGACTGCAGTTTAAAACATCCCAAGAAGAAGTGATCAAACACAAACGGCCAAAGCAGGCGAGGAACAAAGCTCGTTGTTCTGCGAATAAAGAGAGTCAAAAACACACATAATATTCCGTTGAATCTGCCAGCTAGCGTTGCATGGTGATATTTGTACCGTATGAGATGAGTCATCCCACATAATGGTTGAAGGCTTTGAAATAAAACAGTGAAAAAACACCCTGGTGAGAGAAATTGGTATTCTAACAGCGCCCCCCCCTCCCACTTCCAACTGATGATAATCTGTATTCACACAGCCTGCCATGTCAGATGAAAGCCTTCAATTAGCAGTCAGCTCTATTCAGTATTTCCCATCGTGCCGCCACTCTTTACATTCTCTGACGGCGCCCAAAGGCTGCTGCCGGTCCGGCGCTTACACAAACCACTCCCGGGGAGAATGTGAGGAGCCCCGCTGTGAACAAAGTGGGAAAACAAGTGTTTTGTGGAAATTAGCCGTTCGCCTTCTAATGCCCGGCGCTCCCTACCTCGGGGCTGCAGATGTGAGGGGGGGGGGGGTTGAAGTGTCATCCTTTCGGTCTTAACCCCCGGATGAGAACTCCAGACTCCGGCGGAGAGATGAAACGGCTCCGATGCTTTGATTTGTGGCTTCACGCCGGAGCGCGGTCTTCACAGGCCCCTCAGCGTGAGGCGTGTTCCGTCACCAGGTGTTCTCCAGCCACTGACTGAATTGGATTCACAGTCGGCGCGTTCAAAACAATGCAAGCAGCGGCGGCCTTAATGCACTTCAGGCGCATCCGTCTGAGCGTGATGGTATTAGCTTGGTAGTCGTGAGGGTGGCGTGGCGCTCATGGTGACAGGCATTGCCCCGGGAAACTCTTTTCTGGAGATAATAAAGCATCAGCTGGAGGCCTCGTCTCCTGCAACTCAATAACCAAATTCATAGCGAGATGGCGAGGAGCGTCCCAGTTCCTTTGTGAGCTAATAAACTGCACCAGTGCGAGTGCTTTCCATGCAGTGTGATTATTAATAGTATTGTGCAGTAGTAAGAGGGGGGGGGGGGGGGGGGGGGTTGCACATAAAGGAACATATTTTCAAAGCCAAAAGCAGGCCAGTGGGAGGTTGTTTTCAATGAAAGAGAGCTAAAGGCCAGTCGGCAGAGACCCCGCTTCGTCTCAGTCCACGTGTCCTGCTGGGCCGGCCCAATAGCGCTCCGGGTCAGCGGGATTTGTTCCGGACCCCCGATGGAGGAGCAGAATTGAAACAAAAAATTAAATCCTGTTTCATAGAACGTGGTGCATTCATGGAAATATTATGTAAACACGCCGACACCAAAACTGACAAAGACCTGTGGGATAACGTGTAGATATAACACTACGCAAGCAACAAATGTCATCACTTTGCCAATGTACAAATAATTACAGCAACTGATTTATTTTCGCGTTTATCGGTTGAAAAACACCAAACAGTGGATGTTTTTCCAAATGGTCTCACATGCTGATTTGTTTTCTGATTCATATAATTGAAGTGAACAGGTTCTTGGACAAAACGGGCAATATGACGACAACTCTCAAACAAATCCACTGATTAATTGATAATAAAAGGGGTGATAATAGAAGATAATAGAAGAATCACCCCTGGTGATTGTCATTATGTCAATAAGGACATTTTCTGATGTTACATACCACAATAAGCCAAACGTGTAACAAACTGATAAAATAACTTAAAGCGATGTTCCACTTAATGTATTCATTGAATTGTCTTTGTTTATAAAAAAAACATCGGAAAGTTTAGCTAGGCGGTGAGTTCTTTAACCGGACCTGACGTCATTCAATATTTTATCAAGCTGCACACCGGAAGTCCGCGTTGTTTTATTTAGCGTCTTAAGAACACGTCCCATTCATTTAATATTATCCCATTTCCTACGTTTGATAGGTCGACTTACTTATAGTGATCCTGACTTTATGCATCGATATGAAGCGTCTGCCCCTCCGGGGGGGAATGGGGGGGGGCGCGCTTTGTTTCGCTACCTGAGAGCAGAGAGAACCGGAAGCTGCTGGTTGCACCAATCACGTGAGAGGTTACTCGGAAGCCCCGCCCAGACAATACAGACAGCAGGACAGATCGCTGGAAATACACTGCCGCATATTCTGACTTTTAGGATAGATGGATTTTATTAATATTTTTATTTAGAAGTTTGCCCAAACAAGACCGACGTCGAGGCAGGTGTGTTCAGACCCCGCGTGGAGGACTTGATAGTGCTGCATAGCACAGTATCGGTGCTCCGACCGTGTTAGCCACACTTAGCAAGGTGTCAGATGCTAACCGAGTTAACGTTACCTAACGATTGTGACAGCCCGGCTCGGCAGTACGAAAAGTGTTTTGTGAGCGTAACGTAACGACAAATCGCTGTTGAGCATCTGTTTGTACTCGTTGTTCATCGACAAGGCAACCAAGTCCGACGTGTTTGTATCCGTTAGCAACGCTGTCAGGTTGAAATTCAAGCTAGCAATAGAGCACTGCGTTACCTGCTACGTAAACCACAACATCCACCAAACTGGACAAAACTTTGGATTTTGTGGGGTTTAAATCGGCCTCGACGGGTTCGCTGACCCCCCAGAAGAAGATGAAGAAGAGGAAGGAGCTGAACGCCTTGATCGGACTCGGGGACAGCAAGAGGAAGAAGACCAAAAAGGGGACAGGACACCGCCTCCTGCGAACCGAGCCGCCGGACTCCGAGTCCGAGTCCAGCTCGGACGACGACGAGTTCAGCGGCATGAGCAGCGGGGCGCACGCCGGCAAGTGAGTGCTCTTCATCTGTAATCAAAGGTCGTGTTCTTCAGAGTCGAAAGGCACCTTTTCCCCCCTGCTGCTTGATGTCAGTGTGCAGTGCTACGCGTGGCATGATCATTTAAATGACGACATATTCCACATTCCAAAGCATCATTATTCGTCAGTAACCCTCATAATTCCCGTGACACTGAATGCAGCCTTCTGACCACACCGGCTTCATTAATCCTGAACGGGCCTGCAGATGCAATGTCTTTACGTTATGTGTTGCTTGTGCCCTCAGGAGAAGCTACACGCAGTGCTGCAATGTGTGCTACCCCTTGTTCCTGTTCGTCATACTCGCCGCCTGCGTCACGGCCTGTGCTGGACTCCTATGGATGCAGATCGCCCTGAAAGAAGACCTGGACTCGCTGAAAGCAAAGCTGCATAGCAGTAAGACTCGCCGTCACACACAAACACACGCCGTTACCTTGGGATGGGTCATAGAAAGCTGACCCGCTACTTTACATCCTAGTGGCACATGCATTGCTTTGGTCTCTGTCTCTGCTTTTAACTCACTATACTGTTTGTATAACAGTGGAATCCAGCCAGAAGGTGTCATCCAGTGAAATACCGAAGCTGAGTGAGGACCTGAAAAACAAGGACCGGAAGCTCGACGACATTGAGAACGGGGACAGAGGGTTGAGCAAGCTCTGGTCCAACCTAACAGAAATGAACAGAAAGGTCAGTGGGTTTTGTCGCTAAAAAACTACCTCAACGTACATATTCTCACACCCCATCAAGAGCTCATGATGAAGTGGAATTGGTGTTAATTTGCAGCACGGGTTTTCTTTGGTAGTAGCTCAATAGAGTGGCACTTCTCCGTAAGAGGCGTAACTGAATATTCTGTATCATCTTACTCCTGCAGATCAGTTTGCTGGACTCCGCAGTAACCCATCTGAAGGCCAACTTGAAATCAGCTGCTGACTTAGTCAGCCTTCCCACTACGGTTGAAGAGCTTGAAAAGGTGACAACGCAGAAAAGTGGAACGAAAGGAGAAATTCCATTCGAGAATCTCTATGTTTTGTATTTGTATAAAATAGTATAAAACTGACCTACAAGTATTTTTCTCTTCCAGAGTGTTGCTAAAATCGGCAGCACACTAACAAGTGTGCAGCATGATGTGAAGACCATGCAGGATGCGCTTGAGAATCGGAACAAAGATGAAGAGTTGAAGAAGACGACGGTATATTAAACAGTTGTCTTTACTCCGAACGGCTGATTTGGTCAAATAACAATAGTATATAGTATGTCAGGGTTTGAGTTTGAGTTCATTCAATCGTCTATTTCTATCTGGGAATGAAGCATCACAGGGGTGATAAATGTAACATAACTGTGTTAAACAAGTGAAATGTCCACACAGACGTTTAGGCTGATGACATCATGGCAGACCGACCTGTTGCTGTGTTTCCGTTGTCAATAGTGTACCAGGCTGCAATTGTTTTTTTTCCATCAGCAGCGACCATGGATCTTTCATTTGTCATAGTTAATATTTTTCCTTTTTTATTTACATCTCAAATCTAGCCGGAGGCTGCTTTGCTCATTTATTATTCATGCATAAGTGTATGGTGAGCTCACCGAGTGCGTTTTCCTTACGTTCAAAGAGTTGATCTGCTCAACTAAAGCACAAATGTCAACTTTGCCGCTGCCTGTCTGTTTTATATATGTTTATCTGCACATTTGTGAATGTTCCCACGGTGGTTGTCAGGCTAACATCGACTCAGCCGGCGGTTCTGTCATTTCTTGGATCCATGCGTTGGGTTTTCATTCATAATTCATGAAACGAGTGCCAATCTATTTCGGGAGCTTGAAAGCTGGCGTTTGCTGTGCGAAAACTAGGTCAGATATCTGAGAGAACTGCAGAAAGTTTCCTCTGCTTTTATTTTTTTCATAAGCAAAATAGGATCTGTAAATAATAACACAGGGTTGTGTATTTTTTACGCTGCGACCTTTCAGCTGATGTCTCGGTGATAAATTTCCGGCTGGCTGAGATCTCAGTAGTTTTGTACCTTTTTGGATCGTCAAATGTCATTGAACGCTAAGCTGCACTTTGCTTTACGAATGTTGTTTTTGTTGCCGCAGGACCTCGCGGACCTGAGAATGGCGGTGAGCGAGGCGAACCAGACGGAGGAGCTGCGCCATGCGCGGACCGACGAGCGCGTCCACGGCCTCCTCTCTGCGGTGGCAGATCTTCAGCAGCGCGTGTCGTCGTTGGAGAACGGGTCGCAGCACAGCGTGAGCAGCGTGACGCCTCATCACCACCACCGGGGACCCTGGTCGGCAACCGATTTGTGTGTTTCACATGTGATCCTTCATCTGCTTTACAGTCAAAGAGCCCCAGTGAAAGTCCGGCGACCGAAGCCACAAAAGAAGCCGCGACCACCAACGCAACACCTGGCGACGTGCAAGGTGCCGTGTGCGAAAAGCTGCTCGTCCCGGCGTGCTTCTCCGCCCCTGCGTTTTATCTCACTGCGTGTTTTTCTCCTTGATTTGCACAGAGGTGTCCACACCACTGACGGAGCCTCAGACGAGCCGACGGCCACGCTTCGCAACTCCGAACCGCTCCAAGAGAAACGCTGAGACAACGTGTCCACAGATGTTGTTCCTGTCTGGGGTCAATTCTCTGAAAGGTGCAAACTACAAATCACGTTTGATTTGTCACCGTTCATTAAAGGAATATATTTGGGAAAATATATATATTTGCTTCATTGCCGAGGTCAAAACAACATTCGAGTTTATCCAGTATCCTCTGGTTGCTTAGCAACCTCAATTCAATCAGATTAGACTGACATACTTTTGGTTTGAGTATTAAGTGTCGCTCCTAACGTGCATTTTCCTCATAGAAGAACCGTTTTATTTTGATCGTTTCTGAATGACGACTATTCGTTTCAGACCTGGAGGACGTCTTCCTGCAGAAAGGCGTCGGACGCGACGCCCTCGGGTTTGACTTTCGCAGCCTGAGAAAAGTTTTTAGAACGTCGACCCCCGACGCGCGCACCATGGCGTGTTTTGACAGCGACGGAAACAAGAGGTACTCGCTGGCGGAGCTGAGGGCGGCCGCAGGTTTGTGAGCACGACGGACAGTATTGATTACCCGGCGGGGTCCGGGAGTTTGAAGTTCCTGACCCCTTTTCTGTAATTGCTGCACCTTTTGTGAACTGATTGTTACGGATTGTGGAGCGCTGGCATCCCTCATACTCACTGCCCGGGTTCAACACAACCTCATTCACAAAACACCTGAATGCACAATAGTCTGCTCTTCTTTTTAGATGATTCTACAGTCATTTTACATGAAATATACCGTATGTGTATCATTCTGATTTTTTCCAGGCCTCAGTTCTCAGACTTGTTTTCCTGCACCTTTTTTTGATTTTGTTCCATTTAGTTTCCAGTCTGTCAAACGTTGACGTCAGATGTTTGTGTATTTAGCTTCTGCGGAGGCGAACATTGTCTGTCTACTTCTCCACCCATCAACACCTTAACTGAGGTAGAATTTTAGAAATGGTTAAGAATTCTTTTTTGTGTTGTTTTTTTGGTTTTTAGTTTGATTCCAAACTTTACTGAATCACAGCTTTGAGCATAAGCGTGAGGATCTATATTTACTCTTTTCCAGATGTCTTTTCTCTTATTTTCAGTTAGTTGCTACATCCTGATTGTGTTTAGTTTCTCTTGTTTCGTTTCTATTTTGGCATCTTTCAGTTGTACAAGTTTTGAAGGGCTATGAACACTTTGAATCATTGAGTTTTAGAAGTCATAACTCATATGTAGCAATAACATGACTTAGATATAGCTTGTCTAAAATGACCATAGACAGGCACACCTCAGTGTGGAACAGGTAGTACAAGAGGCACTGACCATCAATCTTTACTTGATCCATTTTATTCCATTTTTATGGGCTTAATGATGGTGTATTATTATATAACAAATGTGTCATACTCATTGTGTATTCTGTAAAAATGGTATAAATGTATTCTCAGAAATGATCTTGTTAAGAAGGTTGGGGTTTTAATCTTAACACTGTACATTTTTTAAATAATTCTGTTGTAATTTGCATGTTGCTTATAATGTGACATGAAAACATTATTTATAAACTTAACATAGTCGACGACGTGTTTTTGCAGGACAATGTAACCGCTCCGTGACATAGCGCTGCTGTACTGGGGGACATTTTATGAATGTGGTTTGTGTGAACACCAACGAATAAACAAAAGTTAAAAGGTTTGATTTGTCGTCCAACTTTAAGTCATCAACTGAGAAATCTTGTCCCAACACTGGTTTACAATAACGCTTCACATCACATTTAATCCAGTCTGAAATACACCAAAGTGTGTGTGGAGAGGAAGCTTTTACAGAAATATTTACAAAGAGACAAACACACACACGCGGGCGAATAAATGAGCTTTAGAGAGGTTTAGGCCAGTGCCCCTTTAGCCCTCCAGTCCTGGGCCAGCAGCCCCAGCAGCACCTCTTCATCCTCCTCCTCCTCCTCATCTTCATCATCATCGCCATCTACCTCCATGGGTTCCTCCTCACTGGGCACCACCTTGCTCTTCGCCACATCGCGCTTGTCCCTCAGCACCTCCACGCGCCTGTAGCACTCGATCTGCTCATCGATTTCGTCGATCTGCCGATCGAAGCGGCCCTCCTCGTCGTCCTCCGCCACGATGGCTTCCGATTTGGTGTTCACCTGTCGGATCTCCTTCTGAAACTCCTCCCACTCCTTGTCCATCTGGTCTTTGGGCGCGTCGACCTTGCGCACCTTGGCGTCCCTCACGGGGTCGTCGAAGAAGCCCTCCGGCAGCGCCTCGGCGGTGTTGTCCTTCTTCTCCGCGCTCTTCTCCTGCACGTCCGCTTTCAGGACGGAGCCCGAGTGGGAGATGGCGGGCGCGGACGGGATGGAGCTGTCAAAGAAGTCGTCGGGTAGTCCCGCAGATTCCGTTTTTTGAGGAGGGGGGTCTGTGGTTCCCGCGGGACCTGCCTCGCCGGCATCATCTTCGTCATCGTCGCCATAAACTCCGGCCAGCAGACTCAGGCCAGCGGATTTCTCAGTGGAAGCGGTTCCCTTCTTGCCGGGGTTCTCGAAGAAATCCCCTGGCAGCCCCGAGGGCGCAGACGCACCCGACGAGGGTTTCACCCGTTTCCCGCCGGCGTCCTCGTTTTCCTGCGCTTTCCTCTTCGCCGGTTGAGGCTGTGGTGTCACTGGGAGACTCTTTCCTTCCTTCAGCTCGAGAACTTTCTCTTTATGCGGTTTTCCGAGAACATGCGCCGGCCAGAGTAGATCGGACTTTACTTGCACATTGCACAGGATACAACTGAGGTGCCCGAGACTGTTGTACTTGGCGAAAGGAGACTCGACGCGCTTCTTGTCCGTTGTTTGTCTTTGTTTTGCCCTCATCAGACGACGCAGTTCCTCTTGATTCACGATTTTCTTCCCCTTCTTTGAGGACGCCATTCTTGAAAACAACGCAGCTCGCTAGCTGGCTCGCTAGCTACTTTCCTTCGGCTGAGTCCAAACGCGTCCCACTCTGATGACGTAAACGGCACAAACTCGCGCTCAAACTGCGCGTCGAGGAATAGTATCGCGAGAGTTATCGCTCGCAGAAAGCTAATGCTAGCCGAGTTGTTAGCTCAGAAGGTTTATTGTACGGTCCGGTCGTCCGCCTGAATTTTGCCGCAAAGCGAATACCATAAAACGTGAATCCAAAGAGCGGACGACGATGTAGTCGTTTGTCATTCGTTTAAATTCGTTGCAGTCTGTGGTATTAGCGTTTGTGTGTTCTGTTGTGTTATTTTCTGATTTTCATCGCCGCACCCTCCGTATTATTATTATTATTTTATTGTGGGCTAGCTAGCGAACGTTTTCCCGGAGCTAATGCTAATGCTGCCCGAGGAGCAGCAGGTGTAACGCTATTCCAATAACGGGAGGCATCGGAGCAGCTACTCGGAAGCATCGCTGTTGTCTCAAAGTGCTCCGCAGCTCATTTTAATTCTATTTCCCATTCGGATTTGATGCAACGTCTTCCCCAGAATCCGTTATCGCAATAACGTTGTTTAATTAACGTTAGCCAGTGAGCGCCCGGCGGCCACCATGACGGGTGAGAAGATACGCACCGTCCGAAAGGACCACAACAAACCAAACAAAAATGAGGACATAATGGACACGTGCGACGACGCCTCGAACGGGACCGTCCCGAACGGTACCGGGAACCATTTCAGGTCCAACAAGGTCGTCCAGAAAGCTGCCAGAACCTCGGCGCTGCAGCAGCAGCAGCAGCAGCATCAGCACCACAACGCGAACAACATCAACGGAAACCCGCCCGCGGTCGGCGGCGTCGTCCACGACCACAACAAGAACCCGATCATCCTGAGCAGCGAGGACTTGGACTTCCCGGTGCACGAGTGCGTGTTCAAGGGGGACGTGCGTCGGCTCTCCTCTCTCATCAGGACCCGCAGCATCTCGCAGAAAGACGTGCACGGTGAGTGTTACTGATGTTACCGATTACCTGCTGGATCTTTCCCGTTTGTTTGTTCGAATCGTGGCGCATGACGGGTCCCTCTTATCACATGTGGGGTTGTTGATGTGAATATTCTAATATTGTAATTTCAGGGAACACGCCTCTTCACTTGGCTGTGATGATGGGCGCCAAAGGTAAAAAACGATTTTATCTCCATGTGAAGTTTAACAGGTTACTCTGTACAATGACATTCTTATTTTGCTATGCCCTCCTTCCACATAGCTACAGCTACAAAATAAAAAAGAGTAATATATATATGTATAAATATGTGCATGTGTCAGGCATACAGAGAATTAACCAAGTATCCTCCAATAATCTTGATATTGATAATCTACCCGTGTTGGGCTTCGAGCCCTGGAAGTTACACTAAATGTGCCGTCATTGCATTTCAACTGTGATAACGAGGCTTTGGGGGAAAGAGCGGTTGAGATCCTCATAAAGAGCTTTTTTACAATCACTTCAGTTCTCCTTCCTCTTTCGAAGGACCCATTATCATGCAGCACTTATCGTAGCATTTAGCGTCCTGATTGGTTATTATTCGACAGTACTGTTAGTACAACATCGATGTGTTCTGGGATTTATTCCCCGACATCAAATTTCTTTTTGAAAGAAAAGGGTCGACCTCTCCATGAGATCACTGACCCTTTAATTCGGTGTGATGATTCTCCTGAAGAATCGGCATCAACTTCTGACTCCCAACGGAGCTCGGAAAAGGCAAAGTTTCCTCTGACGAGACGAAAACAAATGATGAGTCTGTTGACTGACAGCATCTCAACCGCAGCATCACTGCTGAGCGCAACGTTCTCCCATTACAGGGGAGTTAAACATTACACACAGTTTTCATTTGTCAATGAGCCCAACTTTTTAATAAATTCAGTCAACTAAAGCTGATGAAATATTCCCATCCCCTATTTGTCTTCTTGTCTCTGGCCGTCACTGAGAGAATGACCTGCCAACCTTTTTGTAAAAAATAAAATAAATCTAATGGAGAGCTATTTTTATCAAATGATCAAACGTAATTTGCCAATATTAGTGAATTAGAAGTGAGGCAGTATACCTAGATGCTGATTTCATGCAATGCAGCTAATTTATAAGGAAATTGACACTTTGTTTTGAGTATATAGGCCAGTATCCCAAATTAGGGATTTACAATCTGTACAATGTAGAGAACCTCGATCCTAAAACACCCAAGTAGTAGTAGAGTAATCGTGGAAAGTAGGAAGTATCTCGCCTCCAGTCCGGAAGAGGTCGTAGTAGTTGATGGTTTTACTGAGGACGCTCACCGTAATATCGTCAACCTTTTAACCTTTTTGTATTTGACATGGCCGCTCAAAACAACCTGGAAAGAAAAATAGAAACAAACGGAATTTACAAAAGCCCCTTTGTCTGTAACACGAGCCTGCGTTTCTCTTTCAGAGTGCGCCCTCCTTCTACTGGCCCATAATGCTCCTGTGAAGATAAAGAACGCTCAGGGATGGAGTCCTCTAGCCGAGGCCATCAGCTACGGGGACCGGCAGATGAGTGAGTAGCGTCCTCTGATCCGCTGTCTCGGGGGTGGAACGTTATGTTGGGTGTGACTGGCGGGTCAGTGGATCGGGCCACGTTTAGTCATTCGGGCTTCGGGCTCCGCTCTTGTGGGGGCGGTGTGTTCAGGAACTACCGTGTTCGGCTGAATTATTCAGCTTTTTTGTGTTTTTCCAATGAAGAAGAAACTAGCGATTTTATTACTTCGTTGATACCAATTTCATTTCCAGAGCTTTTTTTTTTTTAGTTTTGGAGTCCGTTCGTAAGCTCTCTGCACATGGAGGGGGGGGGTCAAACCAGCTTTGGTGCCCCCACTTGAAATCAGTGGACATTTGAAGGCCCGTAATGGGTCATCTATATTTGTTCAAAGTCGCTCCAGCTAAAAAGCTAAAAGTGGGGATTTTCTCTGAGCGCTGGTCGTCCAGATGGGCTGGAACGCAGCCGCCGTGGCGGCTTAGTGTCAGGAGGCGCTTAGCTCGCCGCCCGCTCACTCCGCTGCTTAATGGCGCTCCTGCTTTTAGATCCGGCGAGTCAGATGGCGTGAACGTGAAAGGCCCCCGTTAATGCCTCCGGGAAGCCACTGCTCTTTTTAAATGGGATGTCACGTTTGTACGCTTAACTAAAGATCATGGAAGATACAAAGGCCGGCTGGTGTCCAGTGAGCAGCTTCTGCTCTCGTCTGGATAAACCTCCGTGTCCGTGATGGAGGCCGTGAGGCTGTGAGGCCGGGACCTCGGGAAATGAGCCGCGGCCTGGTTGGTATGCGCCGGCGGTCCCCCCTCCCTGTCGTGGGACCGGGACCGGGAGTTCTGCTGTGAGAAGGTCACACCACTCACAAGGGGGAAGTGGATGGCGGGGTGTTTAGACCTCTGGCTAAATGAGACGCAGCCCACAGCGATTAGAGCAAAGGACAAATCGTGACCTTTTATTAAACGTCGGCCTTTTAGCTTTTTTTTTTTTTACCGCTGCAGTCGCCTCGGCGCTCGTCGCTTCTCCCGCTCGCACGTTGCGTCAGCAGCTCGCTGGATGCGGCGAGCGCCTCGTCAGCACTTCTCTGCTCGGCCAAGAAGAGCAGGACTCGCCTCGGATACGTTGGTTTGTTTGTGTCCGTCTGTCAGCCGGAGAGCTGAGCTTCCGTCCAATATCAACACATCGTGTGTGAGATCGATGCTCCATATATGACGTTGGCTGAGCTGGATTCAAGAACCGAACCTGTTTTCTCAGTCACAGCGATACTGCGGAAGCTGAAGCAGCAGTCCAGGGAGAGCGTGCAGGACAAGAGGCCCAAATTACTCAACGCCCTGAAGGAGGTGAGGAACGCGCCGCCCACAACTCGAGTCTCACCCAATCGTACTTAAATAAAAACCTCTGCAGGCTTCGATTTGACTTCGATATGACTTTAGTCCTCGAGTTTGCATAATAACTGCTGAAAGGCACAATGTGAAAATCTACTCTGCAACCTTTTCCCTTCGTCAGTATAAAACGTTTGTGTCTTCCGTAGCTGGGGGACTTTTATCTGGAGCTGCATTGGGACTTCCAGAGCTGGGGTGAGTTTGCCACACAAAAAAAACCAACACTTGATAACTGAAGGGAGCAGCGTAGTGCGAGTATTCACTCCCTCTTTGGCCTCTCAGTGCCTTTGCTGTCCCGGATGCTGCCGTCTGACGCCTGTAAAATCTACAAGCAGGGGATCAACATCAGGTACGAGTGTCCTCTGAGAGACTCGCCGCGGACATCCAGGTCGCCGACTTCTTTTAGATTTCAAAAGTAGGACGAAACCGTCCTCACGCAGCCCCCTCTCTCTCGCTCTCCTTAAATTTAGACTCGACACCACTCTCATAGACTTCAGCGACATGAAGTGTCAGCGCGGCGACCTCAGCTTCATCTTCAACGGCGAGGCCGCGCCCTCCCAGAGCTTCGTGGTTCTGGACAATGAGGCCAAAGTGTACCAAAGAATCCACCACGAGGTGAGTGAGCGTCGCCTCCTCTTCCTCCTCCTCTTCCTCCTTTAAGCGCCAGCCGCCTCACCGGCTTTGTCTCGCCCCCAAGGAGTCCGAGATGGAGACCGAGGAGGAGGTGGACATCCTGATGAGCAGCGACGTCTACTCGGCGACTCTGTCCACCAAGTCCATCTCCTTCGCACGCAGTCAGATCGGCTGGCTGTTCAGAGAGGACAAGACGGTACGTCCTTCACTGGGGGCGGCGGCATCGATAAAACACATTCACAGTGTGCGCTTATGACCCCCCCTCCTCCCCTCCACCTGCTGGCTGTCTGTGCAGGAGAAGATCGGAAACTTCCTGGCGGACTTCTACGCCGTGAACGGCCTGGTGCTGGAGTCGCGGAAGCGGCGGGAGCACTTGAGCGAGGAGGACATCTTGAGGAACAAAGCCATCATGGAGAGCCTGAGCAAAGGAGGCGGCATCAGCGAGCAGAGCTATGAGGTGAGGAACAAAGAGGAACAAAGAGCCGCGGCCCGATGACTGGACGTGCCGCTCACCGAAACTTGTCCCCGTCCCTCAGCCCGCGAGACGGCCGTCCCTCACGGCGCCGGCGCCCAACGCGGTTTCCTGGGAGGAGTACATCACTGCCGAGCAGGGAAAGTGAGTGTCTCCATCGGGGCTTTTTTCAGGAGATTCAGTGTAGATGTCGGGTATTAAATCCCCCCCCCCCCCCCCCCCCCAGGCCCCCTCATCTCGGCAGGGAGCTGGTGTGCAAAGAAAGCAAGAAGAACTTCAAAGCTAATGTAGCCATGAGCCAGGATTTCCCTCTGGGCATCGAGTCGTGAGTACATGTATATAAATAAGATGACATGGTCATGTAGATATCAGAGCCTGACAAACAGTGGAAGCTCTCGTTTTCTAAATGACCTATTTATTACTTTTAAGCCGTAATCCTCTGCTGATCGTCCATTTACGCGAGCTTTCTTAGTCTGGAGATAGAAGGGAGCAACACGCCACTACTTTTAATGACTATTGAGGTCCTACTAGAGGAAAAACATTATTACTGCGAAAAACCTGTATTTATGTAGAAGTGTTCAGAGAGGAAACGTGATCAGAGGTCGTTCTGAAGGATGAGGCGCGTTACACGAGGATGTTGCGTTTGGTAAAGACTGCAATATTCCCGGGACATTATGTCGTAAATTGCTTTATCTCCTCGACTGAGTGAGTCCTAATGGAGCTGGAGGAGGAGCTCAGCCTTTACTGTAGCTAATGGTTTTTTAACGTGATTTTCTCCTTCTGCGCTTTCTAATGTTAAAAATATGTTCTTACTTCTATTCGATGTAACGAATCATCTGAACGAGAGTTTTATATTGTTAATAAGACAATCCCAGTTACTGAGGTTACACCTTTTCAGTGCTTTCGTTGTGAGGATGTTAGCACAGCTAGCGGGGCTGCAAACGACTTGGTTATTTAGCTCTTAATATGAATATCTTAACTGCTGTTAACTCAACCGTGTTTCTATCTGAACTCGTAATTCAGGCCGTAACGAAGTTAAGATTCATTTACTCAATTAGTCATAAAATGGTGAATTGACAATGAAGATGACGCCTCAGAGGAATCAGATCTGACTCATCTTTTAAAGAATGAATCAACGTGATGATCCCCGCTGACTCCTCCCCCTCCCTCTGCAGGTTACTCAACGTGCTGGAGGTCATCGCCCCCTTCAAGCACTTCAACAAACTCCGGGAGTTCGTCCAGATGAAACTCCCCCCGGGGTTTCCCGTCAAACTGGGTACGTGTGCGATGCCGCCGTGAGCTCGGCGCCGACGACCACGGGGACTTAACGCGTTTTCTCTCCCCCTCGCAGACATCCCCGTCTTCCCCACCATCACGGCCACCGTCACCTTCCAGGAATTCCGCTACGACCAATTCGAAGAGTCTACTTTCGTCATCCCGGCCGAGTACAAAGAAGATCCCAGTCGCTTCCCCGACCTCTGACCTGTAAACACGTCTGATACAAACAGGAAGTGACCCGCTGGCTTGGAGAGGATTCCTGTATCGTTTCATTATATAATCTGTTTTTAAGAAAAGGGAACTGGTTTCAATAATGAGTTGATCTTTTCTTGCTGATGGATCCAAACAGCTGTTAGCACATCAGGCTCACGTGTAGATGCATATCTTCAGTTCCTCCGGCGACAACTTTCCATCACCACCATTTTAATATCTACTATTATCATCTCCAACGACTGATGCCTGAACCCTCCCAACCGCGCTGTCATCTGTAACTCATCAGGAAAGAAATATATAGCTGTATCCTCAGACTGAGCGTAACATTGATATATAAATGATGTGCTGTATATATGAACTCAAAGGAATGAAACGCTGTAGCAATACATTTCCACTGCGTAAGAATGTTTTGAACCAGCTGGGAGGAGAAGGGCTCACGACATGGAAGCGACCTGCTGCACCTTCGGCTCACGTTACCTCTCTGCTGTCACCGTGTCCGTCCTGATGGTGCAAGTGGAGACTGTGTGTGTGTGTGAGCCCAGATGGGATATCAGGTAAAGTGCTCCTAGTTTGATGCTGCACTGATGAGGTATATTTAAGGCACGCTGGTTCACCTGCATCTTTCAGCTGCATTCTGAGCATTTTGTGACGTTCCCTGCAGACTTATTGGTATTCAGATTAAAAGGGAACTGCTGAATGGTAACACTAACACTAAGGAACACTTTTTCGTGGTTACTGCGCGTTTATTTTTTATTCTGATGCGAGTAAACTGAAGTCCATATTGCTGGATCTCCGAAAAACTGTCCGGATGGCAAATAATGTGATGCATCGAGTTGATTCTAGCTTCATGTACTGCAACCATACCTACTTCACTTCCCTTTAAATAAAGCACCAGCATCATGTTTAAACTGACTGTGTGGCACTATTGCATATCGTACATACCCACATGTCTGCATTTAAAACGACCTACAACTAATTAGTTTCCTTTTTGATTTCAGTGCATCTGGTTAGTGGAGTTATTAACTTTCTTGACATCTTGGTTCTCCCAAATAGGCTTTATTATAAAAGAAATCCTTGATAAAACAAAACACTTTCTAATAACAAATGTATTTAACGGTTCGGAGAAGGAGAGGGGGGGGGGGGGGGAAGAGGCCTGAACAACACACCATGACACTAAACAAAAATGTAAAAGATCCAATATGTGAAAAAGTGACAACAAGCAAAGCAAAGCCTACTTCCAGTTTTAACCGACTACGTTCGTAGAGGCAGAAAGCGTGTGGGTGCTTTAAAGCAGTGTGACCACGTCGTCCGCGGGAAGAGCAGACGACTCTTCTGTGAGAAAAATCAGTTACATTTGACGCACACTTCACATTCGAGGTTTACCCCGAAAGGGGCGAGGGAGGGAAGGGAGGCGCAACATGTTTACAACCAAAAAGCGAGAGAGACAGAGGAGGACGGAACACCTAATCGCTGACG
The DNA here is from genome assembly GCF_964276395.1 of Gasterosteus aculeatus. NCBI lineage: Eukaryota > Metazoa > Chordata > Actinopteri > Perciformes > Gasterosteidae > Gasterosteus > Gasterosteus aculeatus. The sequence continues at coordinate 17,682,184 of NC_135690.1, forward strand.
TCCATGTCCTCTTCGTGGTGATCGTCGGCGCCGTTAACTTTGGCCTGCTTCACAGGCCGCGACGTGCCGTTACCTTCTACAGACTGAGGAGACAAAGCAGAGTCGTCAGAATCCTTCCTGTCCTCCCTCTCCTTGCCGCTGTCATAGCCTTGTTCTTCCTCATCATAATCTCTGGTGACCTACGAAAGGAAAACCAATGGATGTGACGGTGTAGAGCAGCAAGAAGCCCCGGTGTGGTTTGAACCAGGACACCTCAGGGTAACTGTGTGTGAGACAATGTACTGACCTTCACGTCTCCTTTCTCTCCGTCGGACTTCCTCTCCCGCTCTCGTTCACGCTCTCGTTCCCGGTCTTTGTCCTTGCTTTTCTTTTTCTTGCTGACGGAGCGCTCGCGTTCGTCACGACTGCGGTCTTTGTCCCCCTTGCGATCCTTGTCCCTCTCCTTGTCCCTTTTCTTGTCCTTCTTGTGTCTGTGGAGGTTGGAGAACAAAAGATCAGGTGATTCTTTAAACTTGCCAGATGTACCAACACAAAAGATTTCATTTTTTCCTCATAATACGACAAAACGTTAAATCCTTTATATTTCATATAAACACCAACCTTCGAGGGGACGGAGACCTCTTTTTGGGAGGAGTTCGGGTGTGGCTCCGACTTTTCCTGCGTCTCCTGTGTATCAGGAGGGGACAGAAAGTGGATAATTAACAAAACAATTTTTTACATTAAAAAAATGTAAACTTAATTTGACTAAATAGTGACTTCCAGAAGATTTTTCAACCTCAGATGTTTTTTCCTCCAAAAGAACCTGACCTAACATTTACTACTTTTTCCTATTGTGAAGGTTTTGCACATATTTTGCCCCTTTGTTCACTTTTCCATGACATATTTTGACTTTATTTCCAAAAAATGTTCAACTCAACATATTTTAGGCCTAATAGTAAAAGACATTTTTTGACCTAATAACTACATTTTTTTCTGACCCAACAAATAAAAAATACATTAACCAATTTTTTTAAATTACTTTTTCTTTAAAAAAAACAAAAACATTTTTTGACCTAATCTTTTTTTAGAAACATCTAACGACATTTGTCTCAGCACATGAGACCTTCAGCTGAACTCACCGGTCCACGCTGTGAGACCTCCTGGCCGTGCTGTAGCTTTTGGGTGGCGTTTTGGATCTTCTTCTGCCTGAGTCGTCTTTTTTTCTGTCTCTGCGGACACATTTCAGAACTCAGACCGGCTCGATAACATCTCACGGCATAATTGGCATGGAGCCTTTGTGCAGCCGACCCACCTGGATCTGCTTGGAGATCTCTTGCTTTGGTCTCTGGTGTCGGTGTGTCTCCTGCGAGGGCTTTTGGAGCGCCTCTTGTTTCTGGAGATCGATCGTCGCCTTGATCTGCTCCTGGTTCTCCTGCAACCAGAAATTCACTCCATTTAACTTTGTCCCAGTACAACGAAAATCTTCTTCTCGACGTGTCTGATAATTAACAGAAGTCGCCACCTGTGTCTGGAACGGGATCTGGACCTCCTCCTCCTGGACCTGGACCTACTACGGGAGCGTTTCTTTTTGCTTTCCTTGTCTGCAGGACAGAAGCCAGCCATTTGTTAGTATTGTTGAGATACAACGTACAAAGGACATTTAGAAAAATGTGGAAAATTTGAACAATAAATCTTGTCAATATGTAATAAGAAACAGTCCCTCAAACATTAGCGCACTTACTTCCAGGTTCAATGGCAGCAGATATGAGCGACTGGGCCTCTCTGACTCTCTTCATGGCCTCCTCGATTTCTTTATTAGAAGCGTCCGCCTTCAGACTCGCACTCAGGTTCAAGCCTGCAGCCAAAGGATTCAGTCTGAAGGAAAGAATATTGGTTAGTTGACTCATCGCTGCTACAAACTCAAGATTTCTTTACGCTGTGATTTCAAACTGCATTCGGGCACAAAAGGAGCTTCTTGGACTTACTTTGGATCGGTCATGAACTTTAACAGCTGGTCAGCCGCCTGTAAAGGGAACAAAGCAGCAGTTGAAGAGATTAAAATGTCTGATGGTAAACACATGTTCACAGGTGAGTGACATTCATCAAAGCCTCTCACCTGTGGATTCATGTTGGCTCCTGGGAATCCAAATGCCGCCATTGCATCCATGTTCGGAACACCGAACGGGTTTCCTCCCATCTGCAACAAGAACAGACGCACACACGCGTTCGGATGTAAGCATATGGACGAGACCTTCTGTGTGTCCATGTACTCAAGCTGGTATTAATATCATTTCCATATTTTGACAGATTGGACGGCCATGTATTCACTGTCATCACCCATGAATCCTTTATGTTTATATTATTTGCAGGATATTATTGTTGAGTCTTACCCCGGGATTGGACATGGGGTTTGGCGTTGGAAGAAGTCCTCCTCCTGGCAGAATTCCCGCAACAGCGTTTGCTGGCGCCAACAGTGACAAAGCTTTAGCCTCATCGGGAATAGATCCTACAGAAGAATAAAAACAGGCATTAGCAGAGAACGACATATGCACACACAACTACAGAGAAGACACTTTGGAAAGGACAAACAAGTGTTCACACTGCAATTCCTCAAATAAGTTCAACAAAATAGTTACCTTAAAGATCAGAGTTCCCTTAATTCAACGTAATCATTGCAGTGAAATAACTATGGTGGAATATATCACACTACTCCAATGAACACTGCCAAGAATATATCACCTGAAAGTGTTTTTTAAGTCATGAACCAAACGTTAGCAAGCACAGCTGCTTCTCCAGTTGGGTGAGCCGTCATTTTTCATTAAGACGTTTACTGAAACAAGCGACTCACGCTGGCGGCTTCGCTACTAAAAGCACACAGAGAAAAATCGAGATACAAACAACAGAGAGAATTTTAGGGATTTGGCAAGAACACTATACAAGCTATCAGTGTTTACTTACCAAAAACACAAAAGTCAGAGCATATAGTGGTATATACTAAATGACAATAGCAGAATTCAGGGTGGGTAGCGTGTCTGCTGTACATCGTTATTCTAGAATCCTTACCTGACACTGCTTCACTTAACCAAACTTAGGCAGAGCACGACTGGTTTGATCAGTCGGCCACTGGCTACCACTCCAATTAAAAGACAATGGCATCATCTTTATCTGTATTTTGCCAGATATATATTTTTTAAATACCAAGACTGACAAATAAAACACCTTATTATTATCATCATCATCATCAACATCATCTCACAATGAAATCCACCCCCAAAACAACTCTTTCACAAAAAGACATGACGTAAAAACGGACACAATAATGACAACATGTAAATACAAGTGCACACTGAAGAGAGAAATTGCTGCAGGAGACAAAACTGTTGGATGGTATTTTCAGCAGGGCCTGGTATACAGGACTGGCTGAGCCAGGAAAAAGAACTGTAAAACACAACAACAAAAGAAGACCACTGTTAAAGAGAATATATTTGACCAACACAGTGTCATGTTGGATGGGCATCTTAAGACAACCTGGCTATTAAAGAAGACAACCAATCACAGGCTAGTGTTGCGTGGCTAAGAGGCTAAATTAGCTGCTCATATTGGGTAAGTATGTGTTAGCTGCTTGGACATTGTCTGATGAAGCAGTTATTAACACCCAGTGTCTTTGTTTTCACTTTTAAGAACAAACCCCGAATAACGATAGGCTTTAAAAAAAAAGGTTTCCTCCACACAACAGTTGACTTACATATTACATAGAAAAAGATAAGGCTGGCGAAACAACGGTTTTGGTTAACTTCTACTCTCAGCCAGAATCTAATTTGCAACCACTGAAATATTTAACGACAGGTCACAAATATTCCATTTGAATCCTTATAGTGAGTTCAAAAAACAAAAAGGGTTTCTGACATGAGTAAAAATTGCATTTGCTGAGGACTATTTTCTCTGGCGGACTTGTTTGGTGTGTGCGGGTACTTAGGCTGGGTGTTGTCAGTGACTGAGAATAAACAACAATGGCTGCGCTCATCATAACAGTGCAGCGGTGTGAGTCGATGATGCTCTTTTAGTCCTTCCGCGGGATAGAATAAGACTGGCCTTATCCGTTAAGGAACAATGCTTCCGCCGTAAAAGACCAAAGCAGCACCCAAAGGTGCTGCAAAACAAGCAGTGCTTCAGGCTACGTCCCTGCTATCTGACCCTCATACCTTCAACTAAACCACCTAGAAAAAAATAATTGGACAGAAGGAAGGGGAAAGAGAAGGCAGAGAAAGAATAGAGGACACAAAAACAGCGGGTGGGACTTGAATGCTTGCTGGCCTTTGCAAATGTCTACAATCCCCTGTTGGCAGGCAGAGGACCACTTTCAGCCATCAACGAGGGGGCTGCTTTTGCCTTCTTCACTACAAAAATCACACACACACACATACACACACACACACAAATAACAGAGAGAAGTTTAACAGAGGATAGTCCAATATGGGGGAGAAAATAAAATGCACATGGTTAAGAGTTTAAACAACTTCACTTCACTGCGGCGCCCACAGCTTGGCACTGTTCAACTCCTAATCTGTAAATGTCTGTCAGGTAGATTTCGGTATACTGCATTTTCTACATACAGAGCAAATGATTGTTTAGGCAGAGGCATATGCATGACACATATTATGTATTTGCCCAAAGAAATAAATACCAGTTTATTGACAGAATTGCATTGTGGTGGTAAAACAGACATGGGATGTGCTACAACAGTATACCGAAATCTGACAGTAGAGGTGTGTTGAACAACCTTTCATAGACAATGGGAAGGAATGGAATAAACAATACACTTCAAATTATCTTAAAAAGCTCATATAAACAGACTTGGATGAGTTGAATTGTGCAATTCACTAATGGGAGAGCCCAGGGGGGAATTCTTTCTCTTTTTTTTTTACTCTTTTACATTTTCACTATTCATGCCATTCAATCAACAAGTACCAGTCAGACGTGGAAATAATGACGTGACAAACCTTCTGCAAACGGGACCACAATCAACGCTCGGTCCACAAACACGGTGTTGGTCAGGTGTTGAGACACTCCGACGGACTCGGGCTCCTGGAACTTCACAAAGCACACCCGCGACGTCACCGGCATCTGAGAATCACTACAGAGGGAGGCACAAATATTATACCATGAAGCATGAGATAGAGAACCATCATCCAAACAATGCACCTTTTGTTTCTCCTTTCTTCTGATAATATAATGTTGTCAAATCACCACCACGGGCATCGTTTTGCAGCAAGTTGGCACAAACACAACACCGCTCAAAGAATGCAGCCACATACACAATAGTGCCATGATGATAACAAATGCACATTATTGACTATGCCGTAAAGCACGAGTTACTATGTGGAACTGAAGTTTATTTGAACGATTATCACATTTAATGGAGACTCATTTTCTGTGGATCTACTTTTGTGACGTAAAACGTGAAGGATTCCCAGACTCCTGTTTCTCAAACGTGAGAATGTGCTGCTGTTTTCTTTGTGTTTGAGAATTTGGTTTGTGGCCAACAAGTTATCAGAAGACCTCGCCATGACCATGAGGTCCAGGACATCTTGACTATAATTTTACCAAATGAATGAATATACTGATCTGCTACTCAATAATGAACAACGGGTTATGATGCACATCGTTAAAATCGTGATGGTTAAGGACTCTACACTCGAACAGCAGCAGAACCTTTTGATATATAACAAGAAAGAACTATAAATCCAACATGACTCGTCTCATCGTGAGGATTTTGTTTGGCATTTTCGTTATTTAACGCTATTTGCCGGGGAGAAGAACTCAAAACTCTCAAATGAACACGAGACGTTAAATTCCTCTCCCCGGTTTAGCATCCCGCTACTTTTAATTTGAACCGTCAATGCTAAATACAGATACAGGGGTCGTTTAAAGAAACGTCTGCGCAGGCTCACATTGAGAAACAACCGAGTGGGATTACGATGAACAGCGAGTGTAGCCCACTTGGGGGTTAGGTAACGTTAACGTTATTAAGCTACCGCTAGCTAGCACGGCGGTTAGCATGCTAGGCCCGCGGCGCGGCCTAGTCAGGCGGCCGTTGAATAAGGTCGACCTGAAAAACAGCTGAAAACAGCCCGATAATGGACATAATTTCACCACAATAGTCAACTCACTCCGGTGGAAACAACTTCAGTTCTTCGATAGTTCCCAAAAAGCCGAAGAGTGTTCTCATCTGCTCCGATGTTGTGCTCGGCGACACATTGGTCACCTGGACCACCTTCGTGGTGTAATTCATTTTACCGACTAAAAAACCGCTTCAACCGCTCGCCCGCCGTTAACTGCTCAAATTAAACGAAAGTCCGGGCTATCGGCTGGTGGGTAAAGCAGCTTGTTTAGAAGATAACTTGCGGACAAACGCTAAGAGTTAGCTATCGACTAACGTTACGTCAACAGGCTGTAGCATACCGCCGCCATATTGTGACTCGCGAGGAACTGCGCATGCGCACATCTGAACGGCGGCACTATGAAAACAAGGAGGGTTATTTGGAGCGTCACGTGTTAATTCCGGTTTCTTACTCTGTTTAGTGTCGCCTCATATTATCTATCGATCTAATATTAGCTTTCCACGTCAGCGCGCGCGACACCGATGCTACTTTGGAAAGGCTTCGACCTGAAACCAACCAACAGATGTCTCCCTTTCCTCTATGGATTATTTTATTATTATTATATTATTATTTTTGGCATCAAAGTGGAGGAAAGGAAAATATATCTATCTCTGCATGAATATATCTCATGTCGTTAGATTGTTTTTCTTTATTGTTTGTACACCTTTCTGAATAAATATTCGTCTAAGTTCATTATAGACCTTAGAAATAGAACACTTTAGCAAATAGCAAAGAATACTTAAACTTTATTTTTGCTCATCAGCAACATCAACATCCATGAAGACATTCTTTTTATGTGGTTGAAAACAAAAAGCAAAGAAGGGCAGTTTGAGTTGGTATGCTTTTATGAAACTGTATATATATATTACTGTTTTCCTGGGTGACAAACACATTTTTTCCCCACTATTGATTAAGGTTGGTGGACCACATTGGGGCATTTGGTCATGAAATGACTAAGCCCCTGTCTTATTCCCACTGAGTAGTATTCACTGAGCAAACCTTTTAAAAATGTATTTATAGAGTTTTATAAAATATTGCTAATTAAGGTCAGTTTGCATGTGTTGGCTGAGTGAGTCACAACACGACCCTAAAACTGCTTCTTGTGAAACTCTCTCTACTAATGGTGTTTTTTCCCAAGAGGAACAATGCGCCGTTTGTTTGAGGCTACGTCAAGCATAATCCCATCACCTGGATTACAGTCACAGCGCGACAAGCAACTAAAGCCATTTTGAGGTCAGACCAAAGAACAACTAGCCACATTTTATCCAATTATCCACCGCGTGCAACCGTCTTATTTTGTGCAAGATGGTCTAAAAATAGCTGTGAATGTTCACTGTTATAGTTGTTTCAAAGTAGATCCTCATGTTATTACTGTGGTATTTCAGAATAAAAAATGATCTTCCAATGAGTGGTGATCCAATCTCATGTCAAACCAAAATGTTCCTATGGATTCACTATTGAGACACATTCACTGATCTTCAAGTCCCCATTAACTTCTGTTTACTTGCTCCCACACATTGTATTAGTACTACTGAAATATACTGCACTCGGTATGACTCAGCCATATCTCACAGCACAACAATTGATACAATTGAAAAAAAAGGAAAATTATGTCACATGCAACACATTTGCCAATTTCGCCCGACAGCTTCTCTGCCATAAATCCGGTTTCATTGAGCCACCCGGCACAGGATATCAGCACAATGGGATTCTTGTTCACGGGGCGACATGATTGGCCAGGAGAAAGATTTAAAGCGTAGATTTCCAGTGACTGTGAGGGGCACCAGACAAATAAATACCCCGAATCCACCGTGAGAGAGACGACCAGCTCAGACCGGAGGTTTGCTTAAGAATTTTCTCTGTGTTGCTCCACAACGAAAACGAAACATGGTCAGCCGGTGAGTTTCTGAGGCATTATTCCAACTTTGATTTACTTTTTATTGTTACATCTCGTGTTGATTATTAAGTGGGGGTTGCGTCCATGTAACAGCTTACTCTGTGATGGTTTTTACATACAAACGCTGCTTTTTCTCAATGATTCGGAAATAAAGAGTTTTTTAGTCCTTCGGTACAAGTTACTTTAACTCGATACAGTGACTTTTCCGGCAGTGACCTGAATAGTCAGTGTGGATTCATTTGCTTGGTGTCTCTCATGTGTGATGACAGATTTGAGCACCCAGCTGGTGGCTACAAGAAGATGTTTGAGACGTGCGAGGAGCTGTCTGAGCCTGTTCCAGCGACAGTCATAGGTTGGTTTCCAGAAATAGAAATAGACTGCAGTTGGAAAGTCTAACTTGAACATTTCTCTTCTTGCAGGTTAGAAAGGAAGCTCTGAAAGGAATGTGAACATTCTTTGATTTTTCTTTCGCAGGTAGGATTCCTTCATTTCTGAAGGGAAGTCTTCTCCGTTTAGGACCTGGGCTTTTTGAGGTTGGAGACGAACCTTTCTACCACCTCTTCGATGGCCAGGCCCTCATGCACAAATTCGACTTCAAAAACGGACAAGTCACCTACTACCGAAAGTAAGACCTGAAGGAGAGAGTACTTGTGTTGTGTAGAGAACATGTGTAGACATCAGGCTTTTCTTCTAAATGACATTTAGAGTCAGTAACACTTTATAAAAGAAAATGCTGCGCATGAATCAATAGATGTTGTGATGTCTCGGGATGAACTCTTTCTTTTTCCCGGCAGGTATCTTAAAACAGATGCCTACGTGAGAGCCATCACAGAGAAACGCGTGGTGATCACTGAGTTTGGTACCTTTGCGTACCCCGATCCCTGCAAAAACATTTTCTCCAGGTAGGTAACACATAAAAAACACAAGGACTTCTTTGATCCGAATCGTCCTGGATGCGTTTCCTCTGTTCTCACTGAATTTGCTACGTTTGCTTTTTAAAGAAATAAAACAGCTCATGACATTTTTGTGTGCAGGTTTTTCTCTTACTTCAAGGGCGTCGAGGTCACAGACAACTGCCTGGTGAATGTTTACCCCATCGGTGAGGATTACTACGCTGTGACAGAAACCAACTACCTCACTAAAGTAAACACGGACACCTTGGAGACGCTGAAGAAGGTACATCGACACCAACACACTGCAGGATTTGAGGTGTGAAGTAGTGCTTTTCAGTCAAATGTCTTCATTTTTTGTACGCAGGTCGACATGTGTAACTATGTGAACATCAACGGAGTGACAGCCCACCCTCACATCGAGAGAGACGGAACAGTGTACAACATCGGAAACTGCATGGGGAAGGGAGCGACGCTGGCCTACAACATCGTCAGGGTTCCACCCACGCAGAAAGGTTTGCATCAGCGCTGGCATCATACAACCGCAGTTAAACCCGGCTTAAACTCAATGTGCTGCTTAGTTGGTTCTAATAATAAATAAATGACAAATCTCAACAAAAGATTAGTAAACCCAGCATCATGAAAAAGAGCCCTTTCTTTTCTTAGATAAGTCTGATCCCATTGAGAAGTCCAAGGTGGTGGTGCAGTTCCCCAGTTATGAGAGGTTCAAGCCCGCCTACGTGCACAGGTGTGTGTGGACTGCGTCCGATACTTCGCCAGAGTCAGAAAGGTCAAAGCTTTGACGTTCTTTCTTTCACTGTTTCAGCTTCGGCATGTCAGAGAACTACTTTGTCTTCGTGGAGACACCGGTGAAAATCAACCTGCTGAAGTTCCTGAGCGCTTGGAGCATCCGAGGCTCAAACTACATGGACTGCTTTGAGTCCAATGAGAGCCAAGGGGTGAGACCTTGCACCACATTGGTGTTCTCACCCTTGACATGCATCATCGCCCCAGTCACTGAAACCTCACCGTGTCTCCTCCGGTGTCTTTTACAGACCTTGTTTCACATTGCCAGGAAAGAACCCGGAGAGTACATTGATCACAAGTACAAAGGGGCGGCCATTGGCATGTTTCATCACATCAACACCTATGAGGACCAGGGCTTCATCGTTGTTGACCTCTGTGGATGGAAAGGGTAAATGTTAGACTTTAATGTAAAGGTGCATCACACGAGATTCAGCGTCTGTGCGTCTCCTGCAGATATCGCTGTTCATTGTATTCGCAGTTTCGAGTTTGTTTACAACTACCTCTGGTTGGCCAACCTGAGAGCCAACTGGGAGGAGGTGAAGAAGGCGGCCATGATGGCGCCACAGCCGGAGGTCCGCAGATATGTGATTCCCCTGGACATCCACAAGGTCAGTCCCCTGCTTTGCTCCTCTAGACACAGGCAAAGCCTCTCGTCCCCGGTTGTCATTGGTCGTCATTGGTCGCCATCTCATTGCGGGCTCGGTGAAGGAGGAGCAGGGGAAGAACCTCGTCAGCCTGCCGTACACCACAGCCACAGCCACGATGCACGCCGATGGGACCATCTGGCTGGAGCCGGAGGTGCTCTTCTCCGGGCCTCGCCAAGGTGCAAGCACGTCCGACAAATTCAGCTCACTGAGTCACGGTGGACACGTCGACTTTTGGCACGACCGGGAAATGTTGTCATTAAGTGACCATTTTAGTGCGTTTTTTCTTTGCAGCGTTTGAGTTCCCTCAGATCAACTACAAGAAGTACGGAGGAAAGAATTACACGTACGCTTACGGCTTGGGCCTCAACCATTTCATCCCAGACAGGGTACGTTCACCAAAACACCTTCAACTGGAAAAGCGTGCGAGTCTTCTTCCTGAAAGCATTCTTTTGCTGTGCGTAGATCTGCAAGTTGAATGTGAAGACCAAGGAGACCTGGGTGTGGCAAGAGCCGGACTCCTACCCCTCAGAGCCCCTGTTTGTCCAAACCCCCGATGGGATAGACGAAGACGACGGTAAGACGATACTTTCAAAGCTGAAATCCACTGTGATGGAAGGTGTTTGGTGAACACCCGCCGCTGCGTCCGCAGGAGTGCTGCTGACCATCGTGGTGTCTCCGGGCTCCCAGAGGCCGGGATACCTCCTCATCCTCAACGCCAAGGACATGTCGGAGATTGCCAGAGCAGAAGTGGATTGCCCCATGCCGGTCACTTTCCATGGGATGTACAAACCCTAAACTCTGCTTTTCTCAGGGTGGCAGCGGCAGCCATGACGACGTGGAGGCCAAAAAATGTCACTAAATGTTTGCAGTTGACCCGGGTTGCTAAGAACATATGTAGTGTGAATTTGTGTGGCGCTTTGATTGTAGTTGCTGGAGGTTCTCAAGTCTCTAAACCTGCATTTTCAGCATTGGTTTAATGAATAAAAATAATAATTTCAAAATCAGAAGCTGTGTTTGTGATCTCCTCTGTCGTAGGGTGCTTATAACGGAGTAGCACAGTGATAGAACGTTGGTTGTTAACACGAATGATAAATTGCTTTCGTTTTTGGAGATTAAAATAACCTGATCTACATGAATGTTTTGTAATATATTTAAACAAGATGCATTTCTCTTTATATACCATACATCAATTAAAACTTCAGCAAAACATAATCCTTTGCCTAAATTCTTGAGATTGAATGTGTTGCGACACAAATTGTTATTGTGGTGACGTCTGATCGAGTGACCCTGGCGTGTCCGTCCTTATTGTGGTCAGAATCTCATGCAGATCTTGCAACACAGCAAAGCTGATTATGTGTGGCTGCATAATCTGAGGAAAGAAAGAACAAAAGGGCGTGTTGCAATCATTCTTTGTAAGCGCACATGAAGGATGCGTGGCTCTTATTACAATCTCATGAGGCCACATAGATCACATCTCATTTTGGAACGTGTGTTAACATTTTCAGACAAGGGTTCTCCTTCTTTTCTACACTTCCCCTCTGATGTTTGTGCGTCAAAATAAAAAACACTGGATTGGACTCACGTGTTTCTTCCCCGGCTGATGCGAGATGAGGAAACAAACATTGCTAATACGGCTTTGGCTCGATTGCTACATCAGTCATATGCAGAACCCTGATTATGACGTCACATTTTACATTCCGCCGCCAGATTTTTGGATTGCAATGTGAAAAAGGCGCAATTCCAAATGTACATCCTCTAATCTCGTATTTTGATATGCACACAGGCTCAAATCCAGCCGTACTGCACCTTTATTTCACTTTGGCTCGCTGATGTTAATTAAAAAATAAGAAATATATAATTGTTTATCTTTATTTCTTTTTACATGATGGAATTCTAGCCTTCCAAAAACAAAGAAATAAAACAAGATTAAAGGACATATTAGTTTTCAGAATAAAATTAAAACCAAGCAAAAGAAAAGCTTAATGAGATTCATTCATCTCTGTTGAGTCTATCACACGATAAAAGTCTCTCACAATCTGAAATTCGTTTGGGACAGAGGTTTGCACAGTCAGACATAAACCAGTGCGACGGTTACACACTTATGTCCTATAAGTGAAATTTACACAAATGTAACAGAGATAAAACACAAATAACAGAAAGAAAACCTGCCACTCACCAATGAAAAGGAAATGATTGGAACTACTGCTACAGTGGATGGAAATAAAAAGAAATATAGAATAACAACAAAAAAACTTGACAAATGTGGATTCAAAATATAACAGTTTGCCTCTTTTTTTTAACCAATTCAACATTTGGAAAAATTAGCATTGGTGAGCAGATCACCACCTCTCACAAATCTGTATGAGACAAGCTAAATGATGGAGCCTATTAGCTTAGCATAAAGACTGGAATCAGCGCGGGAAGCTAACACTAAGTAAAAGAAAAAGCCGATCAACATTCTTTAGTTCACCATTAATACCCTGTTTTGATCTGTACTCAAATGGTGGGTTTAACAAAAGTTCACTCCGGCTCACCGTTAAATTTTTATGTCTTTATGCTAGGCTAAGCTAATTAGTCTTGCTCCAGGACACTGATAACAGTGAATCAGAGAGGGGGCTCCTTATGACAAAATGTTCTTTAAACTGTAGCAGGCCTCTGTCCCTTCATTTTCACCCCAAAACACACGAGAATGAAAAGTCAAGCAGAACAAATAAAAGGCCCAAACTACCAAATCTCAGATTTCATTAAATACATCTTCAGGCTTACCTCAAAGTGATAAGTGACTACTGACAGCTTTGAAAATACCTTTTCAGTTATAGAACTTTTGCATCTCAGGAAATGAAGGAATGATGAATTGATAGTGCAAGATTATATGGTACATATATTAATATATTGTTTAGATACTGTCCTATAAGTAAAGTGCAAATCTCCGGATCAGATGAAGTGTGTGCAAGCATTTTTTTTTTTTTGACGGACTGATCCTCCTGCCCATGCACAAATGAGCCCGTTACTTTGGCTGCCAGCTACTTTAAACACCGCCTCACAAAACATGCCCGTCAGACGTCATATTAAAGTCTGCTTATTTGGATCAGCCGAACATCAGGTGGCTCTGATCTGCTGTGGGTGTATATTTATCTTTGAGGGGGATTTGTTTTGTCATCCTAACAAAACGGAGAGTGATTTCTTCTTTGTTTGTTAACACCAACAGTGTAGATTACCGGTGCTTATTCCCATGCATCCAAAGTGTAGGGTCATTTTAATGATAGAGCACGTTCAGGAGATTCTTATGCTGAGGAAGTCTTACTGTTGCCACAGAAAACCTCAAATTAAAGCCAACAGAGTTCTAGCAACAACTCGTAGCGTTTTGGTTGATCACCTTATATTATCCATTTTAATGATAACCAACTGGGGATGGAGGTGGATTGCGGTCAGTTGGGGGGGAAACACCACTGAGACCAGCTCAAGTGGAAACGCACAGTCATCAAACAGCTCACACACAACCTTCAAGCTCACCGTCGGCGAGAGGGACACAGGCGATCGTGCAGGGTCGCCTGGGAACAGTTTGTGTAGCTGCTGTTTAAGACCAGCTTATTATTTAGACCACGGGACGAGGAGGGCCAACATTTGGGTGGTACATTTAACATTTTTGCAAGAAAAGTTAACTATATATATATATATATATATATATATATATATATATATATATATTTTAGCTCCTCTTGCTTTATCAGAGGGTAGTTGTGTGTGTGTGTGTGTTCTAAGCTGCTGGGAGGAGAGGTGTAACATCAGTTGGTCTCATCGTAGGTGGAGAGCAGGGCAGCGTCCACGGGCTCCATGCAGGAGGGGCAGGTGAAGGATCTCATCAGCCAGTCGTCTATACAGTCCATGTGGTAGATGTGCATACACGGCAGGAATCGGATGGGGTCTCCATAAACGAAATCCAGCATACAGATCACGCATCTGAAAACAGAGGCGATCAAGACGTTGAATACACAGTAGTGTGAAGTAGATACGGTACAGTTGTAAAAGGATTAACAGATTAAACATTTAACAAAACTATTCCAAAAACCAAAAAGGTATTTCATTTATTATATAAAACAGAAAAAAAACAAAAAAGTTTGGCATTTCCTCAATATAATTGACGATCAAGTTAAGCAGAGATGATTTATATACCCTAAAAAAGCAAATTTGCTTTAGATATTGAATAACAAATAGCGTTATGCTCAACAGACCGTGACAATAACTAGAAATAAAATATTGCTCCTCTGCATGATATAGATGTTACTATTGTCTTAATGGCCTTTTTTCATGTTGCACTTGAGAGTCACAAAAAGGCATAAACATGTGAATGAGTCACCATTGATCAGCTCCGTGGATACTAAACCAAAACGCCAGACAAAGCGTATTATTTAGGCAATATGCTCACTCTCTGATCTTTTTCTCGGAGCCGTCTGGCCCCCCGTCGTAGACCCCCTTGGGCAGGTGGTGGATGAGGCCGATGCGCTGAGCTATGCGGATCTGCTCCTCCTCGGTCAGCTGGGTGGCCAGGCGGGCCTGACTGGGCGTGGGGTGGTACATGGGCATGTGAGCCTGCTCCTGGGTCACGGACGAAAGAAACGCCGAAGTCACTCGAAAGCAAAGCACCCGCCGGTATCGGCTTACTTCGTC
The DNA here is from genome assembly GCF_964276395.1 of Gasterosteus aculeatus. Classification (NCBI taxonomy): domain Eukaryota; kingdom Metazoa; phylum Chordata; class Actinopteri; order Perciformes; family Gasterosteidae; genus Gasterosteus; species Gasterosteus aculeatus. Next base: position 17,697,233 of record NC_135690.1, read on the forward strand.
TTTGCGAACGCAACCGGCTGTGTGACAAACCGGGTGCGAGGGTATCGATGTTCTAGACAAGCCAGTTAATGATGGATACTCTAAAACCAGTTTGTTTACTCAGGTGTTACCTGACAATGCTGAACTGCTTAATACGATTTAAAAGCCACGGGGTGCAGACGTTTGATCATAAACATTGGTTACTGCATACAGGCATTTATGAATTGAAACATCATTATTTTTACAAGAACTTGTGTGTGGTAGAAACTCTTATTTTCTTAAATGGACGAACCTGGTAGGGAGGCGGTGGCTCCAGGTCCGGGTCCGTCCCTTCCCCGAAACTCGCCCGGTCTGACTGGGATTCGTGAAGCAGAGAAATGTCATCTGATGTGGGAGACTTGAGACAGTTGCCCATGTCTTCGTGTCCCCAGCCCGGTCCTGCCCGGAGTTAAAGAATCGGATCTTACTTGCTAAAGTTGCTCTCGTCGGCTAACGATAGTTTCGCCTAATATCCAATTTACCGCCAACTTCAACTGCACCTCGTTAGATACACGATGTACATGATTCTAAACGTTAATTTAACGTTAAATGTTAAAAGGCGTCGACGCCAGCGCCTCTTCGTGAACGCAGACACCCCCGAAAAACAAAACAAAGAACTCCCGTGCTAACGACAACTAGCCTAGCTAGCTACTTTTTCTGCTAGCCAGCTGGACTTCCGTGACAAGTGTCGCTCATTCCTCCGTGAGAATCGCAATTTCCACAAACTATCTACTTCAGCATTGGCTGTGCCTGTAACACTTGTCGGCCTGCGCCTCGGACAGTAGCGACATCTCCGCGTTTAAACTTCCCGAGTGATTTCAAACAGTTCGCTTCCTTGCTAGCTCTTTCTTCAACCGGAGGACATGTTATCAGGCCGCTGGATATGACGTAAGGGTGTGATTCTGAACGGTGATTGGATGATTCCCTCTACGTAGCTGTAACCAAGAGCTGAAGTCCCACCCCCTTTAAGTAATGAAAATAAATTAAAACTGTTAGAGAAAATAATCATTTGTTGATAATGCCTCACTACGATATTGATGAATAGATTACTGAAATAAATAGATAATAATTCAAAATGAACAAGAATTCTATTCCAAAATGTGTTTTATGGGCCCAAACCCCACTGTTCTTTTTTTATACTTTTATTATTTTTCAACGCTACAGGCAGAGGACCATGAAGCAGAAGCTAGAATCTCCTACGCAGATGTGAAGGTCTAAGGCGTGTTAAGTGAAAACCGTGTGTGGGTGAAGCTTAGAATCAACCGTAAACAAAATGTCTACTCAATTCCATTTTTTTTACAATTGTATCTTGTCACACTCGTGTTTCTCGCTGGCTTTTTTAATGCATCTTAAAAGTACTGTAAAAGTACAATTCATCTCTATTGTTTGACACTAATAATATGATAAATATCATATGAAAATATAATATATGACTAGAGTTTCATTAGAAAACATCTCTCTACTGTCTGTATACATATACACAGTATTGTTAGTGTATAATACAGACAGAAAACATGTATAACCAGAAAGATGCAATAACAACTTTTTGACAGATCACAACACAATCATTGTTTATGGTTTTAAGTTCACATCCATCAAGGTTTTTGGTGTCTTCCGAAGCTTCATATTTAGATCAAACGACATACAATACGAGTGGCAGCTTGAGGACACCTTTATTTGTATTTACAGCTATTGTACACATAAAATCCCACAACGTATTTGCATTCCAGGTACCTATGATACAAATCTCCATATTTTTGGTTATGTGAGTATCACAGAATTGGCCTTTGATCAGGCGAAAAACAAAACCACAAACCTTAAAATGGACATTTCCAAAGATTCCTCTAAAGCTCATCAGCTGATACTGTGTATTGTTATTTTTTCCCTAAATATTAAAAACAGTATATTTCCCCTGTACATTATTAGTAAGTTAGAGTAATGTTAATTTGCGAAACAAATGTGTCATGGGGTGTCGGGGGTGTTTTTACAGTGATCGTCTGCAGTGATTCATACAATATTCACAAGGAAGAAAAAGGGGGAAAACGATGAAAGGTCATTTTGTATAATTTCTCAGTAAAATCACAATGTTATGTGTATATGATTGTCGGTAGAGTTTAATTTAAAGGGCGCCGGTTGGTAAAAAGTAACGAGACGTTTTTGAAGAAGGTTTGAAGTTGGTCGGAGGCATGATTAACGTATAAGCATCTTTATGTTATTTGATAACTGTTTTCATTTTCCACAATGCGTGTTCAATACAAAAAAATGAAATAACGAGGGAAATCACGCAGTTTTTCCCCTGCATATCCATTCACACTGTAAAAAAAAAAATCCAGCATTATTGAGTTTTACTTATTAGTTTCCACATGTCTGGTGAAGGTGCCTCTTCGTCATGGCTTTTTGTCTTTATCCGGTCTAAGGAGTGGCAATGGTGTGATGATCACAACGTATTTACAAAACAACTACAATTTCTAAGAAAATGTAGTTACATATTCACACACCCTACAGATAAGAGCAACACTGAATCATTTAGAAACATCTTCAGAAATGAAAACGCCTATCAAAACAAAAGACGTAATTTGACCCATTCATTTATTATCTGCACCCCACAACTATTTGCGGTGGGTTATTACTCTCTATCATCAAGTACATATCAGGAAATAGACCTTATTTATTGTCAGTGTTCAGTGTGAATTGGCAACTACAGTTTCAGGAAGTATTGTTCACATCTCATCAATCATCCAGAGGGCTCACAGCCCCCGAAGAGCCCCGTCGACCGTCGCTCCGCCTCGCCGCCGCCTCGCCGCCGCCCCGGGACCCCTCCTCCGCGCGTCCCGCCCCTAGCACCGGTCGTCCTCCTCTGTGTCACTGAGAGCGTCGCAGCCCGCGCCGGCGGTCGTCGCGGCCATGCGCTTGCGAAAGTGTCCGTTGGGGACTTGCCAGCCGGTCCGCAAGCGCGGGCGGGACGAGGTGACGGTGTTCGAGCGCCCCAGGCTGCACGCCACGGCCGCCTCGAAGGTCAACGTCTCCATGGGGCCGGAGGGGTCCGGGCTGTGGTCGCCCTCCTGGGAGGCCAGGAACGGCTCGGAGGGGTAGCGCCGCGGCGGGGACGGGTCTCGGTCCGCGTCCCTCCGTCTCTCGCCCGCGGCCCCCTCTTGGGCCTTCCGGTTGGGCTTGCCCCGCCTCACCGTCTGCGGGCTGCCTTGTTCGTCGTCATCCTCGCCGACGGAAGGGTGCAGCGGGGAGTAGGAGATGTGGGGGCGGGAGCGGGCCTGCGGGGCGGGGCGCCGGGCGCTGGGGGTGCTGGACTCGGAGGTGGACGGCACCGGACTGTCCGAGCTGTTGCCCTGGAGACGGAACGGAGAGATTAAATGAAACACTTCTTCAAGAACATCCGGTCACGTAAACTCTAAACTCAAAGCGACGGTGTTGCAGTTTGCGGCCGGTCGCTGGGACCCACCTGCTTGTCTCGGGGACGCGCTCCCTCCGCGCTCGAAGATCGCGATGGCTGCAGACTTCTTTCTTCGGAGTTCCCGCGGGACGCGCTGGGAGAAAGCAGGTGACAGCGCTCCTTGGAGCGGCCGCGGTCCCTGTCGCCCTGCTTCCAGTGCTCCGAGCGGGAGACTGGAGGGGAGACAACATGAATTGACGAACGAGGAGTCAAACAGGGGGGGTACACAAGGAGGACATTTTGTTCCGCGCTTGACCTTTCCTGTATTTGAACGGCAGTGTCCCCATGTTTGCCAGTGGCGGGATAAACACACGAGGCGACAGGTGAGCAGGACTCACCGGCAGCCTTGTAGCTTTTGTGACGAGGTCGATAAACTCTCTCCGGACTTTTCTCCTCTTCCCAAAGGCCGTTCACCCGCTCATCTGCAGCGGTGGAGGCCGAGCGCTTCATGGAGCCACTTGCGACCTCCGTCTGATCGCATGGGAAAAAAAAAACACGAACAGAAAGACGTGAAAGCACGACGCGTAAAGAGAGAAAACGTCCAAACATGCCGGGATTTCACTCGGGTTATTTCATTCAGGAGCGAGGAGGACCATTGCAGAGAGCTTAAAGGAAACACAACATGCTTTGGTGCAAAAACAACGTGCATCCCATGACACTATTCCGCTTTAGTCTCCTCTGTTCTCGGGAAGCGGGAAGCATCAGCATCCATTTTAACCGACTCCCAAGGAAGCAGAAGACAGGCCAAAACTCTGAGTAAACTTGTCGGCGTCGCATGAGGAACACGGCACGTCGGCATTGGAGCCCATGCAGCCACTGACGTCCCCGCGGTCCAGCGAGGCGGCCGCGTCGTGGAAGGTGTACCTGCAGCTCTACGGCCAGACGGGGCGTGGAAGAGGCCCGCGCACACAGACCCCTCCCTAACGGGAGCGCCCGTGGGGCTTCAACCCCCCTACTGCGCCCGCCCACCTAGGTCAGCACGGAGACAAGAGAGGGGGGCAGGGAGAGAGACACCGATCAGACTCGTCCCCCCAACTGGACCGCCCTTTAGATTCAGGCGAGAGGACGGCGTGGACGAGCCGTTTCACCCCCGAGGGTTCATCTACCAAAAGACGCCGATCAGCCAGCAGCCATTCCAGCCAGAGACGTACGGATTCACTACCAGCAACGGGGGGAAACCGGACTTTAAGGGGGAAGAGAAACAGCGAGAATTGACAATAAACGGAACAGTTCACGGGGATAGACGGCGTCTCCATTTCAGCTCGGACGTCCGTTCAGTCATGCGCGTCCAGGTCTTAATAGGTACCCAAACAAGAGCCAGACAACATCTGTCTGCAGGGCCCAGATGTCATTCATCACAAGCGACGCAGACCAAGAAAAACAGACAGTTTTGGACACCGCAAAACAACAGCAACGAGCGGGACAACCCGCCTTCTTCTGTTCCGGCCCCCACAGGACCAACCGGCAGGAGAGCCGTGCTCAGCGAGACATGAGAGTTAAATATATATAATCCCCACACAATATTTCTCTTGCAGCGGTGCAAAAAAATCCTGATGTGTTCTGCACTCGAGGGGAATTCTTTGCTTCTGGAAAAACAACCCCCCCACCCTCCACCCTCCAGATTTAGTGGCCCTCTCGCTCCCCTGATGCATTTCTCTTTACACGTCCGTGTTTCTCCCGAATAGCATGAATGGCGTCGTGTCTCAGTGTGAGCAGCTTTGTTTGCTTCCCATTTACAGAGCGAGGGCTTTTCCTCCAGTTCACACACACACAACGGACCAACAACAACGAAAAGCATGTTAGATCAGAACCACTGACTTCTCTTTAAATCGATAACAGGATGAAGAAGAAGAAGAAGAAAAAAGATGTTTCTACAACTGAGCCTCCACACGAAGGTGTGACGAGTCAACAACGTTGTATTAAATAGATTAGGAAGCGCTTCTCTAGGACAACAGCTGTGCCGTTAATGGTTGCGGGCTCCCGGTGACCCGCTTTCTTACCGGATTCTGCTCTTGAGCACCACCAGTGTCGGTGCTTATGGGCTGCAGAAACAGTTCCTGAGGTGAGATGGGGCTCAAAGCCAAAAAGCCTCCCCTGGTCCTGCATTGGGACGGAGAGGAGGAGTAAAGAAACGCTTTCGCAGACACTCGGGTACCAACGGAAGAGATGCGCGGACTCACAGGGCGGAGCCTGCGCTGTGCGCCATCATCGGCAGCGACTGGCTGTCGGACAGAATGTCCTCCGGCAGCGTGGAGGCGTCCAGGCGCTTGAACATCAAGCTGCTCTTCTGAAGGGAGAGGAAGAAGAAACGGAGCTCAGAGGGCTTCATTGTGACACCATCTTCATTCTGCTCAGGCTCTTTGAAGGGGAAAGAGGACCCAAAGGACTGAAATTCTCCTTCAGTTAATCCCTTTTCCATGTGTCTTTTTTCCCTCTTCTACACCTTAACATCATCCTACGTCATGTGCAAGCTCATTTGATGAAATTAAAATAAGCTTGTGCTGTTTGCAATTGAACCCATGATTCCAAAGCAGGGTGAGGAAGATGATGACAGCGTGCTGACCTGAGCCTCGATTTGTTGCCGGAGCTTCTTGGCTTTGTTGGTTTTGAAGTAGTCCATTATCATCATGGAGGCGTAGATCTTCCCCACCGTCATGTCCGTATCTGTGAGGGCAGATTAACTGTTACTGGTCTGGCCTCTCAGCGTCACACCGAGAGCTCCCTCCTCGCGGAGGGCCAGACCTTTGTTGATGGGCACCAGCACGTCCAGGTTCTTCTGGGGAAGGTAAGGCCAAATGATGCTGATCTCTTTCTGTAGCTCACTATCCAGAGCGATGCGGTCCTCGCCGCCTGGAGGAATACGAGTAAAATAAGCGTCCTTATTGGTTTTAGTCACCAGTGAAAACCGGTTTTCTACGACAGCAGCGAATCCATTTGTAATTTGTTTGTCTTCTTTGACATTTCACTTCTTAAAGTTTTCTTTGGAGACCAAATAATTAAATCGATTAAGAAAAACAGAATTGCTAATGAACATGATCTTAACCTCTGGCTATTTTGATGTCCAGAGCTGTGCGGATGAGCGACATCAGGGTGGAGGTGAAGTGGACGGTCATGTCCTCGTCCACAGGCATGTTCATCAACACCAACCTCTGAGAGACAACGAGGTTACTCAGTTACTTATGAGGACATTTCTATATTTTAAAAGGCAATTTATGTCATTTTTTGGCTCCAAACGTAACAAAAGTTCAAATTTGATCACATTCAACACTGATAAGATGTTCCCTTAAAACCACCTTGTCTGTATCACATATCACATTAGGATTTCAACTAGCATGTCGGACAAAAGTGATGATGCTTTTGGTACCTTGTAGGCGATCTTAGCGGGACACTTCTTGCCCAGGCCCAAGGGCGGCGACATGTGTGTCAGCATCTCATACATGGCAGTGTAGTGTATCCGACCACTTCACAGGGAAACGGGGAGGAAGGTCGGAGAGATGAATGAACAGTGGCATAAAACTCTTTAACACAGAAGAAGACAAGCTCCCGTTTCAATGCTGCGGCATTTGGGACTTTTAGAGCAACGTTATTTATAGAACAGTGAACTCCAGATGCTCTTTTGGAAGCAATGAAAATGGGCTTTGACGGCCCTCTGCTGGATAAAGACAGAACACGATGGTCCAAATAAAGCCCCGAGCCTCACCAGGCCAGACGGTCGTACTCCCCCCAGATGCGGACAAACTCGTCCAGGTGATGGGGACCCAGGATGGAGGAGTCTCGCGTCAGGTACTCAAAGTTGTCCATGATCACGGCCACGAACAGATTCAGCATCTGGAGGGGATGAACGGACGGGAAAAGAGCGTCGCGCAAAGACAGCAGAGGAACCGACAAGAACCGGCGGAGCGAGCGTCGCTTCGGGCGGGGCACTGACCAGGAACGAGCTGAAGAAGATGAACGAGACAAAGTAGCAGTACGCAAAGTCCGTCCCGCAGCCTCCCTCGTGGTCGGGAGACGTCGTGAGCGGGGAGATGGAGGAGTCTGGTTCACACTCCCGACCCGCCAGACAGGAGAGCATTATCTCCTGCCAGGACTCCCCCGTGGCGCTCCTGGAGGTTCAAAACGCAAAGCAACTTATAGGAGAGCACCGGCGGCGAGCGTGGAGGCTTGAAGGGTGTTTCTGATGAGCCCACCTGAAGAGCAGCATCAGCGCACTGAAAAAGGTCTTAAAGTTGTTGTGTTGGTTGATGTGACTCTCATCATTCAGCTTGATGTTTCCAAACACCTGCAGGAAACAGACATTTAAACAACGCAGAAGACTAAAAGGTTCAAACTAAATTAAAAAAAAAAAGCTCTTAAATTAGACAAAAATACAAAATATTTCTGTAAAATCCCTGATTAAAACCACACCCCTCTTCAATGTTTGTATATTTGTTATATTTTAGTTAAAATATGAATTGTGTCATATTTTATATTTACTATTAATTTTCTTTGCATTTTACACAATTCTACCTGTGACAATCCATCCATCCATCCATCCATTGTCAAACCGCTTATCCTGCACTCAGGGTCGCGGGGGGGCTGGAGTCCATCCCAGCCAACTTCGGGCGATAGACAGGGTACACCCTGGATTGGTCGCCAGCCAATCGCAGGGCAACACAGAGACACACAACCATTCACACTCACATTCACACATCTACGGGCAATTTAAAGTCCCCAATTAACCTGATCCCCAGAGCATGTCTCTGGACTGTGGGAGGAAGCCGGAGAACCCGGAGAGAACCCACGCAGACACGGGGAGAACATGCAGACTCCACACAGAAAGGCCACTGGGCGGAATCGAACCCAGGACCTTCTTGCTGTGAGGCGACAGTGCTAACCACCACGCCACCGTGCCGCCCCCTGTGACAATCAACATTTCAAATATTAAAAACTGATGCAGAAACCCAGAGTCAGAGCCACGGCGCTCTGGTCTGTAGTTAGTGAATACCTGCATTCCGATGATGGCGTATATGAAGAAAAGCATGGCGATCAGAAGACAGACGTAAGGAAGGGCCTGTTGGAGAAGAGACAGCAGAGACAGGGCATTAAAACTCCTCCATGAATCCAAGTCGCGCTGCTTTAAAGGCCCGATCGCTGCAACGGGTCAAACGTCCGACCTTGAAGGACTGAACGAAGGTCCACAGCAGGATGCGGATGGTGTAGCCCTGCCGGAGCAGCTTGATCAGCCGGGCGGCTCGGAAGAGCTTCAAGAAGCTCATGTTGATGGTGTTCACCGACTGGCGACCATCGAGGGTCCGAGTTGTTGCCACGTTGGGAGAGAGGGGAGGGGAGGGGAGGGACAGAAGGGAGACACAGGATGTAAAACACAGATGGCGGCATTCATCCTGACATGACTTAAGTTGTGCGTGGAACACGTGAGGGAAACTATTCTAATGCTAGACAGTCTTCTTCTTCTTAAAGGATGGTCCCTCGGGTCTTACCTGCAAATCCACAATTATCTCAGAGATGCTGCCGAGAACGGTGATGAAATCGAAAATATTCCAAGTATCCCGAAAGTAGTTCTGCGGCAAAAGAAAACGTTTCAAGTAATTGGACAAATTCTTTTAATGGCTTCCGTCTTTGGTCGATCTCTTCTCGTGTGTTATTCTCACCACCAATCCAAACGCCAGGATCTTCAGGACACACTCCATGGAGAAGAGGACGGTGAAGGCCGAGTTGAGGTGTTTCAGGACCATGTCGTAGGCTGCCGGCGCCGAGTGGTACTGAAGGAAAAGGGGACTTTGAGCGTCACAGCCGCAAGACCCCGTTGTTGTTTTTTTCGTAAAGAGCGAGCGAGAGAGCTTCACCTTCATCATGAGCACCACCGTGTTGAGAGCGATCATCACGAGCACCGTGTACTCAAACGAGGGCGACGCCACAAAGTGCCACAGCCTGTACTGGAAGGTCTGCCTGTTCTGCGGCATGTAGCGGGTCATCGGCTTGGCGCTGATGGTGAAGTCGATGCAGGCGCGCTGACGGACGGACGTGAAGGAAGACGGACATGAATGAATGAATGAATGTGTGCGATCGTGTGTGTGTGTGCATGTGCATGGGGACACACCTCGTTCTTCTCCAGACTGCACTCCTGGATCATCTTGTCGCCCTGCTCCTGGAAGGTGATGATGATCAGCGCCACGAAGATGTTGACGAAGAAGAAGGGGAAGACCACGAAGTAGACCACGTAGAAGACGGACATCTCCATGCGGTTCCCGCGGCTCGGCCCCATGCTCTCCTCCGTCACGTCGGTGGAGTGCTGCAGGACTCTGGCGGGGGAAGAGAAGACGAGCAGCTCATTGATCCTTTACGCTGTTTGGATCCGCCGACCGTTTGGTGCCGCCCCCCCCCCCGACTGAAAGCGGCAAACCCACTCACTCGGGCCAGCCCTCTCCGGTGGAGACGGTGAAGAGCGTGAGCAGGGCCCAGCAGACGTTGTCGTAGTGGAACTCGTGTCTCTTCCACTCTCTCCTCTTCACCTCCTTCTTGTCTCGGCTGTAGTCGATGTAGTAGCCTCTGTGGGGAGCAGAGCGGGAGGTCGGTGGTTCACGGGGAGCTTTCGTTGTGTGCAAACACCCATTAATTGGTAAATCTGGGGCCCTGCAGACCATCACTGCTGGGTGTGTAGAGCATCTAAAAAGGGGGGATCTGCAGGTTCTTTTACTTTAATAGAACACTACGTTGAACGTTTGGATGAACCCACTCACTGGCATTCCTTCTCCGAGTTCATGGAGCTGTCGGTGCAGTAGAAGAACTTCCCCTTGAAGAGCTGCACGGCGATGACAGCAAAGATGAACATGAAGAGCTGGTACACGATGAGGATGTTGAAGACGTTCTTCAGAGATGTGACCACGCAGTCGAAAACAGCCTGCGGAGGAGAAGGACAGGCGTGTCCGTCAGACACACCCGGGAAAGAAAACACCAAAACGTATATAAATACCGGAGCGTGTCAGTCGGACCTTGAGTTTAGGAAGCCTTTTGATGGTTTTTAGAGGACGAAGAACCCTCAAGACTCTGAGGGACTTTATCGTCTTGATGTCTCTGCCTTTGTTGTTTCTGTTGACGTTGTAGAAACAGAACCTTAGGAACATTGTGGCACACTCAAGCTGGTGCACCAGGACGAATGGTTTGGACACACATTGCAAAAAGGTGAAAAAGAAAAACACGCTGAAAGAAAAACACGTCCACATGGATGCATCTCAAAAGGGACGATGAGACACCGATTTTCACCCTGGGTGAGTCTGCACGGAGCCACGCAGGTGTCACAGGTGCAAGCTTTGATCAGTTGTACCCTTGAAATAATTATCCATCAAATAGTCTAATCAAATTAGGATAATGGCAGTTGACATCAAAGCCATGGAGTTAAATCTGTGGAAGCTTTGTGTGTTCGTGTAAAGGTTTGAGATACATGGACGCAATCTGTGCACCACAGCGTGTTACGGTTTATGGAATATTGGATTATTCTTTATTAAATATTGTGCACAAATAAATAATTTGAGTAACGGTAAACCCATTAGTTAGTTAGAGGGTAGAAATGATTTAGGCCCAAATGATCGAGCATATCACCCTTGAAACCTGTCGGGCTCTGAAGTCGGGTGAGACCAAAACAAACAAACAAACAAACCACAAAAACACACTGAAAACAAGGATGAAAAATCACAAACACGAAAATAAGATAAATCAATGAAAAGCTCATGGGAGACATTGACATATAGTGTGACTGAATCTTTTACCCCATCACATTCCTGGTTGCCTCAACAGTGACAAAATCCACAGGAACAACAGAGAAAAATTGAGGCATAAAGAGAGAGACACTGTGAGCACGGCGACATTCACGACAGAGAAAATCACACACGGTACAATCAAAGAGAGGCACACGAGGCGCAGTAGCTCATCTGAGATTCATTTAAAGTCTGACCTTTGACCTCACTATTTCAGTTTTTTTCAGATATAGATTTTTGATGTGAGAACTAACATTGAAAGCAAAGCTCCACATTTCTGAAAAAGCATCCTGTTAATATCATCAGTTTTGGTTAGTTGCATGAAATCAAAAAACCTCCAAAAAATATATATATATTTTTTTAAAACTCAAAAGTTTACAATATTTAGTTTAAATACTTGGATAAACTTAATACTTAATAAATATTGACATTAACTATCAGCTGCTTAGAGCTGGTGTTGTCTAGTTGCTATGAAATCACCTCCCGTTCTCGTCTCCGTGACACGCGTGTTCCCCGTGATGACAGCGTGTCAACAGACCAGACATCTCTCCTCTCGCCGCGCGACCGTAGTGACACTTAAATCTGAGCTGAGGATCTGAGGATCATGCATGCCTCTTTATTTGCAGTTTTTCAAGCTGCAATATAACACTTTTTTTTGGAAGCTGCATTCGGCGTCTCCGAGGGGAAGGTCGCTTATAACAACACGGCGCGCTCAGAAAACGGGTTTGCTGCAGTGAGTCAGTCGTTAGTCATCGGCGGGCAGCGCTGCTGCTGAGTGACTCACGTCAGAGCGAAGGCAATCAGAGCTCCCACCACCACGATGAAGTCCAGGATGTTCCACATGTCTCGGAAGTATGAGCCGTCGTGCAGGATGAGACCCTGGTCTATCATCTGGAGGACAAACAACGCACACCCACGGGGGACACGTGCAGCCAACCGATTAAAAGGCGCCGCGGCCGACGCCGCATAGAGATGTGTGATAGCGTGCGGGGTACCCACCTTGATGATCATCTCAAAGGTGAACACTCCAGTGAAGACGTAGTCGAAATAACGGAGGACCTTGAGAATTAACAGATAAAGAAGACGTGTTTGTGACTTTTCTGATGGTGGTGCACACCTGATGAAGACCCTGGTGACGGATGCGCGGCATCATGCGTGTCACTCATAAGTCATAAGTGAGCTAACCTCACTTGCACAACACTAAGTTGCAGTAAAGATGTCGATCCTGGTCTTTGGTGGAAAAAGCGGGGAAATGACTGGCGAGCGAGCAGGTGGACGGCGTGCTGGCGACTCTCGACACTTTGCACCACACAAAGTTGAGAAAAAAACAAAGTGCGCAGCGATTTCTCAGGCAGATTCTCAGATCTCGCGTTTGTGCGAAAGCAAGACGTGCCGTGACACATTGTCACCGACGGCGTTACGTCAACTCGAGATGAAGCAGTGGACCCGAGAGCTGAACCCTCCTCGGTCGGCGTTTCAGACGAATCGCTGTTAGCTCGTCGGCGGCTTCCTTGAGGACGGACGTGCACAAAAGAAGGCGAACGTATCGAGTGGCGGCGTGAGAACCATCAGATCATCCCGCTACCATTAATTCAGGCGCCCACGCCCTTCACGGCTGATCCTTGCGCTCATCTCACCTTGTTCCTGTCCGAGTTGGTGCACACAGGGTCCTCGGCGGCCAGAGCGATGCTGCTCGCCACGATCACGAGGAGGATGGACATCTCGAAGTAGCGCATGGTGACCACGTAGTGACAGACCTTCCGGATGCTGCGGAAGAAACCGAGGGAGAGGATTTGTGTTTATTGTTGAAAGGGGGCCGAAGAAAGAAGGATTCTCGTGGCGTCTCACGGGTTGGAGGCTTTGAAGATGAACATGCTATCCGGAGCGGCGGGTTTGGCGGGAACCGGAGGCTCGCCTCCCTCGTCCTCCGTCTCCTCGTCTCTGTCCGTCTGCTCAGAACTGTACGCCTCCAACTCTCTGCTGTTCCCTAAAACGTGCGAGAGGGGAGAACAAAATGCTTCAGCTGTGCACGGACGGCTGTGATGGAGAAAGAACCCTCAGCGGACGCCAGGCGGCCCACACGGCCGACACTCGACCCCGCTTTACGAGGCGCGGCGAGCGCTACCTGTCATCGGCGTGAGCTCCAGCAGCGGCTGCGCGGACATTTCGACGGCCACGCTCGCCGCCGACCTGGACCTGTCCCCCCGTTTGACGGAGGCGGGCCGGCTCCCGGACTCGCAGGCCCTCGCGGTGAACCCGGCGGCCTCCGAGGCGGTCTCCTCGGGGCCGGCTTGGCCCGCGGGGACGGCGTCGCCCTGCTCCGGCCAGGTGGCGTCCGCCGGCTGCTCACACTGGGGAGGATCGGGAATCTCTCTGAAAGGGGAAAGAAAAGCTCACCAAACACCGGCTCAGGAGTGCGTCGGCCACCCGTCTCCTCGGGCCTCACCTGCGGGCGTCTTCGCCGTCTTCTGCGTACGGGTTGACGATGCACGTTGCGCCGTCGTCTGGGACCGACCCGCCTCCTGCACCCTCGTCCTTCTCCTCCCCCTCGTCCAGCGTCTTCCTCTCCTGGCTGCGCGAGCGTCTGGCGTGTGGCTCCTCATGCGGCGCCTGCCCGCAGTCCAGGCTCTTGGCCTCGGAGCGAGCGTCCCGGTGCCGGTGCCTCCTGTGCCGCGCCCCCTCGTCCGGCCCCTGGCCGGGCCTGAACTTGCGGGCCATCCTGTGCCGGCCCCCGCCGCCGCCGGCGGCCCGGTGGTTGGGCCCCCCCGTTTTCTCCTCGCTGAGGTTCACCAGAGGCTCGGCGGCCGGCGGCTCGGGGATGGCGATGGCCACCGACGTGGCGTCCTCGGGGAGGGGCATCCCCGTGGAGGCGGGGGACCCGGGCAGGTGAGCCGGGGCGGCCTCTTGGGGGACGGCGGGGGTTTCGGCGGTGTCCTCCGCGGCGCTTGCGACCAGCTCCTCTCTGCTCGCCATCTGCCGGCGTTTGCGCAGCTGATTGGCTCTCTGCTCCCACACGGACATGTGGACCTTCCTCCTCCTCTCGCGCCGGGTGACGAAGGCGCTGGGGCCCTTGAGGGGCTGCTCGTCGGCGGCCCCCGCCCGCTCCTCGGGCTCCTCCGGGAAGTTCGGGCGGCCTCGGTGGATGGCTCGCTTCCTGTACAGGTACGGTCGTCTCCTCCCACTGGGGACCAACAATGCATTTTATATCAACACGCGGCAACGAGGCCAAATTTGAGGAATTGTTGAGAAGAAACATGGAGACTTGCGTCCATTTAGTATTGTAGTTGTATAAAAGAATATTCAAACAACTCAAATAAAAGTGTCAAGAAAAGGAAAGAGGAATTTATGTTTGTTACTCAGCAACATAAAAACATCCCATTATGCAAAATGCTGCAAGCTAAAAAATACAAATGCATCCAAAAAATAAGAAAAAAATAAATTACCTGAGAGGTAAAGAACAGATCAAAAGAACCAAAACCACAAGAACAGAAAAAGGTAAAGTGCAGGACTCAAGTACAAATAAAGTGTAGAAAAACCTGAATAATTGATTAGGAGGAAGTGTGTGACACAGAAATACATACGCGTGTACTTACTGGTGTTCAGATTCTTTTGTTGTCCATGTAATCAATGAATGATTATTTGAAAACAAGACATTAGTGTTTTACAACATACACAGAACATTTGTTGTGACACCGAACAAAATGTGGAAAAAGGTGTTGACGGTGTAGACGGAGTTCATCCGGTTTACAAACTGAACTCGCGTCGGTTTCAGCTTCAGGGAAGTTTCCAGTAAATGTTGTTTTTTAATTCAAGGTTTCAGGTTCAAATCGATTGGAGAACGGGCAGAAGGTCAGAATACACATTTTGGTCAGCGCCACGTAACAGGCATAAAACAGGACAACGTGATGGAAGCAGCAGAACACGGAGACACAGAATCGGCATCCCGACGGCTGCAGCGCGTAAAACATTCAAATATGTAACAAACAAATGATGCGTTCAGTGTCGCTGTCAGAGACGAGGACGAATATTTGGCCTCACGGAATAAAATGGTGTTTATTCTTGATTTATTTGTCCGTAATACACTAATACACCGTTTTTTTTATTACACGGTTTCAGGAAATTAAAAAGGGATCCAAGATAATTTCGCCAGGAATCTTGCTTGTTAGCGAATATCAAACCAAAAGGTTTTGCATTCAACAATAGAGAGGTGTGGTTTCAGTAAATACTGATGCCTGCCCTTTAGACATGGTACATAAATCCAATGCAAAGTATACAGTGTGAAAATACTCATCCAAGAGTCTGATGATGTCGTCTGGTTTGGAGGTCAGTGTCTCGCTAACAAAAGAGGCTGCGGCTACAATGATGCCGCAAAATCTGTCAGTAAGAGATGCTTTAAATTCTGCGCATCCATCAAACATTCACGTCACGGATGCGGCCAACATGCCTTTTCCAACTTTGCATTCGTTCATGCAACCGGAAGGCAGATCGAGCGCTCGCCAGTTACACCTTCAACTGGTTCTCAGAGAGTCCCGAGATATTGATCTCATCCGCCGCACCTAATGATCTTATTCTCGCGTTTCTCTGCAATAAGAGAAGTAGCGGAATTTTCCATTTGCCCGAGAGGAGAGTCGATCTGAGAAACAGCCACGCACTCACGACTCTGATCTGCATCTCATCCTCAAACCCGCCTTTTGTAAGCTGATAAACGATGACTTACTCAGATATCAGGCCGTCTCTGCCCCTGGCGTATCGCTGGTTGAAGAACTCCTCCTCCTCCTCTTCATCCTAACACACACACACAACAGATATAACACTTCATGTTAATCAGGTCTGCGTAAAATGCGCTACCGGCGGTGCAAAGCGGCTCAAACCTTCGTCAGCTCCTGCGCGTTGGCCAGATTATCCACAGCGATGGCCAAGAAGACGTTGAGCAGAGTGTCTGTCATGAAGGCAGGTAAGAAGCAACGCACCGAGCTGTGGGAACCCCAACACCCCTCAAAGGGCCTCCTGCTTGGACTGGTGCAGAGCTTCAGGTCACGAGGCTAAATGATCTAACTTCAATCTCCGGTCTCTGTGCTAATGTAGCTTCACAACATGTTACGTCTTCATTTATTTGGCAATTCTTTGCCAAAATGTTGAGCTTTT
Organism: Gasterosteus aculeatus; assembly: GCF_964276395.1. NCBI lineage: Eukaryota > Metazoa > Chordata > Actinopteri > Perciformes > Gasterosteidae > Gasterosteus > Gasterosteus aculeatus. The sequence continues at coordinate 17,713,595 of NC_135690.1, forward strand.
CCTTTAAGATGTGTGCAAACTACGATGTGAGGTTAATTAAACTACCGGACAGCATTCATCATGTTTGAAATGAGCCATAAATCTATTTACTCTTCGACTGGTGTCGCATTCGGAACGCGGGACTTTTAATTGCGACGCAGCATCCTCTCCCCCGACTGGCCGGCGTTCAGACTCGGATGCGACGCCGGGGCTCAAAGGATACAGTTTCCGAACAAGGTGAGCACTATGAAGTAGATGGAAGACCACATGCCGTACTGCACTCCGCCCTGCGAGCGGATCCCATCATACATCACCTCGTTCCAGTCCTCGCCAGTCAGGATCTGCAGGTAAATGCGGGGGGGGGGGGGGGGGGGAATCAGCGCAAACAATCACACTGCTCACATTTCATGGGCCTGAAAGCACGCGGAAACACGAGACGGATCAAAACACTCTTTCACAGCGCGGTTGTTTTTTTTTTTGCAGCAGCAGCAGCAGATTTTTATGTGGATTCGCTCACGTTCCACTTGTCTGATATTCATGTGCGCATATGTGTGCATGGATGTGTGGGATGATGGCGGAGGCGGGCGGGCGGGGGGGCGATGGCGGGTGGGGGGGGTGGAGAGCGTGTGAGCAGAGTTGTTTAATCTGCGCCTGGGGGTGAGAAATATACCCAGGGTGCAATGTGTCACGCAGAGCAGGCAGAACGAGGGGGATCTGTGGGAGCCAAACCTGAAACACCGTCATGATGGCAGCTGGAAACGTGTCAAAGTTGGTGGGAGTGTAATCTTCAAAGATAAACCTAGAGGGGAGGCAGATAGAAAAGCAGGGTCAGATATGGCCAGGGGAAGAATAGGTGGGGGAAGATGAGGAGGAGGAGGAGGATGCAGAGCTATTTTCATCCGGTCACGTTGTTTCCTCCCCTCGTCATTGTTGAGAAGAAAACTGCCGCTTCCGCGATGGGATATCCAGCTTTAAAAACTCAGTGAAAACTCGGCACCACACGTGTGAGGAGAAAGCTGAGGATGCCAGTTTTGCTTTTGCTCACCTTCCTCCAAAAAGCTGCATCCCCAGCAGAGCAAACACCACGATGAAGAGGAAGAGGAGAAACAGCAGGCTGATAATGGACTTCATGGAGCTCATGAGGGACACCACCAAGTTCCTGAGAGACGCCCAGTACCTGACAGAAGGAATTCACAGACTTCAGGTTCTTCAGTACACAAGTACACGACAGTGTTTGTATTTAGGTATTTTTCTTTACTTTGTGATTTTGAAAATCCTCAAGAGTCGCAGGGCCCTCAGCACGCTGATCCCGAAGGACATGCCGGGCCTGAAGAAGCCCCAAACCACCTCAAAGATGCTGCCAACGATGACCTGAAGAACACACAAAACCCATGTCCTTCACGCTCCCTCTGGCCGGCAGAAAAGGGGCCCGAACCTTTCTTTATCTGGAGAAAACTCTTAAGCGTGACACTGAGGTGCTTTAGGGGTTTAAATTTAATGTTTTGCTGCTGAATGAAAATGAAACAAGAATAAGAATAATTTTGCACCAGACTCCGGTCAGCTCTGTCACGTGTAACGTGGAGCCAGAACAAAGAATTGAGGATCTCACCCCACAGTCGAAGCAGTTGAAAGATGAATGGAAGTAGAGCCGGAAACCCAGACCGTACATCTTCAAAAACATCTCAGCCAAAAACAGCCCGAGGAAAACAAACTCTGCGTAGTCTAAAGAACGAGAGCAGAGGGGGGAGAAACAGGTCGGTCAGGTCAGAGGAGACCCGGAGCAGCAAAGAGCAACGCGAGTCAACCCACAGAGGAAGACGGTCAGCCAGGCGGGCTGGTTGTGGTGGACGATGGCCACGCAGACGGTGTTGAGCGCCACGAGGCTGAGCACCATCAGGTAGAAGGTGTCCGTCTTCACCATGCGGCGGATGGAGATGCGTAGCATGCGCTCTTTGCGCCGCAGGTAGGCGGCCGGGCCTCGCCGCCCGCTGCGGAAGTTCATCCTGGAGCGCGACATGCCTGAGAGAGGGGAAGAGGGGGGGAGGAGATCAGGAGGGGAGGCGCAGCGCGTCTCCAGGAGGAGGTGGTGGAGCAGCAGGGCCGTTGACTCACTGGCGGTGGACGTGTCCGTGTACTTCTCGTCCCCCGGCGCTCCTCTGCGCGCGCCGGTCTTCTTGCTCGCTCTCTTCAGCACTGAAAAGGTTCCGCGGAGACCGAAGGTTAGAAACGATTTCTATGGGTTTGAACTGGAAACAAAACGGAAACGACGATTCTCGACACACTCGAAGCCTCCTTGAGAGTCAGGAGCTTATTTGACTTTTCAGTCATCTGCATTTGATTCAGAATTAATCCGTTTTGCGTGTTTGGGTAACCCACGGTTACGTCCCATACGGAACCTTACACAAGTCGGGGCACTTTATTGGCATAACGTGGTGTGTGGCTCCTGGTGCAGGAGACGTGATCTCTGTTGAAAACATTTTTGACGCCGATTCGAATGAATGAAAAAGCAATTGATGAAGAAAGCTTGAGGACGTTCACAATATATTCATGTGCCGAATGGAATTCATGGATTTGTTCATAAAAGGTGTCGACAAAGACAAAGATGTGGCCTTCGGTTTTTTAATCTCTTTTTTAAGTGACAAACGCATCACGCCGCTTTTAAGGGCGTCCACGGCGGACGAGGTCGCCGCTGAGTGGTTCGTGTTAAATGGCAAACGTGGACTCTTCCAGAGGCTTTTTTTGGTTTCCCCGCTGAGGCAAAACGTCCTTTCGTTGCCATGGAAACCTGCCGCCTGCACAACGGCACGCGGTGCAGCGGCGGGAGAACCGATGACCGGAAGCACGTTTGACATGTTTCAACATACAGATTACAAAAAGTATGAAGATGTGAACTCACCGTCCAGGGGAGACCTCCCAGAACTTTTATTCTCCTCTGCCAGCATTACCTCCTCTGTAACACAACACAACGTCACTCAGCCGCAGCTCAGATCCTCGGACGTGGAACTCAATTCCGCCTCGTGCGTCAAAACTGAGGTGAACGTGCGCTGAGGGGCCGGCGTGACCTTCTTTGGACGAGCGGCTCTTCTTCTCTCTTACGTTCTCGCAAATTCGCTCGCCCCCCTCCTCCCTCTCCTCCCACACTCACCCGCATCCACGCACACGACGACTCTCACGCATGCATGTGAACACACACTGACGCCTGTGCACTCAGATTCAAGTCAGTGAGTCAGTATCACCTTTTTCTCACCCTCTACTAGCGTGGGAGACCAATGTAGAAGTTCCATTACACCATGTGTGTGTGTGTGTGTGTGTGCAGCTTGACAGAGCTACAGTTATCAAAAAAGTGTGTGTGTGTGTGGGACAGAGACACCTTTACAAAATCAGCTGCTTAATTGTTGGAATCACACAGCACCCTGAATCTTTGAAATTCATCTTTTGCAAAATGATCCCTTAATGGAGTGTTTGTATTTAATGAATCAATAAAGCAAAGGTCTGAACTCTTGTGTTTAACCACAGTTTGTGTTTGCCAAAAAAAAAAGTGTGCATACGGTCTCACAATCAGCAGCTACTCAAAGCTTCAAAAACTGAAATGACTGAATCGGCGTTATTTGGATAAACTGACACCATGTTTGGACTCTTTTGATACGTGAAAGATGGCACTTCCTCTCTGAAGCGAGCACCACGTTGTGGAAGCCCGCCCCCGGGCAGTGTGCGCGTCCGCGGGTGTGAGGTCGCTCGGCGGCCCAGTACCTGCCCTGTCTATCCAGGCCCGGTAGCCATTCAGCTCGCGCTCCACCTGCTGCTGGCGCCGCAGCTTCATGAAGGCCCGCCGGTTCTCCACCCGCTCCCTCTCTTTGGCAAATTCTCTGGAGAGGGACGCATTGAGACCGTAAGAGCAGAAACACGCCGCACGCAAGGGGGGGAGGCGGGGGGGGGGTCACACTCACCCTGACAGGACCCCCAGCACCAGGTTCAGCACGAAGAAGGAGCCGATGATGATGAGGGGGATGAAGTACATCCAGTTCCACGTCATACCCAAGGCGTCGTTGGTCTGAAAGAAACATTCATGTTAGCAGACGGCAGCTGTTACGCTCTGTGGTTCTCCTTTTTTTTTGGGGGGGGGGTCTCTCACGTTGTAGAGGACGGCCGTCCAGCCCTCCATGGTGATGCACTGGAAGACGGTGAGCACGGCGAACAGGATGTTGTCGAACTGCGTGATGCCGTCGTTGGGTCCGATCCAGGTGTCGTTGCAGTCGTACATGTCGGGGCACTTCCTGACTCCGCAGGCGAACGCCAACTCCGACGAGTCCACCGTCTCGTTGTCTACGAAAGAGGGAGAAGCGCGCGCGGACACCGTCAAGGTCGCCAAGGTCGCGTCCCGCCTTTTTTTTTTGCAGATCACGTGACCATTTCACGTTTCATTGTTTGTTTTGCTCGGGCTTATTTGACCATCTTTAATCTTCAATCTGACTTGTGGAAACTGTCCAGCATCTATTACCTTTCAATGAGGTACGAAGAAGCAGGTATGTGCATTTTCTACAAAACCTGTTAAATTTTTAACCTGCGAATTTTTAAACTTCAGGCCATCATTTCAGAATTATGGGATAGACGTAAATACCTTTCACGCGCTAAATACTGTTTACACAGGTTTCATATCTCAATCCGACAGTAAATACTGTGGCGTTGCGCGTGATTACAGAGTAGCTGTTGACTAATTAAGCCGTGGCTAAATTAGCCGGCGACTCTAATAATACCTCTGAGCTCGCCGAAAGCCTCAGAGTCTCAAACAAAGATGTTCACGCTGAGCAAGCCACACATTGCGTGAACCTGCTGGTAAACCTTTTAAAGCTAATTTAGAAGTAATCCAAAAAACAAAGCGGGACAATATTCTTCCGAAGGCTTTTGGTGTTGTGATAAAAGCAGGCGCACTCCAGAACAGGAGGCGCACACAGATGGCGAGGTGGTCAAGCCAAAATCTTTCCTGGGAGGGCCAAAGCGTGATGTGGTGCTCATCCAAGCGTCGGAACGCGAAGGTGAAAACACTTTAATTCAAACCCTGGGAGACTGATGCCAACGTGGTGTTTGGGTTGACGTTGGGCCGAGTTCCTCGTTCCCTCATTTTGATTGACACCGAAGTACGACGGGCGCCGATCTTAGCAAGCGGCGTACCGAGGAGGGCGTCGGACGGCAGGCAGGTCTGGTGGAGCTTCCCGCTGTAGAACTCCAGGCCGATGATGGCGAACATGAGGATGGCGAAGAACAGCAGCAGGCCGATCTGCAGCAGCGGGATCATGGCCTTCATGATGGACTTCAGCACAATCTGCAGGCCTTGAAGCAGACAAAACGCACCCTGTTCAGGAATAACGCCACGCGTGTTTTGGCGTCGTCTTTTTCGCCGACACGCGCTTTTTCTCACGCCGCGAACCGAAGAAGAACCACTTCACGTCATTTGCACTTGCAGGTCGGAGGTCAGCGAGCGACTCACTTGGGATGCCGGAGACGAGCTTGAGGGGTCTCAGCACTCGCACAGCCCTCAGGGTCCGAAGGTCGACCGGGATGTTCATGTGGGCGCCTGCTGTGGCCAGGATCCTACACACACACACACACACACACACCATGTCAACAGCACGTTTTATCTTTTATCGTCGGGTAAAACTGAAATTACCTGAAAATGAAAAACAGAAGAAAGGACAGGGACGTCCTTTAGGATCTGGTGCTAAATGTCTCCTTCCTTTCTTTTTTTTGTATGTTTTTAATGACAGAAAAAGGCGAAAGGCAACAAATGGATGTGAGGCAGTTCTGGAGACGCGGGATCTCAGAGGAAGGAAAAGGTGGATTAATAAAACTGATTTGCTGCCTCCCCGCGCGGCGGATCTATTCAGTGGCAGACTTGTATGGCGAGAGGCAAAGAATGCACAGCTACACCTGGCAGGCATTTCCACTCACGTCTACCCACGCACACATCGATGTCCCTCCACCTACACACAAACAATGAACAAAACAGAAACAGGGGCAAACAACGGGCACGTACACCAGTGATCCCATGTGAATGTTTCCTGTAAGCAGAGAAAAATGTTACAAACAAATCATGCAATGAAGCCGCTGTAACGAACACCCTTCACTAATTAACAAGCTGCCAGTTCGCTGCGTGATGTTTTCAACAGGTTGTGAAAATTATCCCAGAAATCTTAATTACTTCCAGATTATTTCAGATTTTTGTACAGATACAAATCTTATTAACTCATAAAATTTTGGGCAATGTTAGTGTGGGGGCTGGTGTGTGTGTGTGTGTGTGTGTGTGAGCAGGGGGTGGAAAGCACATGGCAGGAACTCAAGAGTAAGCCCACGCAGAATCTCTCCCCCTGAAAGCAGTGGGAGGGAGAGAGGCCGAATGAGCGAGTGAATGAAGCGAGGCGCCGCTCACTCAGGGGTGAAGCAGAAGGTGAACGCCGCGACAAGTGCAGGACACCCGATGTAGTGTAGATGATGCACGAGAGCCCCCCCCCCCCTCACCCCGAGGTCCGAGGTGGTGACGACCAAAGCCATTAGAGGGCGACTGCATATCTATTCACGTTCATCATGTGCATGCAGTTTGCATGCAGCCTTTGAAACCACAGCAACTTGTATCGCACAGTCTGACGTGCAGATGTTGCAAAAGGGTCGTTTTCTGCTGCGCAAACATTCATGCGCACACATGTTGGCGAATCAACACGACAAACATCAGGCTTTCTGTTATTTTGTGCCACTGGCGAGGAAACCAAACCATCCCTTTTACTTCGGTGTGGTTTATCAGGAGTAATTGGGTTTTAATGTGCCTGAATGTGCGTGAGTGAGTGAGCAGGTGAGTGAGTGAGTGAGTGAGTGAGCGAGCGTGTCAGACCCTGCAAGAGATGACACAGTGAGGGACTCTACGGCGTCTGTGGAAATAGCCTTCAAATCCAACGCGGCGAAGAACGCGAGCAGGCAGCAGCTCCTTCAAGGCTGCACTTTGGGCACAACAATTCAGTGGAGGCTTTGTCTAAATTAAAGCAAATATTCTCTCTGTTGGTCTTATGAATCATCCCTAGGCACACACACACACACACACACACACACACACACACACACACACCGACGCCATCTTATTTTGTTTAGTTGAGAAATTGTTTTCCTGCACAAACTTAAATTCAATGAAACAGGCTGAAATCATACAAACCAAAATTTTGCTTCAAATGTCATGCATTCATTTCTACTGTTTAGTCTCTACTCGCATCTGACATCTTTCAAAATACCCGCGTTGTGGTTTTGGTTAAAAGCCTCAGCTAACTGAAAAATGTAAAAATACACGTCATTACTTTCACTTCCTGCTTCACTGTCGCCGCACGCGGGGCCGCGTTGAGCTCCAATCCGGGTTATAAATTCCCCGCTCGTGCTCCGGCAACCTGATTAATTCTTTGATTTGAACACAAGTAGGAGAAGAGACCCCCCCCCCGACACATTCCTTCAGTCCCTCCGCTGTGGTCCTGTTTGCCGGTTAGCCCCAGTTACCGGCAGAGCTCCAGGGCGGATTGTTCACCTTCTTGCGCGTTATGAAAAGGCCGACCTCCCGGATCCTCTGACACAAGGTCATCTTGTAAAAATGAGACGTGAATTGTTTAGATTCTGTCATTTGCACTGTGCGTTCATCATTTAAACAGGCTGATCGTTTGGATGCAAACGCATTTTGGTTTCCTTCTGTATCCTTCAACCTATTTTAACGGGAGAAATATCCTGTTTTGCAGGTGTGGAAACACAGATAATGCGTAATAAAAGGATTGCACAAAGAGAAGTGTCATTTCACCAGGGCTTGGGTGGAGTAAAAGGAGAATAGGACACAGATTCAACTCCGTAGCGATCCAGCATGGAGTTGATGTTTGTACTGAGAGGCTGATCCTTTTCCTCGTGGCTCTTTGAGTGAAGCACTGTTGCGCCTCGTTATAGCAAACGGGCTCTGGAGAGGCTGAATTCATTACGTGCACAGAGAGCAGCGTCTCCCACACACCTCCACCTACACGAAGAACACCGCCAGGAACTACGGCGAGCAGCAGCCTCGCTGCTCGGCCACAGCTCCGCGTACGGTGATGTGCAGCCGCGTCAACCAATTAACGGCTTTGAATTAAATTAAGAAAAAAACATTTATTCCATATTAGTCATACGATCATCGGCTGAGTGTGTTTTTCTCAAAGACACACTTATGAAAACACGTTTTAAATCGTATCTGAATTCACTTTAGAGTCACTGACATCGCCTGGAAGACGCTTCCAGCTGTAAAGTTCCATCTGCAGTTTGACTGGTTCTGAGGTTACGGATGCACTTGATTGCTACTTAATCAAACAGCACCGTTAAGACCTGCACATTAGTAACTACCTTATTAATCTGTTATTTCACTGAAGCATCTGCTGCAACGTCTAGTTACACACAAAAACTAAAATGCTGAACATGCAGGCAGCTGGTTCCCTCGGAGGAACCCTAAGAGTGTGTCATGATCCGCTTTAAACACTCCTGAATAAAGCCACGTTTGATGACGTCACCACAAACTAACACAACGCAGAGGGAAAGTGGGTCCAGCGAGTAATGATCCCCCACTGCCTGTTTTCTAACGTCGTTTTCTCGTCCTGGTGTGCGTGCACAACTCACAAAAGATGGCTGACGTGGTGCGGACAGCCATCTTTACCCCCCCGCCCTCTACGACGGGTTAATCCAGCGATACATGCAAATACACATTGGAGGATGCAGGGGACAGACTCGCCGTTGTGTGTCTGTCTGTGTGCCAGGTGGCTGATGAATCACTGCCGACTCCCACCAAGTTGTGTTATTCATCCTGTAAGAAGAGCCGTCTCGCTGTGAGAGCGACCAGAGGCACCCGGGGACCAACTTGTGGTCCGGTCGAAACTAATGGAACAGCGCGAGGGCAGCAGGTTCACTGGCAACCGCCTGAACCTTCAGCCGCACAACTGGAGTAAGACACAAGTCACTGGGGAGACGTTGTATTGCTAATCAAAAACGTCGGGCCCTTAACGATCCGCGTGCCGCAGGACACAATTGACCAAATTAGGAACCCGTGAATTAAATTGCTTTTGTGGGTGAATTGTTCTGGCTTCTCCGTTTTGCTACACACTCGTCACTTAGATTAAGGGTTTTAATTGAGCTCGTCGTCCCGGCAGATTCATTAATATGAAATGGAATGAATGCCGAGAGCGCTGGCCCAGTGGCCTCGATTTCATTCCCCACCGGCCTCCACCACACATGTGTGTTTTCTTTTAAGTCTGACTTACTTCTACTGTGCCACCGGTGTGTGTGTGTGTGTGTGTGTGTGTGTGCGTGTGTGTGTGAGGAGAGCCGCGTGTGTTCGAATCGGAAAATGTGTCAGACAGGTGGCAGGAAAGCGGGTCGCCGGTTAAAAGCCGCGGCTGGAACCGGGCGAGATGATCGGCGGAGCGCCAAACGAACCCCATCGAGTCGTCAGTTATACGAGAAGAACTTTGCCAACAGTTGAGTCCATTTTGACCGCGGGGCATTTTAAGAGGGACTTAACCGTTCACAGTTACGACAAAGCGCACTTCCTGGACTTGAGATCTGATTCCACAGCTTCCTCCTTCTGTTACTTTCTCACATCAACCTGATCTCCAAAACCTGCTCGTAAACATGGATACGAAAATCTTGAACATACAAATTGGTAACCATACATAGGAGCTGGCGGCGGTTAACCACGCCCCCTGAGTGAACAACATGGCGGACCATGTCGGATTCTTGAGTGAACGTCTCTCCGCCATGTTGGGTTTTTTGAGGGGGTTAGGGTTAATATTCTATTCTTACAAGTTAACATTGATTTCTCGTTAAAAATGCAATCATAACACGTTTATTTTACATGGTTAGACTTCACGAAGTGTGTTTACGGGGCGCAGGTCCCCATTCACTTTGAACAGGGCGACGTCATCAGCTGCAGTCCGTATTTATTCAGTATGGATCACTACGAATTTTTATGTTCAAGATTTTCGAACACATTTTTACAAACAGCTTTTAGAGATCAGGCTGCTCAGATGCATTGAAATGAAGTCGGCTTGTGTGCATTCTGCTCTTTCTCTTCTGTGTTCCACAAGTCATAAACCAAATCCTCTATCACACAACTGAGGAAACATCTGCTAAAAGTGCATCAACGCTGCCGCTGGCCGTTATGTAAGACGCACGTTGTTCTGGAGGACTGTAATTGGGTTCACAACTCGCTCTGAACTCAAACTGTTACACAACTCGCACCGCTGGCCTCCGAGTGATAGCCTACGCCTCTATTCATAGCAACACTCACATTGGCAACGCGTCGATGGTAAAAACAGCAGTGAACTCGTCCACAACCTGCTGGAGAGAAACGAGCCGTCGCTTTGAACAAACAGCGCTTTGGTTTTTCGCAAAAGCGTCTTGTGAGCAAACTGACGCCGGACGGGAGACTTTCAGAAAGGCTAGAAAGGTTAGAAAGGCGTTTGTGCCGCCGCCGCCGCCGCCGCCGCTAACCGGTCGGGAGACGCGATGCCGACGGGCCTTTTGTGCAAGAAGACAAGGCGGCGCGATGTCAGCCATCTTTCCCGGGTGCAAAGGCCCCACGCGCTGCAGGAGTGGTCGCACTGTTTAACTCCAGCGCAGTTAATTCAGCCAAGCGTCCTCTCCGCCTTCCACGCGCTCCCTCAGCGCGTTTGCATAACAGCGCTGCTGCGTTCTCGTTTAATTCACACGGGTCCCGGGGGCGAGCCGGAGAGGGTTTTAGACACAACGGCCAATCCACTCATCCACCCACCCATCGCTGCCTGCAGAGCCACGGAAACACACGCGGCCGTTGCGTTTATGCGTCGCGTGTTTCCTACGGAGTGTTTAAAACGTACAGAATGCGCTAATGGAGGATGTTGAACAACGTCTAATCGACAGCGGAGACCCGCGTATCGGGCCGAGCTCCGCTGACCACGTGTCAGACACGAGGCGCAGATCGCCAGCCTCAAAAGGCAGCACGAGCGTGCACGAGCGTGCACGGCAACAGCGGTGACAAGAGCGGCGTCACGCGCATGGAAGCGCCAACATTAACTTAACAATCAGCGTCTGGAAATGAGTCTTTTGGTTCACCGGCCACAGCCTTGTAAAGTTAAAATGAATGATTTCAAATGAATTGCCGCGGAGGATTCTTCTTTTTTTGAATTTTTTCCCGTCACTCTCCAGCACAATTAGTAAAGTTTGTAATTCGTAATGGAGTTTGACTACATTTCAAATTAAAAGAGCGCATCGGGATCTCATACGTTACATGGACTTTTGATATTGATATTGAAACCTTTCAGAAACCTCTAGAAGTCATTTAGAATGAAGCTGGTAACCTTTGTCTAACAAATTGATTGATTAATATATCGTTTATTATATTATATATATGCATTAGTTTGCATTTTTCTTCGCTATTGGTCCCATTAGTCGCTTAAGACATAGAAGGCACATTTTATGACTTTCATTAAGACTTGCCTCAAAGGACATAAACCTTCTTCACTTCTTCTGTCAGATCTAAGAAATAATGAATTTAATGACATGAAGTTACCTTTTAAATCAGAATGATACAAACAGCGGATTTTCCTTTTGCATAGTGGACGACAACGTCTACAATTCAGGCACCATAACAGGACGTAACTTAAAGCATCAGTAAAAACCAAGGTTGCAGAGTAAATAAAAATACCAGGTGTTCCAGGTTGTCATGGTGACCAAAAAGGAGACTAGCGGCGCGATGAATGCAACTTCCTGTGGTAGAAAAACGGTGGGGTGGCTGATGCTGCATGGTAAATGGATTTGAATATAATACGGCTTTCATATTACATGTCATTCACCTATTCACACCCATTCATACACCGATGACGGGGGGGGGGCACCATGCAAGGTGCCACCTTCTGACATTCACACCAGCGGTGCAGCAACTCGGCGTAAAGTTTCTTTCCCACAAGCGACGTGAAGTAGAAGAGCAGGGGGATGAAACCTCACCTCCTCACTCTGCTAAACAATACAAAATGCAACCCGATGTTACGATACGAGAAACCAGGCAGTGACACGAGGTACTGCGGTGAACCCTGGAATGAGTGGCTTCCACAAAACCAAGACATTGTTAATGTGAGTCTTCTTCTGGAGAATATATTATTAAGCCTCCGGACAGAAGAAGGAGAAAAAAAATAGTATGAAAAGAACTTTGGACACTACTGCCGATCCAAAGTCTACGTGCTGCTGCTTCGCTCGGCTTCCATTGGCTCGCCGGCGGAGTGCGGGCGATGTTCAAAAAGCGGATCAGCCACAGCAAAAGGAATTTTAATTCCTGCTTCCAAAAGCAGATTTCGCCAGCGTGCCGCTTGGCGAGTGGTAACTTGGTAATACGTTGACCATGTTTACAACAAACATTTCCCACTTCCAGCTCACCCGCTCAGCACGACGATGAAGTCCATGACGTTCCAGCCGTTCCTCAGGTAGGAGCCTTTATGGAACACAAAACCGAGGGCCAACAGCTTTATGCCGGCCTCGAAGCAGAAGATCCCGATGAAGTACGGCTCCGTCTTCTCCTGTGGAAGCAACGGACGGGACCGTTTCAGCGTTAATATTGTCACGGTGGAGCTCATCTCAACGCTTCCTGTCTTCCTCACCAGTCTCTTTGCCATGGGGGTCTTATCCTCTCCGGGGAGGTGCTGCTCCAGGGCCAGGACGACACAGTTGGCGGTGATGGTGGCCAGGATCATGTACTCGAATGGTGTAAAGGCCACAAAGTTAAGGGAAGCTTTTCAACACAAAGAGGAAACTAACACGTGCAAATAAAACTAATTCTGATACAAATACATAACGATACATTGTGCCTCATTAAACAAAATATGCATATTCTGAGTTAAACAAGCCCACATGTATAAGCCACTATCGATAGGAGCGTTATTCTTGATCTAGATAAACAATATTTTTTCTGAATTTTTCGAAAAATACTCTAAAGAGCATCCGTGCGAGGTTTAGTGCAAAAGACCTGGATGGTTGGATGATTACATGACAGATGAATTATGGCACGGTTCATATTCTCTGGCGTTGGAGGCAATCTGTTAGAGAGACGGCAGTATCCATGGCAACGTGCTTTTAAAAGTGTTCACCGCTGAGAGGAGAAAGAGGCAGGTTAGAGAGGGAGGTTTAAACTACACAAACTACACAAACTACAGCGGATCGCACGTTTCCCGCTGACGCCACATTCACTTCAGTGTGTCACATCCTCAGCACGTGATCCCCTCGCTGCTGGGGGAGATCTGTCAGAAAATGAATTTCAAGTACTAATCCTAGAAAGTAATTATCAATGATGAGAACATAATAAGAATTTCATGTTTTTTATCATGTAATATTTTAGAGCTGAATTGAACTGCCAATTAATTGATGGATGGAATACCAAAAAGAAACCCACAATTAAGTAATTTTTTAAGCAGAAATGTTGAGCACGATGTAGTTCCAGCTCCTTTGTCTCATACAGGGCGTAAATGTTGTTGCCGCCGACGTTTTGGGGGAAAACTAGTTGCAGCTTTAAGGTACTTGAACGTTTGTGTTGATAACCTCAAATCATCCAAATGACTCACAACTGGATCCCTGCACGAACTTTAAATAGGAACAAGACTCTCACCTCATCTCTCACCTGTCACAGGTAGAATTGAATGGGAGATCACATTTCTGCGTCTTTTGGGTTTTCTAGTTTGAAGTTTTGAAGTTTCAAAGTTCCCGTTATTTCGAGGTGCTCTTGCGTAGCTTCTACGTTTTCTCAGTAACGGCGTGCACCCCGTCGCATTTTTTCCTCCCGGCTGAAACACCTGTTGCTGTGTGTGTCTTCGTGGCCCCTGAGGACACAGTACATGTGCACACGTGTGAACGAGCGCCGCTTGTGACCCGTCCGTGCCGGTGACTTCCAGTCCCGCGGAGTTCCCATGAGGCAGCTGCTCCTTGTTATTAATTTCCCTGCGTTGAGTGAAATGGGGTCAGTGACTCACAGAGGAGGGGCCGCGATGGGGGCCCCTGGGACCCCCACTGACTCACGTCGACGGGTCCACGTCGTTGCCATCGAAGACAGAAAATAGCTGAAGTGGGAAATACTTAATAAATCTCGCCCCCTCCAGCGGCCCTTTACTGTCTGTTGCCTGCAGCAGAGACGTGCTGGTTGGGGACAAATCACATACAGGAATCCATCTCATGGTCCTAACAGCTGATTATTGGGTTTGTGAATTGATTAATAGGATGACAGGGTGGGTTTATCTGGGCCTTACTTTTGCACTTTCATCAAACTTTCACTTCATTTGTGGCTGTTTCTTTTTCACCAGCGACATTCATGACGTTTGCAACAATATATTAGTTGTAAACTCCATCAAATGTGCTGAAAGAAATTCAGTGAATCAGTACGATCGAATCTCTAAATGTTTGGTATTATTTTCACATAAATACTTTAATTATTCCTCAAAAATGTAAACTTATATTCTGCAGTTACTTAATCAAAATTAAATTCTCATATGCAAATGAACAGAAACCATTGGCCGCCTGGATGGTAGAGAAAAAAAAAGTAAGAAAGCTGGTCAGCAGGGATGTAATGAAAGGCTGCAATGCATTTATCTATTGATTGCTTTTGAGATGTTTCTATGCCTTCTTTAAAGAAATATCAACGGTGAAAGACAAACAGATACGTATGTATAAGTATGAAGTAATATGCAACAAACAGAAGCACATGGAGCAGGTGCAGCAGGAGATTCCGTGTTGCTCCCTCTGGTAAATGACGCAAAGCGATTAATCGACTATTACTGCACTAGACGGTTGATTTTCTCTGGCAGGATCCTTTCACTTAACTCTATGGTGCACGTCCTCCTACAATGGGCAAAAGAAGTGCCGGCATCTTCTAAACGTGTGAGAAACACCATACTGCAACACCCCAATCGTGCACGAATATAAAAAATCCAACAAACACCATCGCAGCGAAGGTGAACGCATCAGCTTTTCACTTGCAGTCTCCAAAGTTGGGACGCTGTGAGCAATATCTGGGTGTCACCCGGCCAATACTCTGACATGTGCTGCTTTCACAGCCCACGATCCACCACAGTACCACCGGCCAGCTCTCTCCCACATACCTCTACCTCCGTGATACCGACAGTCACATCTCCATGCCGCCTGGCCAGCTAGTCTTGACCACTAGCCCCACTCCCACTCACAAAGCAGAGCCGGCGGTTAGGTAACAGTGGGAGACTGGCATGCTGCACTGAAGGGGGTGTAAGACAGGAGGAGCAGTGGGTAGATATGGCAACTGATGCCGTTTCAAAATGTAAAAGTATTGCACGAGATTTATCGGGGGAAAAAAAAACTCACTAATTAAAGCAAACAAAAACAAACTGATCTGAGTGAAGGAGACGAGGACACTGAATGGATTCGGACGCTTGGCCTGCAGTTGGTGGCTCTCCACATTTATGCACTTCAGCACCCAGCAGATCATGTTAAATGAAATGGCTGCACCTGCCGAGGAAATAACACTGCTGCTCTTTGCTGGAGCTGCACAAGTTCAGGGGAGATAAAGCGCTGGGCCGCGGCGCTGTGGGCGTACAACCGACACCCACTCACGAGCACCACGGCAGCAGAGCCGTGCGCCTACACATGCCGCCTCCACAGTGAGCAGAGCTGCCTCCAACAATCACCACATGCTAACTTTGTGTCACACCACATTCATTAATCTCCCGCTTCCACCAGCAGCTGGAGGTCACATGAGAAAACACCAAACACGTAACAAGAAGTTGTGAAGCGCAACACATGAATCTCCCCCTGCAGGTGTCGCGCGCTGCCCGTCGCTGTCCGCGGTGCTGAAGCGACAACTTCAGAGCACGTTTCCTGCGGGAAGGATATGGCCATTCGATGATCCGCCTCGCGGTTCTCCTGATGATGTTGTCCTCTGCGAATATGAAGAGCGACCGGTTGACGGTGAGGCAGTTCTGCCGGTGGGGGACGGGGTTGTACATGGCCATGGTCCGGGCCCGCTGAGCCTTGGCTTGCCGTATGGAAGCCGTGAGCCCCGCAGCCACCGCCGCCGCGTCCTGTCCCTCCCCGCCGCGCTCCGGGTCCCCGTCTCCGGAGTCCACCGCGCCGGAAGCGAACTCGTCTCCGAAGCGAGCCATTCTGCAAAAGAGATGAGGAGACCACCGGCTTAGATTGCTGTTTTTTTTCCCCCCCGCTAAGTGGAGCGAAGTGGGGAAGGAAAAGAAAAAGAAAAAAGGATCCACCTTTAATCCGGTGACCGCTTTTCGAGCGCCAATATTCCCCAAAAGTTGCGGATTCCTATCACTCCATTTCCACAAGAAGAAAAAAACCCGGGTTATATCATTCAGTCGGCTAATATTCTAGGAGAGAGAATCAGGCGAACAAGCGGCAGAATCTGGTCATCTCTGGTCTCCCATCCGTTTAACAGCGCGTTACAACCAGTTCTGAGCAACTTTTATTGTGCGTCTGTAAACTGCGGGCGAGCTCACATCCACCGAGTCAATATCGATTCTCTATCAGCGGTCCTCTGAGATGGGACCTGACAACGCGGCAGCTGCGTGATCAAAAACTACTCTGTGCTCATCGGGGAGAGAAATCCGAGGGAAGTCTTCGCAAACTTTACGCATCTTCTCCACCCGGCAAACTTGACAAAAGGAAGATCTCACGTGAAAGGAAGCCGGTGAACGCGTCTGGGACAGATTCTTTAAATTATAATGAGGAAAAAAAAGGTAATTCTCTAATGGGTGAGGAAGAAGCAGCGGTGGAGTTGCTTGAGTCGCCAGGTGATCCTTCGGTCGTTTCACCTGCTGGAGAATGAACACGCAGCCAGCAGCGCAGCGGCACCAGCAGCTCCCTCCCACGGCCCAGTTTCATGATGGAGATTTCAATCTGAATGAAGGCTGCTGGAGAGGAGGGACATACATTTTGTAACCATAGCAATTAGAGTTGGCTGAGGATGAACAAAAACAGTCTTTAAAAAAAAAAAAAAAGGAAAAAAGAGCCTATACACAGCAGGCTGTGTGGGTATCAGAAAATATGTAAATATGTTAGTGGGTGCAGAGGCAAGGTGTGAAATTATATTTAATATTAAAAGGAGAGACAATGCAGAGACAAACAATTAAAGGTGATTTATAGCAAAGGGGCCTCGCTCATTTCCCACAGCAGCATTGTCATATTTTCATTAATGGACACAGACGTGCACTATTAGAAACATTTACAAACTAGGCCATTGTGCTAATATTGGAGTAAAAATAGAGCATGAAATAGATCGTAGGGCTGCTCCCTTTTTGAGGGGTCGTTTTCGTGCTCAGTGCCACAAGTGAGACCTTGTTGGGCAACCGGGCTCCCTCGCTCCATCTGCTGCTCTCCTCCCTTCCCCACCGCTCCCTGAAGATGACCACTTCAGCCCCCCCACGGACACGGCGTTATCCAATCGAGGCTGAAGCCGCTTGTTTGCCACTTCAAACCAACGCAAAATCAAACCGGGTCATCACCCCTGACACGCGACGCGACCCTTTCCTGCTGGCTGACACACTCCAACGTGCAGCAGCACAACGCAGGTATCAAAGTGTGCAGACGGGCAGCGAGCGGGGAGGGAGGGGGGGAGGAGGGGGGGGGATTGCAAAAGCAAGCCAAGAGAGAGTGACAAATATACGCTTGGCAAACAAGTCGGGATCTGGGGGAGAAGAGGGAGAAAAACAAATCGATTCAACAGGATATGAATAAGTGCATCTCGTCCTAATCTGCATGAAGCAGGCGGGCGTTTCACTTTCATGCAAAGCAGGAAGCAACAAAAGGCCACGCTGACCTACTCAGTGCAGCATGCAGGATGTAACAGGGGGGCAATTAGCACCATTTGTACAATCGGCTATTCTGCACAAGCAATATATCTCACAATCACTTTTTTTCTCACTAAAAATGCTATTAATTACAAAAAAATAATGCACTTGTTAGTGAACTAACAGAAAATATTTGACCATCTCTGCTATCAGTACATTTCTGTGTGTGTGTTGGTGTGTGTCTGTCTCTCGCTCTCTCTTTGCTGTTGTTTCCATAGCGACATAGCTCCCTTGAATTCCTGCGCCGTTCGTTCTTTTCATTTCTGCCAACAAAAGCAATGTTGCACAATGGAGCAACCTCTTCCTACAGACATCACCTTCACCCGACACACACACACACCCACACCGTGCATCCATCAGGGTCATTGCACAAACAGGAAGCAAACTGACAGCTCCGCCACTACAAGTCCGTATATGATCAGCTGTGTTCTGCTTTAGGGCTGTTTGGGCTTTTGTTTCCTCGCAGCCGACTCAAAGGCGTCCGAAAATAGCTCGTGTGAACTGTTAGCGGATCAAAGCAGAGGAGCTCACATGCTTGGACCCCTACCAAAGTTTTAATAATGACATTTTACTGGGAGAGGAAAAGGTCTTGACGGTGAGGCCACGTCGGCCTACCGTGTGGTTTTATGCCGGCGGTCCAGCGGACCACGTCTTTAGAAATAGCTCGCAGGAAGACAGGCGAAGGGAGGCTGCGGGCGACGGGGCGCCGCGGGTTCAAACGTTAATGGGCTTACTTTGTGCCACAACTCTGAAGAGCATTTATATAATTGCAGACAGGCTTTCATCCAGCAATGACTGGAGTGGTTTTTAGCATTTTATTTTTCTTGCTGTTGCCTGGCAACAGACATCCTCTCATACTGAGTTGTGTCAGTTCAATTCAACCAATAACCGCCACTTATACCGGCGCTGATTGGCGTGACGGCGTGCACGGTTTACCTAGAAGCATGTTAACGTTGTTGTTACGTCAGATAAAACTCTGCAGATCAACGCCTAAATTAAGACAAGGGTATGTTGCAAATTCAACAGTGACAAAAAATAACTTCCCTCAAAGGTCATATTGTGCAGAAATTTAACATCACTCGTTGATCTTGTGTTTTTCTCAACATGTTACACAATATGAACATTTCAGTGACTGTTTAAATCAACAATGTACAAATTCAGCGGCCGAGCTGTAAATGCATCATCCGATGGTTTCCTGTTGCTTCTACTTTGATGCCCTAGCATCCCCTAATGGACGAATGACCGCAACACATGCACGAGCTCTCATATTAATGCTCGGCTGTTCTTTTCTTGGTCTCCACGTTTAATGTTTTGTGCGGTGGCTGCTCACGCATTCAACACTACGCAGGTTACAAATAAGAGCCTTTGCCAACGTTAGTGGTCGAGGACAAAACACTGACATAAGTCTAATGTTTAAGTGTCTGAATGCGAGAGAGAAAAGTAAGAAAAAGATGGAGAGCCGGTGAGGGGATGACAGTGAAGTGGGTTTGAGTGGGCGGTGGCGGTAAAGAGGAATCAGAGGACGTAGGAAGGAGGATGGGGGCTATTGGCGGGTTGTGGGGGCGCCGCCATTAAAAGCGCTACCCAGCATCTGATTACAGTAAACCGCGTCAGCAATGTTGCACAGATGTAAAAATACAAAAGAAACAACCGTCTGACCGATGAAAGCAGAGGGAACTGATTTGGTGAAGCACTGCCGGACACAAAGGGAGCCTCATGCGTCGCTGGTACGGAGCAACATTTGAAACAAGCACTTTAGTGATTGCTGGATAAAGAATGACACTTAGGGTTGTTTTGTTGCGCACACGTTAAACATGTAAACCACGTAAACCGCACGCAGCCCTAGCAAACCCCGTTTTGAGGGTTAGGACGTCTTCGATGCGTGATTGGATTGGAGTTATATTAAACACGTTTTTAAGAACACAATGACACTCAAAATGCATTTTGGTGGGAAAAGTTCAAAGTAAAAAATAAAAACTCACAATTTCACAGGTTACCATTAAATCTCTCTCCTAAAGATGTGTTATTATACAGCTCGTCGGTTCATTGTGGCTAACATGTTAGCACAAAGCTACACGAGAGTCTCCGTGGCTCCACTCAGCTCCTGTGTGACTAAAAGCTCAAACTAGGTCACTTTGTGTGCCTTACATGTAATAATTGTTTTAATTTAAGTTGACATTTTAACATTGGATGTTGTACTGAGTTTTATTACAAAGTTAAACAATATTGTAATCTGGGTTCTTCTGGGACTCTTGGGGTAATAATCTCCTCCAATCACAAGCATGCATTCGCCCAGTAAAAGTGTGCAAAAGGCGTAGTCAGCCAATCAGGATGTGCCCACCGGAATACGCGCGGACCACCGGAGTATACGAGTCGTGGTCCCGCGCGAGAAGCCTCAGCCTGCGGCGGCGGAGCGACGGGGCCCTTCCTGTAGAGGGCGCCGCCTGTGCTCACAGAACCAGGGATACGATATCGTGACCTTTGCTCCCACGCAGGGTTCAAGAGATTCAAGCTAAACCTTTAGTTTATCGTCATTTAAGCCAATATTCATTTAAAAGTTATAGATTAGTGCAGCTTAAAATGAGGCATCATGGCGGAGAAAGAACTGATGGAATTAATATCAGTTTGGAAGGAACAGAGCGATCGTTGATGTTAGTTACTCTCGTGCTTCTCCTGTAATGAGTCAAAGTCAAAGTGTCTGCTCACCATTAGAATCAAACATCACGTTGTTATTGTGATATTTCACAGCCTTGGACCTCGTTTGATGTTTAGAATAAAGGCTTTTGGCTTCACTGTGTGTTCAACGGCTGACCTTGACCTCCGGCGGCCGTCCTTTTGCCCCGGACACGTTCCTCCTCCTCCTCCTCCTCCTCCATGGAGATGTATCATCTCTACACATGCAACTGAAGATGGATCATTTGCCTCTGAATCTCTTTTGTACTTACTCCCACTCCTTCCTGCGGGCCTGCGGCGTGCTCTGGATTTTGTGAGCCTGGTGAGCCATGATGATGTCTTTCTGCTCCACGAGGCCCCCGCGCCGCCGCTGCACGCCGTGGGGGCTCAGCGACCCCGAACCCTGATCGGACGAGGCGTCTTCCTGACCGCACGGCACGTCGAAGCTGGCGGCTCGAGGGGGCAGCCCCTGGTACTCGGAGAGGCCGTGGGGCACCTGCAGGGAGCTGGAGCGGGCTCCCTGCGCCAGGCCGTGGCGGGGGCTGGCCCCGGACGTCCTCCAGGGCTCAGGCTCGGGGAGGGACAGGGAGGACTGCACGTGCGTCCTTCCACCTGGACCGGAGCCGGACGGGGACAGGGGGCCGGGCGAGAGGGAGCGGGAGAGGGACTGGTCTGAACTGGCGAGCATCTCTACGGGGGACGGCGGGCGGGGGCGTCACCATAATGCTGCAAGACGGGACAAAAGGGGGGGGGGGGGGGGGGGAGGACGAAAGCGTTTATGAGTGAGAACTGGTGACACACGTGAAACATTTCACATCCAGCCTGTCCGCTCTCTCTGTGTCTCTATTTTTAGCAGCGATAGCTTGGCTCTAGCGACCGTGTACCACATTGATCCAGGTTGTAACATGTCACATGGATTTGTGCTCCCCAGACGGCGAAAGCCATTACCGCACCTGCCTCAGGTACCACGAGTACGATTTGCTTATTGTCTCACCTTCATTCAGCAGATAAAGCGACGGCTTCAGAATCAATGCAAAAGGTGTTACTGTCTAAATCTAAAAAAAGGAGGCAAAAGACAAAGAGGAACAAACGCTTCGACCCAGCAGGAGACATTGAACGCTCCACTTTCTTGCTTTAACTTGGTTGTGTGTGTGTGTGTGTGTGTGTGTGTGTGTGTGTGTGTGTGTGCGTGTGTGTGTGTGTCTGAGACAGAGAAGCAATGAGGGAGATGAGGCGTTTGAGGCGAGCCAGTCAGACAGACGAAACAAGGTTCTTCCCACTCAGCCGACTCCGGAAAAAGAAGAAGAAGCAGCAGCAGAAGAAGAAGAGGACGACGCGCGCGGGGAGCGCTGATCGCGGAAGGCGCGGTGACTCACGCGCACGCAGCGGGGGGGGCTTCCTCCGACATGAACCGGGCACGGCGCGCTCAGGCTCTCTGTCGGCGTGTGACCCCCGCGGAACGTGCAAGTTCACGAACACAGCGGGTCAGAGGGGAGATGAAATCACGCGCACGTCTCGGGTTTTTCCCACGTTGGATGAAAACGCGCATAAATGAGACGGATCGGTCCGAGAGGAGCGTCGCAGCGGGGCGCCTGAACGCAACGATCAGCTGTGTGCCAGATGTTGTTATAAATAACATTATTCCCCGATCGCCTCTAATTAGCGCACTGAAACAACTGGCAGCCCCCCCCCTCCCTCACCCCTCCTCCCCCTCGTTAACAGGTACTGTTCATTAGGACGCAGCTATTTATTTGCATTGTTTTTGTAATTCCTGCGGAGTTGATGAAGAAGTGAATAGATGGATCAGACGCCACAAATGCTCACAGGAGGGGAGCGACGCCACAGTGAAGTAACGCGACGATGAACGGACCCGAGGCGCGCGCGTTCCCCTTACCTTGTTCCTTCATCGTTCAGGTGGATCCTCCGAATCCAGCCGCTCCCACTCGCTCCTCCACTCAGTTTGCAGGGTTTTCGAAGGTGGTCTGAGGACGCGTTTTCTTCTTCTTCCTCTTCTTCTTCTTCTTCTTCTTCTCCCCCTGAGTGGTGATCGCGGCTCGCTTTTTTTGTTTGTTGTCTATAAATACCGCGGCGTGGCCGGCAGCCAGAGGAGCGCGGGCTTCACGTGAAGAGGCGCGAGGCGCGCGGATCAATGCCCGTCATCCTCACCGGCTGAGCGGCGGGGACGTGACTCACGTCACGCGGCTCACGGCGGACTCCGCGCCGACACCGTTCAACCCGCCCGCAGGTCGGAGTCACGTATTCGGGTTGATTAATGCAACAGGTGCGCGTGATGGTGACCGTGCGCGCTGACGATGGGGCACTAAAGCCGCACACCTGACGCACACCTGACGCACAGCAGGTGCAGCGACAGAGGACTTCCTGGAGCAGCAGGGCCGCCACGGGCCTTTTGGGGGGGGAGAGGGGCACAGGTGTAGATTTGGTTTATGCCCCCACCCCTCAAAAATAAAGTATTCAGATCCAGAAGTAGAAGAAAGTAGAAACAAACACAGCACTTCAGTGTTATAATAATAGTACTGTAGTAGTTTTATTGCTAATACATCAACATGTAATGAATGGGAGGAGCTGAAATGTTTGCAGATAGTTCCTTGCAGGAAACTTCCTATAATCAGGATTATAAAATGTGTACATTCACATATACATTTGTTCTTTAGTTGACACTTTTGCAGCATTCAGCCAGGAGAGTACAAACAAAAAGTACAATTTCTTCAAGAAAGCCAAACTACAAAGTGGTTTGAGTTTTTAAAAGAAGTGTAAAAGCAACAATTAAAACAGCTGAGTGGCATAACATTGTCTTTCTTGTGACTCACCAGAAATTATCTGTTCTTGAGTTATTCATTTAGTAACGAGTAGACTTTTAAAATACTCTGTTTTTCTCAGAGCGACGCTGCGTGGAAGATAATTGTTATTGAAATAAGGTGCTGGAGCAGATGTGTGTTGTGAAGGTGTTTCTTATTGTGTGCTTTTCAACGTTATCGGCGTGCTCGCTTTGGGGAACGTGGCGGTGAGTCGCTGTAATGATTTGAAATGTCTGATGCTGTTTATGTTTAGTAGCCAACGTAAAGGTTTGACGAGTGAACTCAAACTAAATCGATTGTTGTCTGGAGGGGATAAGGTGGACATTTGCATACAACAGATAGAACTCCTAAACTTCCCGAGCTGATTCCATTGATGGTTTTTGTTTTAATAGTTTAGACATGCAAATGAAGGAATGTCTGATCAAATACGTCTTCATTCCACAAACAACAAAACAGCATTTAAAAGTCCATTTTTGTCATTTTTTTGGCAGCAAAATGTTATTTATTATTAATCACACCATGAAATAAGAGATATAATATAAATATGAAATACATGTTAGCGGTTTCCTTTCCACCAGTTTGACAGAAGCCTGATTCTCTGCTCAAATGTCTCCATAAACCTCAGTGTCTCCGTAGTTGCTGTCAGCCGTGTCCCTGAAGGTCTTTTTTCTAGTGTGCCGATGCCATATTGGATATGGATTTATGTAATCTAGCAGAATCATCACTGTGAGGAAATAATTGCCGTCTTATCCTGCAGGCGGCCAAGTGGATGCATGACGTGGAGACGCCAAGCAGACATATTAGAAATAAACCATATGTGTGTGTGTGTGTGTGTGTGTGTGTGTGTGTGTGTACTGGTGGACAGAAATGGAAAATGTTCCTTCAAATGTCTCTGATTGATGTGAACACTCGGCCCGAGCTTCATTCGATCAGGAGTTGTGCTTTAATGATTCGGACGAGTTACAGATCTTGAAGTTCTTTCGTCCTCAGAGGCTTCAGAACCTTTTGTTCATGACACCTTAAAATAAAATATAGAAATTCTACTTGAGCAGTTCACCCAAACGATGATTTGGTTTCATCTGATTACAGTTTGAATGTACGATGAGGTGAACTATTAAACTATTAAAGGACACTGAATCCTCTCAGGAGAAGCTTATTTTGTGACTTTTGTGACTTTTGAGAAGAAATATTTCTGTCTAAAATGGCAAAGAAGGGAAACGTGTATTTTAATCATCAAGAGTCAGTTTATTTTCATCTAAAATGCAAAGGACATAACAGGATTTGAGAATAAATCCAGGGTTGAGTGCACAAAAATGTTTCACTGCAAGCGATTATGTACAAGAATGAAATCAACAAATCTCTACAGGATCCAACAGGTACTGCATCGATATTTAGAGTCAACTTTTTGAACCCAACAACGTAGACTAGACGGGACGTGGATTCATTTGATTATTTTTTATTTCTTTTTTTAATCACAGCACATTGATTAATTTACATTTGAATGAACTTTTCTTGCTGAATCAAAAGTTCACCGTTAGTGCATAAAGGACCGTCGAGTGCTCGTCTTTCACTAAAGAGGTCAGAGGTCGGTTACGTGGCCTCATAAACGGGCCGGTTATCTTTAACTTGTAAAGGTGAACGAGCAAAATTCTTCTGTTTACCCAAACGCGCTACCCACAAATACATCGGCTAGCAAATTCAACTTGATTGTACCGCCAGCGTTTAATTAACGTGACCGTTAGTGCGTCATTTCAATACTATTAGACTTTATTCTTTTTGCTTGCAGCACAAAGAATAGTAGATTTTTTTTCTGTGACGTTATACAGAAACACAACTTCAGTCTGGGTGTAAATTATGAAGACAATTAGCTATAAATTCCTGATTGAGATCATTGTGTGTGTCTATTTAAAAAGGTTGTCTTTTGCTCGGTAACAGCTGCCGATAGGAAAGGTTTCTGCACGGAGAGATGAGGAATATCTACACACTTTGATCACCACGCGTCTGATCACCTTTACCTGCCAGTTAGTCCAAGAAACAACACCGCGTGTGGATGGAAATACGCCTCTACGGAATACAAGATAAAAATGGATTTGAAAGCTATAATTCAACACTATGCGTGCTATAGTAGAGACCCCAAAACACTCACAATCAGCTTAAATCAAATATGGAAGGAACCATTTCTCAGAACACAGATGAGTTTAAATACATGAGTTACGCAATTCTTCTTCTTTTTTTACTTTTTTCTTGCTTTTTTAAAACCTCCAGTGAGGAATAACGAAAGTGCTCTGGTCAAACCTGTAAAAAAATAATTTATACACACCCCCTCCCCCGCCCGCCGTCTGGCTGGAGGGTTTTGTCACAAAAATGGTCGACGACCGCTCCCGCTCATCGATGGTCCTCCTCCCAGTCGGCGCCGCCCCTCGGCCGGATTAGTTGTCATTTGTTAAAGGGAAGGCAGGCCGGCAGCGTGACGGTGGAACAGGACGGGCCCGCCAAGGGCTCCGCCACCTCCCCCTCCAGCTCTGTCCACGTTCCCTTCTCTGGGCTGTAGCAGATGGTGGAAGACTTATAGGCCCCCTGAGGAGAAACACAAGGCGGAGTCACTCCCCTGGTTGCTCTCGGCGCCGGGCGGGTTTTCAGGAGCTCCTCGACTGCAAAGATCAAGTCTGGCGGCTTTCTGCAAACGGGTTGCGCTGAACGCTTAAAAAGAGAAGCGCGAGGCGCGAGGGCCGTACCATGCTCCAGCTGTAGCCCCCCACCAGGAAGATGCTGTCGTCAAACACGGCGCAGCCCGGCCCGCTGCGCCCCTCCAGGATGGGCGTCTGCAGGATGTTCCACTGGTCGGCCTTCGGGTCGTAGCACTCCACCAGCATCACGTCCAGGTGGGAGAAACCTGCGAGAAGGAACGAAAGACCATCTTAAACTGGTGCATTGTGGTGTATCGCGTAAATGGGGGTGCAAGTGAGGGGGGGGGGGGGCACGTTCTGCTCCTTGTTTGGCTTTGAAAGGCCTCTGAAAACACGTTTTCCAGCCACCAGCTGGGAACGACGGGTTCCTACGTGAGCGCTGTCCACCAGCTGTTTGGGTTGTCTCTGTATCGGAGCCGAATGTGAAAGAGATGCAAACCCAAAACGCATCATTTCAGCGGCTTGTTCAGGGTTTTTTTCTTCATCTATTTCGTTCCTTGATTGCTGAAGTATAAAAGAGGTCGCGCAGTGGAAAAAAGGTCCTCGGCTGCTCATGAAAGCAGCCTCACTTTCACTGCTCTCTATCGGACAAAAGGGAAAGGAAAGTATGGATCTTGACCTCTTTTCCCTTCGAACGGATGCTTACCTTTCAAATGGTTTCCACCAATCGCGTACAGGCGGTCGTTCATTCCAGCCAGGGCATGAATGGCCCGCTTTGTGTTCATATCCTGTTTCCGTGCCCACACGTCCATTACGGGGTCGTAACAGTAGAGCCAGGACACATACTCTCCATTGTGAACTCCTCCTGCAACAGGTAAATATAGAACTGGGCTTTGAAAACCAAGTGGAAACGCGCGGCAGGGCAAAGCGCCACGTGTGCTTCTTCTGTCACTAAACCGGGTCGCCGTGCTGCACAGATACAGTGAAAGCATCAAACTGTCCGTCAAACAAACGGCACCGAATCACGGATCGGACGTGAACCGCAGAAGCTTCGTTTAAGGTGAACGCGAAGGCAGCTGACAGGAAGTAAAAATGGGCCCAAGCTGTTGCCTAGCAACGCTATCAAAAAGGGGCGATTCAGGCGGAGGGCGAATAGGGAAACGCTCAGAAGATTAAAGCTCGCGAACATGTTCTAGAAGAAGCACAAATGGACGGAGGGACCTTGGAGGAGAACTTAGTGTCCTGTAAAACTATTTAGAAAGGTGATTCTAGATATCTTTATTTATATTTGATATTTAATGCTACATATACTGGCACCCGACTCGAGCCACCAGCTCTTTTGCAGCCGCTCGGCGCCGCTGCCCTTTGTTCCCGGTCTCTTTTATTTTTACGCGGTAATAACAGCCACAGTGTGTAACGCTGCACAACTTGCTGATGATTCAGTGACAGCTTTTCGGAAGAGGAGGATAATGTTGGATGACGTTCTGCGTTGGTGTGAGCGAGTATTTGATTGATTGAGGAGTCAATTAAACAACAGATGTCGTCGTAGAAGAACTGGAAGTGTTGGACCGAATTCATATTGAGGTTCAAATGAGCTGGTTTCAAAACATTTGTAATTACCAGATAAATAAATAAATAAATAAACCAGAACCTCTGACCAAACGGATTAGCGTTGTGTTGCATTGTGGGTAATGTAGGTCCCAGGTTTTAATTAAAAAGAGAAAGATTAAAACTGTCTATTGTGAGTTTTAAACATCATGTTACGATTTTTGTGATACTTTTGAACACAATATTATTATTATTTTTCCAGCTTGCAATAATTTGGCTTTGTTAACATTTAAGATGAGATGCAACTTGTGATTGTTTAGCTCATAAATCTTTACATTTGGTTATTTACAATGTGTCATCAGTTTGTATTTGTGTAAAATGTGTAGTATTCAGATTGAAATTTCTACTTATGGAACAGAATGACTCTTATCAGAAAATACGGTTGATTTTCTCACGCTCAGAGTCATGAAATAAAGGTTAATTTAACCTTAAGTGTGTACTTGACTAAGTGTACTTGTACTATATATACTATATACTATATGACTCTGCAATAATAAAGATTCCTCACTGACATTGTTGTGCCCAATATGTATCTTTCAATAATGGAGTGCATATCCATCCCCCGTCTCCTCACCCGATATGTAGATCTTCCCGTTGTGCACGGCTCCCGCGTGGGCGGCCAGAGGCTGCGGCAGAGGCGACAGGTAGTTCCACTCGTTGGTCTCCAGGTCGTAGGACTCCACGCTGGACAGGTAGCCGCTCTCGTTTCTACCGCCCACCACGTACAGGTGCTTCTCCAGGCGGCAGGCGAAGAAACTGGCTCTCCTGAGGACGGACAGCGGCAGACGTCAGACGACATGGTTAAAGCCGGAGAGGGACGGCTAGAACAATAAGCGCTTACCTCTCCTGCATCGGGGGCAGCTGAATCCAGCTGTTGAACCTGGGATCGTAGCGGCTGACGAAATGAGTGCTGTGCTTCCCTGCGGAGGAAACGACAGAAAATCAGGCCCAACGTCTCCACCCACACAAGGCCACCTTTGTTTCCAATCGCAGTGCGATAATCTCCGCAAGAGCATCTGAAATGGTCCCCGAGGACGTGTTTCGGTGCCGTGTTGCTTCGCTCTCGGGGCTAAATAAGCACAGTTGACGGCGCTGTTGTGATACTTGGGTGGGAAAGGAAGCAAAAGGACAGTCTGGCATTCTCCAGCCTGGGTTTGTTACCACGCCGCTTCACGGCGAGCACTTAAATGTTTCACTGTCACAGTTACTTTCCTACGCCAGTCACTGGCGAGCGTCTGGTGGAGTGTTGCTTGTCCACTCAGCGTTTGAAACGTGTCGCGTCCGCTCTGAACCGCAGGCTCGCAAAAAGAAGTAGACAATGAAACACAAAAGTCGCAGGAAGGTCGCCGTACCGTTTGGGTTCCACTGGTCCTCTCCGCCCAGCAGCAGCAGGAAGTTCTCCACCTCCACCACGCAGTGATGGGCGCTGTTGTAAGGCATTACTGGACGGGACGCAGAGACAGAAAGGTGTCAATCGCTGAAAAATGGAAAACTTCTTACTCGACTCGACGACGAGGACATTTTGATACAGAGCGAGGGCGGACGTGGCAAAATCTGGGCTCCGCGTTAACCGGATTGTTCATGGAACTTGAAGGCCCCGACGACAGGAAACCTGTATACATGCAGAATAACAGCTGATCACCCATGACAGTATCACAGAAAACCTAATACTAAACCTCAAATACTCAATATCACTCTCAATTTCTAATAATACGAGGAGAAAAACGACCCATCTATGAACAAAGCTGATATGAAGTCGGTCTGACGCGCCGGTCAACGCACAGAAGTCCTTATTGACGCAGCGTCCATGAGGACACTGCCATATCTGTGCTGTCAGTCCTCCCGATCCAGTGACGACTTTTATTTGGTCACGCCGAGCCTCCCGTTGTTTGACAAGCGCCGCTCATTATTCCCGCTGAGGTCCGGATTGATGAAATCTGAAACGCACTCGTCACGAGAGGAAAACATTCTCGTTACGGCGACGCGGCCAGACGAATGCGAGTCGACGCTAAAGGATTTATTTCCCCTCCTCATTGCTTTTTGTTTTCCATTCATCCATCTACAGGAAGTCATTTCTTGTGGGAAATCAAGCCTGTTGACTCCTTAACCGGAACAAATGAAAATATGAAGCAGAGCAAGCAGCCGACTGTTAGTCGCAACATCCATCCGTCTGTGTGTTTGTACATCTGTCCATCAATCCATTTAGGAGCCATAACTCACCTGCCAGGTACCGGACCTCAGCGCAATCGCTTCACAAATCCCACTGCAGCCGTCCGTCTAGTGACAAACCGAATATGTCCGATAAACAGGCTGTTTAGTCGGCACGAGGAGCTAGAAGCCCGCAGCGGGACCCCCGGTGAGGGCTTCTCCCTTTGTCTGTGTTTATGCTCCCCCCCCCCCTCCATCTTCTTCTGCTGAAGTGACCCCATTGAGATGTAGAGAAATGGTCTTAGGTGACAGTCATAATGAACACGGCCGTGTTCACTCAATAAATCTCGGGCCCTGGCGCCTTTTGAGCACAAATCAGTGAAATGTTAAAGCCCCACCTGTCTGTCTCCATCAGTCATTTCCACTGTCACCTCCCCACCGGGCTGATGGATCGCAGTTGCTGCAAAATTAGACAGCCTTGAATCTCGTTCCTTTCCAATTGGCCCCTCGCTGCCGATCTCCCTGCGGCTGGCTGCCGCGCGCCGGCCCGCTATGAGGTGGGAGTCTAACGCTACATACACTGAGCGCGGCTTTATCTGGCGGCGAGGGAGGGGGTGGGGGGGGGATTAGGCCGCCTGCCTCCAGTGCACCTCAAAAGACGAGTGCCGTACCACTGCCGGGTTCCCTTACGTGCTATTTATATTATCACCCAGCCGGCGGCGTGCGGCACGCGGACGGGCGGCTCTTTCTTGCACGTCTAGCGACTTGACGTCGAATGTCACGTCGTCCCCGCGGGAGAAGAGGATCGTTCGCTTTGCAGAACGTCTGCAGAATGAGTGCTGCAGGGAGGATTTGGGACGTTTGCCTCCACAGGTGCATCAGATACAGGTGAGCAGTTGGATAAGTGCCACAATAAATGACCCCCCCCCCTCTGTAACAGTCCTGTGAGGTGAAAAATAAAGAAACACGTCTCTGGGTAACGCGTGAGAATTATGAGGCGAGAATCTCCCCCTAAACCCGCCGCAGGAGGGAGGAGGGGGGGGCAGGATGAGCTCGCCATCCCTCTCTACACTGAGCTCCGGGGCTCACTAGAGGGAGTCAGAAACCTCTGCATAGACGGCAGGCGCCGTCCGGGCCGCTCGACTGGGCCCCCCTTCCCTCCACCCCCCCTCCGGCTAATGCACCACCGCCGCCTCCTCCCGCTCCGCCGCCTGCGCGTCCCACTGAGCGGCGTTCCTTTGTTCCAGGCCGGCGCCGCGTGCAGGAGGAGGTCCACATCCGAGCGGAGCAGCCTCTGTCTGGTCGCGCTGGTCCACGCCGCCGTGGGTGCAGACTCCTCTCTGGATCCATCCGACAGCAACGAGGGGGGGGGGGGGTGGGGGGGGGATCAGATTCTCCCCAAATTGTGCTGATGAATGTCTTAATCAAAGGCTGTCGCTCTCAGCTTCGCCTCATTGAAAAGTCCTGATTGAATGTTAATAATGTGCTATTCCACATCCATTGTGAGGAGGCGACATCAGATGCCCACTAATGTGTTAAGGGGATGATTTTGCAGTTTTGTCCTTCCACTTGGCCACGGACCATTTGAGAGTTGACTTTTTAGTTTTGAGTGATGGAAATCCCCAGTGACCTTTTGCGTGTTTTCAGGTCCACAGACACAGTGTGTGAGTGAAATGGGAAAATGACGACACACACACACACGCACACACACGCACCAGCGGGCTGCAGGCTGTTGTGCATACGTGGCTCCTTTGGTAAAAAAAAATACCTCCTGCAATAACAAATGACGTCCATGTGAACATTCTAGCAGCAAACTTTCTCTGAATTCCACAGAACAAACCCACAGTCCTTAAAATCTCGCGCCATAAAAGGGAGAAATAAAAAATGTATGAACGTCCCGGCTGACAGACGACGGAGCCACGGCTAATACGTACGAATGAAGGCACACTGGCAAAGCGCGGCTGCGAGCGAAAAACTCGATATGTCTGGCGATGATGATGATGATGATGCAAAGGACAAATACGGCCGCCCATTAGCTCTTGGTCGACCTTTGCAATGTGACAACGATATAGTGGCGCGCCTTGAAAGGTCAGGAAGCCCGGGAGAGAAAGAAGAGCACGGTGGACTCTTCAGAGGTGAGAACAGGTTCTCTGTGGACACACCACTTTGTTTTAAACAGAATGGATCCTCAGGGGGAAATGATCCGATATCATAAGACCAATAACCCGAGCGTGAGTCCCTATTTGTGACGTGACTTTTTCGCTATCACACAAGTGTGAGTTCTATTTGCTTTTGCATGTTTGCCAACATTCCAGCTGCTGGGTTCCATCTCTTTGGCATCGAACTCACCTTAAATAAACCTGATGTCAGCAGATTTAATCTGAGGAACGGATCAATGCGAGGGAATAATCCCGCTGAGCTTAGTAAGGCGGTATTGAGGAACGATGGCAGGTTTTCTCTCCCTGTCATTAGATTCAAGTATGAATCTCATCACGCATCCTGCCAGCAGATTTCAGCAAAAACAACAAGGGGAGCCGGGCATGAAGTCACGGTCTGATTAAAAACGTATATTAAAAGTAATAGTGATACATTATTACCTAAAGGATTTAGGGAAACTCCTTCCCCTCATTTTCCATGGAAATTAACCTGCGTTAAAGTCATCCATAGGAACTACTTTTTCTCATCATTAAAGCCACTAACACGAGATGCCTCAGGTTGCAAAAAATAGCAGGGAGGAAATCAGCAGAGCCTTTCGCTACTCACTTGTGAGGATCTTCCATGTCTTTTTCTCGTCGTCATAGTACTGGACCAAATTGCTGGGGAGACGATCGGGTCCAGGAGGCAAACCACCCACCAGTAACAGCATTCTCTTATTGGAACGGATTCTGTAATGTCAAAAGTGTGTGTGTGAGTGTGGGTGTTGGGAAACGGGGGACAAAACACTTATTGGGCCTTGAAAATAAAATAAAAATAGGCTCAACCTTTACCTGGACGCCTCTAATTTCTTAATTGGCATAATAGCTTTGACGCCGTTAGCAGCAGTTGCTGAAAATGCGGAAGCAGCAATTCGATCATCAAGGAACAAATGGAACCAAATGCACGGATTCAATTACTAGCTGCTTCCTGTCAGGCTGCAACTCCTGAACAACGACGCTTCACATCGGCCGATTTGCGCCACAGTGCAACAGCGAGCTCATCCTTCTGTTATTGATCAGTTATTGCACTAAAGATATATTTTTCCAATTATCTGTGAAGAGAAGAAGATCCCGCTGGAGGCTAAAAGCACATTAACCTGCCCGAACAACGTCTCCTTTTCATTGGCTGCAGTGATTCATCTCTGAGCCAGTTGAGAGGTATTTCCTGTTTTGTTTGTATCTATACAACACAAAAGTCAGACACTTTATTGTACATTAATGACCGTTTTCTCCCAGTGGGACACAAATCGACCAATGAATCACGATAAGCATTAAAAGATGCAGCTGGCCTTTATCTCCATCCACGTTCACCTTTCTCATATTTTACTTTTCCACACTCGGGAAATCCGCCGTCGTCTCGGTACATTCTCTCTGCCACCGGCCCACTCGGAAGTGTTTTGGGGTTATTCATATGCAAATGAGCCCCTGGACATAGATAATGGTGATTAATTGAGAGGAGAGAGACGGCGGCATGCGAAACCAATTATGAGGATTCTCCATTCTTTGCTCATTCAGGTCCATATGTGGGAATAGACGTGTTACTGGGACCACGCCGGAATAGAACCATGATCTACTTTTGAGACTGTTTGTGCAAAATTCGATTAGAATATTTATGGATTCTCCATCCTACAGCTGTTTAAAAAGGTATATGCACCGTCATTTAACACAAGTCTCCTGTTGACTTGAATTTAGGGGACTCTTATTCGATAAATCCTTAATTAGAATAATTTCCCTCTGAAAAGACTTCAGCCTCGGTAGCCGCGTGTTTCTTCCACTCATACCAGAATTGTTTCATGATTACCATGTAATCCTGGTAACAATTACATCAAAGCATTTCAAATTGTATTCATGAGAGTTGCTGCACATCAAACGCATAACCTTTATCTAGTTTGCTGCATCTTGTCTACACTGATTAGAGAGCAATTACACAGATGTGTGAGGGAAATAACGAGTTGGGGGTTTTTCTCCCTTCACTAAAACATGAGGTAAGTTCCTAATTGTGGATACAGCGAAGCACCGAGGAGGCCGAGACCCCTGACGGCCGAAGGTGCTTCACAGGACGAGCCCCACGACGCTCATTACTGACTGACTGACCGCCCACGCGGTCCAGCCTGCACAGGCACAGCGGGCAACCCTACCGGCGTCGGCAATTTGTCCAGATTTAACACGTGGGAGGCCTCTAATCACCTCACGTCCACTCAAAGGAAGCTCCTTGGCCGAGTGTGTGTGTGTGTTTGTTTGTCTCTTCCTCACCTGCTGGCCGTGGTCTGCCTGCAGTGCTGCCTGAAGGGCATCAGGTGGTAGTTCATGGCGTCCATGAGTAGCTTCTGGCACACGGGGTCAGTCCTCATGAAGTCAACGGACTGCACCCTCTCCACCAGCTCCGGGGCAGGTATGAGGGCGAAGCGCAGCCTCTTCATGAGGTCCGGCGCGTAGTGCATGCGAGTCTCCCGGTCATGCTCCAGCCAGAGGACTGACATCTGGAACAGCGCCAGCTCCGACTCCACCGGGGGCGGCAGAGCATCCAGCATGGCGCACATCTCCTCAAAGTTCAGCAGCAGCACGTCCTCCACCAGGTACTTGTTGGCCAGCTTCTTGGTCTCGTCCAGGCCGTGGAGAGCGGCGATCTTGCAGATCTGCTTGTAGTTCTGCACGGAGATCTGGTCGTTGAGGAACTGCACGCTGAGCTTGGTGATCTGGGGGATGTTGAGGATCTTGCTCACCGACAGCACCTCTTCCACCGTGTCCAGGGAAAGAGTCACGTTGGCGGTGTACAGGTACTCCAGCACCAACCGTAGTCCGATGGACGAGCAGCCCTGGAGGACCAGGTTGTTGATGGGCCTGGAGCCGGGGGTGGCCAGCTTGTCGTCTGGCGAGGACGAGGGGGTCCCGCTGCTGCCCTGGTCCCCTTTGCTCCCCTCATTGTTGATGACGTTATGGGAGGAGAAGAGGGATCTGAAGTACTGGGAGCAGGAGGCCAGCACGGCTTTGTGGCAGTGGAACTGCTGCCCCTGGGCGGTGAGGGTCACATCGCAGAACAGCTGTTTTCTCCACAGGAGGTTGAGCCCGTGCAGCAGGGTGTCACTGTGCGTGGGGTCGAAGGTGGATGTTCTGTCGCCCGATCTGGACATGACTCGCTGGCTGGGATCGCCACCTGGCCAACAAACACACCGAGCACGCCATTTACCGCGGGGGGGTCACGTGTTCGCACGCACACACACACACTGAGGATGCAATCGATCAACTAATCGAATAGAACCATTTCTCGAGTTAAGTTATCAAACAGAGTGTGTGCGTGGTGTGGGGGGGGCACATCTTCATGCAATGCCAGCCGGAGAGAACCGACACCCGACGGACTTTGAGCTCCCGGCGGTGAAGCAACAAACGGAACCGCGGTAGTTTAGTTCCCACAGCGCGCCGCGCGTTTTCATTCCCAACGCGAGAGGCTTCGAGACGGAGCCGAAAGAAAGAAGCGGGGTTTTTTTTGGTCTCTGGAAAATAAAAATAAAAAAGCAACCGAAAAAAAAAACAGCAAACAAACAGGCGCAGGAGCCGCGGGCGCTTCTCCTCCCGGATGACGCGGGGAAGTTGTCGTATCTCCGGGCGGAGAGGACGCGGCGGGACGGAGAGCACGCGGCGTTCGGCACTTATTCCCTCTCCCTGTCTTTGCAGCACGCACACGTACACGCACACGCGCGCACAACGAGGACACCTCGCACACGCCGCGCGGGTCCACGGAGTCACACAAAAGGCGGTTTAGTCGGGTCCTCCGGAGCCGCCGGCCGGTGCGCCTTCGGCCCCGCCGCGCGCGGCCGCGGAGGCGGAAAAAAACCGCGGCGCGGCTTCCCGGCGAAGTAACACGCGACGCGCGTATCTGATCGTTCCGCAAAAGAAAGAAAAAGGAAGAAAAAAAAAGCCGCTAATTCTATGTGCGCAACGTGCGCGAAGTTAACGGCGCCGGCGTGCGGATTCGCCTCCAAAACGCGCCCCGTCTCAACTAACCGACGCGAGCAGAGAAGCGGCCAAACTTACCTGACTTCAGCTCCTGGCACGAACCAAAAAAAAAAAAGAAAGTCAGCTTCAGGATCCCAATATTCTCACGTGAATATTTCCTTTGTTCTCCTCTTTTTTTGTTCCCGTTTTAGAGGAATGTCCCGTCCTTCTGGTGTCTCAAAATAACCATTGACTCCAACTCCCCAAAGTCACGGTTTCTTTCTTTTTTTTCCTCTCTCCAGGTTATTTGTTGACGTTGATCATTTGTTCTCCCGAATTAACAAGAAGTGCGCGAGAGTGTGTGAGAGGGAGCTGTGCTTTCTGCAGGAGAAGAAGAAGAAGAAGAAGAAGAAATATACGTGTGACAAATTATGCTACCAAGAAACAACACATCATTATCCTTGGGCCTGGGGCTCAGTGAGTCGTAACGAGAGTAATAGGAAATCCACGGTTGGGGAGAGAAACGGTCGTGCATGGCCGGTGGAGAGAGACCATGCAGGGGTATGGATGCTGGAGAGACTCGCAAAATTATGGCTCAAGGCTATTGTAAAAACTGTCGAGCGTAAATGACTGCGATTTCAAACATCTATGGAAGAAAGGAAAGAGAAAGGGGGAGAAAAACCGAGTCTTTCCCTCGCTGTTATAGAGAGAACCGTCAAGTTTTAGTGCGCATTGCTAATTAGTCAATTTCTCTCTGCCTTCACAGCCCGACGACTTTGCTGCTGAGCTGAAACTGCTAATTTCTGGGACCAGCCTTTTTTTGGCTGTGAACTGGATGGATGAATGGCTTGTCTCGCACAAATGACAAAAAGCCCCTGCCTTAATCTCCATCGCCAAAATAACCCCTCATCTCCATTCTGCTCCTGCTAGTCCTTCAGACACAAGTTTAGCATCTGCACCATAAAGAAACGCACACGCAGCCACAACGTCCACGTATTGTTTTATAACGATGAGTTGAAGCTTATTAAAATGGCCTATTTACATTATTTACACACACACACACACACACGTGATGTGAAGTTGTGTAACAACGAGTCCAACCCAACGTGCAGCGCGTCCATACAGCTGGCGGGCCCGCCAACACAACGGGTTGAAACCCGATCCGGCGTCCAGCGGGTCACGGTGGCGCCTTGTGTGTGGGGGGGAAAAAGTCCCGGATGGATATTTAGAGTCCGGAAGCGCCGACGTTTCCACCGACGACGCCGACCTTTACGAGCGACCGCGAACGCCCACTTGACCCCACGGTGGCGAAAGGCCCCACGTGGCTTCAGTCTGTGTGAGTCACAGCGGCGATATCGTCTAAACCAACGCCGCATCTTTGCCGCAGGTTTTGGGACCAGCGCCACGACGCTGCTGCTAATCCAGTCCCAAACTGTTGGTGACTTATTACAATGTGTCAATTAAAACGCGGGGCTCAATTAGAGTGAAGAGACGCACGTGCGGGACTCCCGCGGGACCCCGAGTGACAGATAACTCACAAGTTAGGGAATGACAGATAAACAGGGTTTGTTCACGCCGCGCGTCGCCGTCAACAACAACAACAACAACAGGCCGCATGTAGCATCCGTTATAGTCGCAGGCACCGTATCGTCAGATGTTTGACAAGCACCCAGCCTGCGTGTCCCCTCCCTACCCCCCCCCCACACTGGTAGTTCCACTCAGCCCACATGGACGCTGTGAGGTGGCCGATTGGATCGCGCACGCCGCATCCCGCATAACAAACCGCCGCCCTCGCGCTAACCGGGCGCGTTTGTTTGCGGGCTTTTTATCGTTTTATCGTGGTTTTGTCTGTACCCTGCAGAGAGGCGCCCGGCGCTCGGCTAGCACGCCGTTACCCGGGTCTCCAGCGGGCCGTTCCCACGCAATAAAATGACCGTTTGCAACTCTTCCAGCTCTTTGTAGCAGCTCGGTCTCCCGAGGCCGCTGGTCTTCAGATTGCAGGGCGTTTATGGTTGTAAGTTGTTGCAGTGTGCAGAAGGAAGGGGAGGAGGAGGGGTGAGGGGGGGTGAGGGGGGGGGGGGGTCATCAGATAAGAGAAGAATTTCCAGACTAATTAAACCCTTTGAGACAGAGAATCACACCACAGTGATTTACAACCCTCTGTACCAGTTAACCCGACTCGTATTTATCTGTCATATTACTCAGATACCATATCTACCTCGTAACAAGTCTTCTTTTTGTCCTCGGCGCCATGGATACAAGAGGGGGGAGATAAAAGAGCGAACGACAACACTTACATGAGAGTTCACATTCTGCATTATCGGGGACAAAATGCTAAAAACGTAGTTTGAAAAAGGCTCAGACGGATAACGGCGTCTTACATCCACCACATGAGGTGAAGCGTCGTAATAAGCCCCTTATTCCCCCCTCAGCTAATACACAACTTTCTGTGCAGATTACAATGAAGCTTCTCGTGGCTTATAACACGTAAATATGAACCGTAACAGCACAAACACATTATTTGCCACCTTAAATCACTAAACTGAAGATTTAATCTAATCAGTGCAACACAACAAAACAAAAGGAGAAGCTCCAAAGTTGTTAATCGTAGAGTCTAGCAGGCATAATTCCTTTTGCTGGCTGCCGCAGAGGGGTATGCTAAGATAGAAAGTATTATTTTCCTAAATGGAAGGTGTCAGATGGTCACGGAAATGTGATCGGCTGTTCAAGATCACCGCTTCCCATCTGCAATTTGTGACGTGTGAAAGATTCAGCCCAAATGTGCTCAGCGAGCGTGAATCCTCAGCACTTTCTCTTATCGTGGAAAAGCAAGATAACCAGCTGTTTACAGATCAGAGAACATATCATATTAATATCATGGAGAGGGTGATATCATCTTGTTTGCAAAATATTCTGTTAACTAAGTGCGGTGCGGCAACCTATAAAGTGAGATTTGTAATTTATGTTTTGGTGAAATGTTGCTTTCTGATAAAAAATAAATAAAAATAAAGGAGGCGGCAGGCAGCCTCTTAAAAAAAAAGACTGTAGGGCGAGATGATGAATTCAAACTGCAGGTTACAGAAACACAGCATTATAGATCCTGCAGCACAAACATTTGAATTAAAGACATCCAGCTAACTAAACACTGATAGTGTTGATTCCTCATCCATCTTATTGTATTATTAAATCATCATACATTCTTAACTCATCACGGTCGTGTTCTTTTTTTAATGTTGTAGTGTGATACGACTGCTGGAGCCTCTTGGGAATCCGTATGTGAAGCGATTTTGATGGCGAGTCCCAGTAACCTGACACTTAAACCGCGTGACACAGTTTGGACCAGCGGGGCTTCTCCCGAGAGAAGCTGTGACACAAAAGGAACAAATGAGTTCACCAGCAGCATCAGTTTGACCTGCAGAGGTGAGGAGGAGGAGGAGGAGGAGGAAGGGTCAGTCAGAGTGCAACAATGTGGACATTTAAACAGCTGCAGGCACGTGTTCACTCCATTAAATGGCTTCTCCTCCTCGTCTTTTGATGCCGGGACTGATGAGCTCGTCATCTGGGCTCAAAGTTAGTCGGATATGATTCTGGAGGCGTCCGCGGTGTAATACGTTCTATCTGCCATCCGGGGAGCATGGGAGGCCTGCTGTTTTAAACCCCCAGATCCCCCCTCACACGCCGCCGCCGCCACCACAGACACGGCTCAGAGAGTCAGCCGGCAGCCGGGAGGTGAGCAGAGAGGAAACAGGCGGTGTCCCCTTCAGTCTGTGTGTGTGTGTGTGTGTGTGTGTGTGTGTGTGTGTGTGTGTGGCGTTTCTCAAATGACAAAAGGATCCCAGTCGAGCGCTTCAGGTGGGAGCAGACACGGAGACTCACCTGAGGGAGAGTCCGGCCTGTTGGGACCGGGGGGGGGTGGGGGGGGCTGCAGTGGCGACCCGGAGACGTGTGAGGGGCCCCGCAAGTGGCCACAGTGCTGGTGAGGAGGAGGGGGGGGGTTGTTTTTTTTATTGCAGGGTTGGGGGGCTGCTGGAGGAGGGGGGGGGGGCTGCTGTTGCGCAGTTTCCCCAGCGTGATGCATCTACCTTCAGGGTGGCAGCAGGCGTGGAGTGGGGTGCGATGGAGCGAGCACGGGCTCAGTGGCGCGGTCACCTGGGGACGCGGGAGCTGCTGTAGCAGGACTGATAGTTATTCCTTGGGAGAATTGCAAGATGAGCCCCATTGTATTAGCAGCCCCCTTCTACTGAAACGGTATCAATGTTCCCCGAGCTTTTGAAGAAACAAGTCGGGGTGCAAAATATCTGAAGAAGTTTGCTTTAACGGGGTGAACGTATGAGCTAGAATAGTGGAATGCAACAATAAACCAGTGCACCCAGCTGTATGTTTCCTGTGAATCTGAAGTTAAACTTCAGTAAATTCCTTTGGCAACGGGAAGCCAGCTAATTATTCCATACTGATTTGAAAATTGTCAGACATCAAATTTTCCGAGGCGCGCTTTAGTGTTGCTACCGTTTCAGTCGTATGTTTGCAAACTCTCTGCGTCTAATATGGTCAGCACTCCCAATTATTCACTCCACTGACAAGTGAAACAAACGGGACCAACCAGTGCATTCTGTATTATCTGCACCCGTCGGATTCCCCGACAATAATTAATACAAAGCCAAGCTGCTGTTAGCAGCTCGACGACGCGAGTTCTCCTTTTCCCGACAGTTTAGGAGAGGAAATCGCATCCAGGGGCCGAGGTCACATGCGTCATGTCCGGCAGCCGGGTCACATGACACCGCGGCCTGTGGTGGTGGTGCTATTGTGGAGGGGGGGGGGGTATTACTCACATCATCGCTGCACGGGACGTGTCCAGAATGATATGAACGTGGGACCGGCTATAAATGTACAACGCGCTAAGTTTATTAATGCGCAGCTATGGTCACACGGCGCTATGTATTACCTCTCCATTGGCTCTTAACACACACAAAGAGAATAAACACATTACTAATACATCACATACACAGTGTGTGTACAGCATGTAAGCAGTATTTGTAATGTAGATGTAGTTTTCACAATAAAACACCACTCTGATGACAAAACAAAATGAAATCAATGCAGTGTTTATTTTAAATGTCCTTTAAGGAGTCGTCATGTAATCATAGGAACCCCTCTTATTTTACCCTACGAGGATATTAAAAGGGGTTTTTTTTTTAATTATAGAGGAGCACATTCTCCTAACATCCATTAAAGGAATGCCATGCTAATTTTAAATCCTCGCAGCAGGCATTGGCATCAGCAGAAGAAAAGTGGATGAGTTTCTCTTTAACAGCTGTAATTTGTGTTTTCCAATCACCATGCTGATTTCTGCTCATTATACTCCGGTTTCACACCGGTAAGTGAGCAAAGTTTGGATTGATTGACTCTAATTAACTAAAAAATGTTCCAAGCCAGGGATTTATTATCATGCTAGCTGGCCACAAATGTCAGAGACTTTCACAAATTATTATCCCGTTAAGATAAATATGTTTGAAATCAAACGAGTGTGGCAACACAACCAACGCGTATTGTTAAGCTGATGAATCTGTTTGGCATGTTTTTCCGGCGCGGTTCCACATTAGAGACTCACCTGGGCAATCACACGGTTCCAGTGTGTCGTTCGGCTGCACAGTACGACTGAACGACAGATGCTGCAGTTACCTAAACTTTAAAAAGGAACACTCGGCCGTACTGTACAAACACTGCCGGGGACAACGCTCAGCAGACTTTTAATCAGTTAGTCGCAATACAACGTGGGGATGTAAGAGCTGAAGTGGTGGTCAGGGGAACTCGCCCCTCCCGTGTGCATCTCCCTCATTGACATTTCAGACACAGAAGCTCACCAGCTGCTCACCAACGGGGAGGTTTGCAGCGGACGCCTCCGGCTTTTTTTTGTTTTTCCCCCCGGATCTTTTGAAAAGATCTCAAAAGCAGAACTCTGGTTAGCTCGAGAAGACGGAACGTTGCTGCGATTCGCTCGGCTCCACGTCGGCGATCAGAAGCGGCCGCTGGGGTGGATCCAGGCGAAACGGGCCCATCGCCTGCATGGTGGCGCCGGGGCTGAAATTGGGAGAATCACGCTGCCTGCAAATCGGATTTTCCCCCCGACATGTCTCTCGCCAAAATCAGCGTATTATACAAAAAAAAATGCCCTAAACCAGCTTCGACGTGTCGCACAGCGACGCTTGTGCTGCCCAACACTCATCATACGGAGGGAGGAACATAGAAGAAAATACATCTGAGCTGTCAGGGAGCCCCATCAGTGTCCACAGTCCACCCTCTTTACAGCATGTACGTGTGTGTGTGTGTGTGTGTGTGTGTGTGTGCGCCTGCAGATAAATGCGATGACATGTAGTTGTGGCTCACTTTCATTTTTTTTTAGGGGATTGATTAGATGCAAAGCGAGTAGACGAGCGCGTTGGGGCGGCGCTTTCATTTCAGATACCGCCGTACAGTCGGTGAGGACCATGAGACCATTTTGGTCCTCACGGTTCTGTTGGAGATCCGGTGGCGCCGTGCGAGTCGCCCGCGTCAGATTCCACATCAGTGCCACCGGGTACAGCGATAACGTGTCAACGCTAAAAAAAGAAAAACTTCTGGATCAATCCAAGACGAGTGAATACTTGCTTGTTTGACGATATTATTGCGTGTGAGTCACGCTAATAATCCTTGATGGCAGATGAAACGCTGCGGCCGTGTTCGAGCTGCCCCCCGTCTGCCCCCCCCCGAGTCAGAGAGGCAACAACAGCATCTCCATCAGCACGACGTAGAAGGAGCAGTCAGAGGTCTGTTGACCTTGAGAAAAAAAAACCCTCCACAGCACGGAACCGAAGAATATGACCGATTCGCTCATTTCTATTAGTTATGCAAATGAAAAATATATGAAACAAGTTATGAGATTTCGACGACTATTCCTCGTCTATGTAACTTTTAAAGTCTGCTGTATGCGAAGCAGGCGTTAGTGTCGTGCACCATTAGCACGTCATTGATGAAACACACAAACAAACTGTTTTCCAAAAGGACTAAATGTTGTTGGTTTAATATTCCAAATTGAAAACAGCGTTTCCCGAGGGTTCTTTAGAAAGCCAGTGGATAGCGAGCACGCAACATCCTTTCCTGCACACTATTTACCCCTGGATTGCTTCGGGCTAATGTCTCAATAATTTTCACTCCTTTCTCAGGTCCTTCCCAC
Organism: Gasterosteus aculeatus; assembly: GCF_964276395.1. Taxonomy (NCBI): domain Eukaryota; kingdom Metazoa; phylum Chordata; class Actinopteri; order Perciformes; family Gasterosteidae; genus Gasterosteus; species Gasterosteus aculeatus. Next base: position 17,756,663 of record NC_135690.1, read on the forward strand.
AAAGGACTTAACTAATGATCCATGGACAAAATGAAGCATTTAAATTTATTCATTAATCATTCATCTCCAGCTCATTGAAAATGCTAAACTTCCACAAAATTAAGATTGAATATTGAAAAGTGATTGAGGGAGACAGCGCTCGCTGAGCGAGGCGAGCGGAGGAGTGCGGCGAGCGCCAACAGAAGCGGGGTCCGTCCCGGGGGGGGGGGTCGCGGCCCTCGCGCGGACATCGGTCAAGGTGGCCGAGGTGCGCTACGTGCTAGCTAAGGTCACAGGGTTTCACTAGTTGTAATTGGATCTCGGAATCTGGAGAAGCGTAGAATTTCTGTCAACACTGCCTGTAATTATTCTCTTTTCCAATTAATGGTGACATAGATTAATTATCTGATGAGGCAAAGCCAATTGCAATCATTCACCCAGCTAAAATTAGATCAGTCCTGACAGCAGCATGAAAGTCACCTGTTTCATTGTTATGGATTCGCTGCAAGTAAAGAGGGAGGGGGGCCGGGGGGGGGGTGATAGTGAAGCGTGCTGGGGTAAGTAAGTAAGTTGTCTGGTCCAGGTGAATGTCCAATTACACTGCCGTTTGAACTGAAGGCATCTACTCATTCGGTCCTGGGCCGGTTTGCTCGTTTGTTGGCGCCGGCGTGGTCGCAGGCGGACGAGTCATCCGTCAGCGGCTGCAGGAACGCAGAGATGAGCTGAATTTCTGCTGACAAGCCTTCCTGTTTAAATAACACGATACATGGAAACAAGCTAATTAAGAAAGGCAATAATACAAACTCCTCGCTCTGTCTGCACCCCCCCCCCCCCTCACACACAGCGGATGGTGAGTCTACATTTGTGAAAGTAAAGTTACCAGCTCGCCCTTATTTATGTGAGGAAGGAGAACAAGAGGCTCCTGGTGAACCGCGTCCAGGTTCACTGCTCTTCTGTTTTAAAAACCTCAGCATCCAGTTTTTCTATTAAACCGCCTGGCGCTGTCAACCGGCTTGGGAATCTGAACCCGGCCTGGCCATGCGGAAATTCTCTGACTAACAATTATATCAGAAACAGGATCTTGGATTACGGTCCCGGGGGACTGGGGCGGTGGGCGTCTGCTCCAATCATTACTGGCCATTCAACAAGGCTGTGCACCGCGCTCCGCTGTTAGCCATTGTCAATTACGCCATCCCTGGTGTAAACCCGCGCAACACAAGGCTGAACTGCCAGTTCTGGCAGGAGTGGAACGGGATGACAGACCGCCGAACCCCACCCACCCGACCCCCGCCACCCACACACACACACCCACACGGCCCTTCCTCCCCTCCAGCTACTTCTGAACAAAACTGCCACTCGGCTCCCGATTCATGCACGCCGTAGCCGTGGAAGCGCTCAGCCCGACCTCCCTCACGTTCTTCTGGTGGGGGGGGGTTAAGTGCACGTGATGGATAAGAGGAGGCCGCGTCAGGACGCTTTAGGAGCCAGTCACACGTTGTGTCTCTCACAAAGTGTTGTGACGGTGCATCAGTTGTGAATCGCTCTCGTTTTATAAATGATCTGCTGAAACCCGACGTGCATCATCACCACCGGTCAGAGTCTTTCTTTGTGATAGGATCACACACAGGGGTCTTAATATTCTAGTCATTGTGCAGATTGTGCGTGCGCGCCCTGCTCGGTGGTTGTTGTTGTTGTTCGTCCTCTCCTCATATAGGTCGTACTTTCTGGAGGAGAGACGCCGGGCTGTTTAAAGTGAGTGCTCCCTGCTCTGATGGACCCTGCGCTCAGCTGTGACGGGTGGCTCTGTGGTGCGCTTGAATACACCAGCTCTTTTGTCCTTCACACTCTGCGGCGCTCTGATAGCTCCTCCCCCCCTCCCTTCCTGCCCTCGACCGCCGCCCCCCCCCCCCACTCTGCTGGGGCCTTTCGAGGCTGGGCCACTGAGACATGGCTGCTCCCTGTAATGTCTGGACCAGAGAAAAGCATGTCAGCAGCCGGCAGGAGGAGGAACAGAGAAGGAAATCACTAAATAGTATCAGATCCTGGATCTAATCAAATATAATATATATATAAAATATAGTGTATCTTAATTTTGGTGAACAACAAAAACAAACATGGCCACTTTGTGTGGGTTTGGCGCCGTGCTGAGGCGGTAAAAAGGGGGAAAGTAGTTCCATGGTGCGGTCGCGTGTCACACGACTCTGCAGGCGGGACGGGACGTTTCATAAAGATTCATCACTGTCTCTCCGTCCGCTTTGCCCTCATCTCACATTAGACACCGATTATTCTCTAATTTAAGATCTTTGCTTCTCAACCTTGTAGAATATGTCGCTGCTCTCGCGCAAAAACGGGCCGGTGGGAGGGGGGGGGGGTCACTCCGCCGCAGAGATCTTCCACGCGCTGTGATGAACTCACTCAAAGTCAGAACAACGCGGTAAACGGAACCCGGGCTCAAGAGTTAATGCGATGCGACCAAACACCAAAGTGCTGTGTTTATAGAGTCATCCCGAGTGGCAGCCTCAGACAGGGGAGGTCACCGCGTAGGCACTCGAGCAGACACACCATCCATCACGTCAGCCCGCGATCTGATGACTGAATGTATGGGAGGGACTGCGGCGGCGGCGTCTTTAACTCGGCGGATGTCCGCCTGGCTGCCCCTCGCTCGGCAGACAGACTTGCCGGATGGGGCTCAAACGGTACGCAAAGGGAAACGCGCTTCCATCCGGCGGGACTCCGGGACGAGAAGCCGAGTGGGAGGATTCACCACCGAAATGAAGGGCGGCCGGTTTGCAGCACGTGTTCCCCCCCCACCCGCCTTTTTATTCACGTGCACGTGTAAAAAGAAATACCTGGGCAGTTTGTATTTTCCGGTGGGTCCCTTGAGAAAGAGCCAGGCACCGGTCCAGTTCAGCCCGGCTGTAGAGGCTGCGTCGTTTGAAGTATTTCACCAGAGCTTTGTGCATCCTCTTCTGCAACAAAGAGAGCTGGGGGGTGAGGAGGGGTGAGTGTGGGGGGGGGGGGGGGGGAGAAGGCAGAGAAAAGGAATTGGTAAGGCAGGAGAGGAAATTAATGGCAGTGTTCAAGAAGAATGATGGAGGGGAATAGAGAAAGCAGTCAATAGCCCATTCTGCAGTACACGGGCCTGACAGGAATTTCACAGTCTCTTGGTTTCTCTGCCCACTCGTGTGCACTCATCAGAATCCAGTCACATCTGGCTGCCAGGATGGGGGGTTAATTTTCTCTAAATGCTTCAGCAGTTTTGTTCTAGCCGAGGCAAACTCTGTGACTGCAAAGCTGATGAGTAAAATATTTCTACTTCACCCAGTTTAACTTTATACCAATCCCCTCAAGACATATTTTACACATACACACAGAGTCATGAACCCCCCACTGAAAGCAGAAATTATTCCTAGTCTCTTGGAAAGACATGCTGCTTGCTTTATTATTTGAACACAGTTTAAATTCTGATAGATGCCGTTGCTTCTCTTCCCCCCTCCATCTCTCTGCTCTCCCTGCAAAGCTTATCATTGCTGGGCAACGTGTTCCCCGGTGCATCAGAAACTAAAGCGAATTAGCTCAGTCATCAGCTCCTGAAGGAAAGACAATAACAAGAATGCTCTTTATGGTGTAGCCTGTTAAAAGACAACTCTGCAGAAACAAAAGCAGTGCTCGCAAGTGCTATCGGATGCTAATGAAGCATATATTTAGTTGATTTTTGCTTACTTGAATGTATTTACATTTGTTGAATATTTGAAATATCCTAATGTTTTGCTAAATTTTGTTACCATTATTTCTCGTGTTTGAGGTAAAGGTACTTTACTGTACTGCTAGAGGTGTGATTATTGATCATTATTATTGGATTAAATGGAACTAGCATCTACTGTGGTGGAGCGAATTCTAACTACTTTATAAAAAAGGGGCGTAGAAGTCCAACTCCATCCGATTTGTACATAAGCACAGTGCTACGTGTACTCCGTAGCATCCCGTCACTACCGGTGGAGGTAAATGGCTGATAACACTTAACGTAACAACGTTGACACTAGATGCTGCTTCTTGAGAGAATAAAGCCCGCTTTAAAAATATAGAACAATAACCTGCATTTAAAATGTGAATATTAACTGTATTTATATAGCGATGGCATGGAAACGTTTTAAATCACAGCGTAGTCTCTTCTTATAGTTCTCAAAACAAAAACATGTATAGTATTTAAATCTTGTCACTTGAATTATATATATAGGATTATTTTTCAAGGATACTTAAGAGAGACTCATTGTGCCCCTCACATGAATATAATGAAAGAGATTATTGCCTCTACAAACACACAAAGGAGGAGGGAGGCACACGCACACGCACACGCACACACACACACACACACCTCAAATGAGGCTGACAACGTTAAATGCATTTACTTTGTTGCCTCCAGTAGCAAGCAAATGGTAATCCCATTGTGTAATATATGTTTTAACTGGGACGCAGAATCCAAACATAACCTGAACGTTCCTGTATAAATCAGATTAAACGTGGTCTTCATTTTGGAAACATTATTTCGATGATAAGCTTGTTATCAAAACTAAATTCAGGCATAAAACGCCAGCCGAGAGGCTGCAGTTATAGGAGTGTAGAGTTGAAACAAACAAAAACGGTGAGGGCTGAATCCGGAGTAAAAGAAAATCAGGCTTTGATCACAAGCGTGGAAAATCCTGTCCACAGGATTTTATTTTTGCATGCATTTTTCACTTGATAACATTCATGCAGTTAGATGAGGAATCGCTCAAGTAAAGGTATTAGTCATTTTTGGAACAAATAACATGATTTCTTTTCCATTGCAGGAGCAGTGCGGCTTCCTCCCGCTGTTATGCTTGTCATGTGTAATTCCCCTCCAGTTCAATAGTGTCAAAAACTATACAGAATAAACGGTAAAATGCTGCCGAGTTGTCTCCTCCAACTAGTCAAGACCTCTCGAGCTATTTCAACGCTGAGGGCACATTTATTGTCTGATCCTATCTTATGATGTGTGTGTGTGTGAGAGAGAGAGAGAAGAGGCCAATATGGAACCTTCCCGATAATAAACCGCCTTAGAAAAACCATAATCAGGAAAAAGTGGAAGCCGTAATATTTACATGTACCATCAACCTCCCTCTTTACTCCCCTTGGTGGCAAAACTACACAGCTATCATTACATTATGTCACATCCATCATCCTCCTGCACTGGAGTTATCTCATCGTTATTAGACTGCTGCAGACCCTCTGGAGGTGCGCTGCCCATGCAAAGAAGAACATGACCAGAAGAGAGAGGAGGCGGATACCTGGGAGTAGTAGAGGAAAGATTTGTGCGCCCGGTTTTTCTCTCGCAGTGCGGACGCCTCCTCCCGTTTGGCCTGCGTGAGGATCTTCTGAAGATCTTCGTACTCCAGCGCCAGACCTTCGTTCTCCGCCAGTGCAATTTTTAGGGCTTCCTACACCAACGCATGAAGATGATGAAGACAAAATGTTCGGGCGCGGCGGTAAAGTACGCTGCTAAACGGCAGGAGAGGAACCTCACTTACATTTACTTTACTGTGTAGTTTAATACTGCGCGAGTCTGTTAACTCAACGAAATGAGAAATAAAAAGAAGGGAGACGAAAAAAAAAAAACGGACTTGAGGCCACTTTCTCTGGTTAATCTTAAACTTAAATGCTGGTAGCTGAATAACCACAGACAAGCAGGCACTGTCAGCTGCAGACCAACGCTGAAACTATTGTAATTGAGGCAGACCTCCTCTTCATCTCTCATTAGCTATTACTAATCCAACGCCAACCATCGCTTTGGCTCAAATTTAAATCATTTACAACATGATCCCTGGTCTCAATAAGAGAGGGATCATTGAGGTGCTGAAAAAAAAAAAATGGAGCTGGTGTCCCTCTGAGACTAAATCCATGTCCATGATGTCATAATGACATTGAAAAGGAAACCACATTTAATGCGATACAAGGTCTGATTAATTGTGATCCGAGGCGTCGGATTCGAGCATCCCGCATTGTCACAAATACACTCAAATGACAATTGAATACAGGAGCTTCGCACACAAACATAAGCACTCAGAAATGGATTTGCGTTATTACGATGATCATTTTAACGAGATGTTTGCAGTAGAAGAAGAACTGCTGAGGCATCGTTAAGTTCAGTCGAGGTGTAAAATACATAACGAATGATTACATGGCTCCATGTTTCCGCGGCGTGTACAGACACCCGAGGAACCATTGTCAACGCACAGGACAGTGGACGCTGCACGGCAACACACACTGACCACTGAGAAGATACTCCAGCTGCACGATGTGTGCGCGAAAATACAACATTCGTGCCGTTAATTGAAGCGATATAAATAGCCGGCTTACAACAACGGGCACTTTTCTGGGGAACCCGCTACGTAAATCACGCTGGGTTTGTGTCTATCTGCGTGTCCGCTTCTTGCTTTTAACAGCGTTCCCCACGCACGCGACCGGCGACTGCCTCCAGTCTACCTGCAGACATAATGAAGTGTGTCTCTGCAGTGGAACAGAACAGCACTAAAGTGATGAGTTTAACCCAGCAGAAAGAGGGGCTGTAAACATGACAAATGCCTGCTATTGATTTCAGGTTTAATTACTCCGTGCAGCACTGACAAAGCCCATCTGACGCCGTTGTGAAGTGTAAATGGAACAAATTACACTTCGCTGCTCATAAGAAACTGACGGCGTCGGCAGTTTGCGTTGTTTACTTTGTGCTCGCCAAACCGACGGCTGGAGCGCGTGTGAAGGACACACTCACAGACGACCACAAGTCGACCCGTTTTAAATACAACAATCAAGTCTCCTTTTTTAAAAGGTGAACTGACCCGCGCTGGCTTGCGGAGCAGTGACCTACAGCAGCTATTTGAGCGGATAGCACGAGGTCAGCACTTTTAGAAGAAATATCTAAAAGAGTCCAACCATTCTGCTTCATGCACCGGGGCTTCTGAATGCGCTCTCTGCTTATTATGGTATGCTAATGCAGACATTATGTGTGCTTCATATTGGTCTCAATGATTAAAGTGACCAATTTCCTCTCGCTTTTCAGACCCTGATCTTTGTATTTGGCGAGGAGTATTGTTGTTCGTCTTATTTTGCGAAAAGACTAAACCCTTTTCTCCGCATGGCTGACTTTTATCTCGCTAATGGGAGTTGTGTCTATGAGGAAGACTTCTAATTCTTAAATTGTCTCACGCCAACAACTTCCTTAAAGTTGCTGCACTTGGATGCATGGCGGCTTAAGCTCCATTGCCTTTTCTTGTTTTGAACTAATGCATTCTTGATCACCGTTTAATGAAACTATATACCACATGGCGATTTCACATTAGATAAGCCATGTGAAACCGCCATCAGCAAAGAGACTCTGGCTGGGGCTGATAATCCTGAAGATGGAAACCTTACAATAAATAGAGGTTTCTCTTACAAAAGGAGTGTTCGAGTACTTGCCTTTTTGTGAAGGAAAAGCACCGCGTCTCTACAAGCGCCCATTACCGGCAGACGCGCAGAAAAACACCCACATCATACGGCTACTTCACATTGTGAACGATATGAAAATATTACAGACAACGTTGGCCTGCAGGTGACGGAATAAGAGCAACATCTCAGCGCGACGCGCATCATCGAATTTGTCCAGACAAAAGACTATAACAACAGTGAGTCGTCATTTGTGAGGAAAGCACTTAAACGAGATTGACCGCGGCTTGTAATTTTAATTGCACAGCGCTTCTTTCTCTGCATCTTAAGGGAAGTATTGTGACGAGCAACGTGCTGACACTAATCCACAAACAGATAAACAAGGAGATGGGCTTCTCTTCCACAGCATGGCTGAAGTATTTGACACTAAAAAAGGTGGAGTATTTACAATGGTGAACAGCATTTTGTTACCTTGGTGTCTTCCATTTCCTTCCTTCTGGCTGCAACGTGAGCAGTGTGTGCCTGCACGGATCGCTGTGTTCGTTGTTGGCAGTTATTAATATCAGACTGCAAGGTGCTCATTACGAGAGCAGCTGACTTGTTTTTGAAATCCACCGCGTCAAAGACGCTCCTGCAAGGTGAAATCAAAACACATAAAAAGACAATTAATTTTCAAAAAGAATCACTTTTGAACATCACGCACGTACGATCGCTGCATCAGAGTGGGCGCCTGTAGATGTACACGGAGGAAGAAGACCTGAGATATCACATATCACCAACATTTTTTTAAATAAAAGGTTGATAATTATGTGTGGTCTTTCAAAAATGCTGTATTTTGAGTATTTAAAAAAAAAAATCCTATTTTTATTATAGGCCATGTTCATGCAGCACATGCTGGGGAAAATCAAACATACCGTAAAGATAAAAAGACACGACATACAAAACGCTAAAGCCGTCTGAGTCAACAGAAAATAGAGTTTTCTCGATTCTAAACTGTTGTTCTGAGAGCTTCCTGCGAGCTATTAACTTACTGAAGTTCTGCTATGACCTCCGGCATGTTTTTGAACATTTCCTCCATTTGATCGGAAGCCTGGCGGCAGTCCCGGGTCTTCTTTGTCAGGTCACTGATCCGGCCCGCGGTGGCGTCATATCGCTCGGCGGCGGCGGCGAGTGAAGCCTGTCAACAAACAGCCGCATTTATTCTGAAAGTGTGTTGTTTCCTTCAAAGTGTTGAAAGATTACTTTGTTCCACAAAAGAATGACATGAGAAATCGCCGGGACCAGCTTCGTGCTCAATGAGCTTCACGGAGGGAAGCTGACTTGGCGACTGCTCTCCGACTCAGGATGAATTGCTTGTGTCACTATTTACTTTTCTCTTCCTACCTGAGCAGCTTTCAGGTGGTCACGTTGGAGTTGTTTGTCCGTCTCAAGTTTGACTAATGTGTCCCTGTGTTCACGCTGGCTCTCCTCAAAATGTTCTGCCAGTTTCTTAATTTTCTGTATGAACAGAAGATTAGATTATTACCTTTTTTCACACAATTGTATCAATGTACAATTTGCCTCAGGCTGAGATTATATTTTTCAAACTGTCTCATTACCAAAAATGAGGTCTCCAGTTCTTTGGTCACTGAGGATGCATCTTCAAACTCTTTCTGAAGTTTCTGGTTAGTCAGCGCTCTGCTCTTTTGCTGTCGATACAGTTCCTCACTTTTATTCGCACACTGACCCTGATGAGATAGACAACAGGACGCAGAACGTCATCATCCGAAAGGCCTCAAACACTCACCGGGGGGCAAAAGCAGTAAGAGGAGATGTAACGGCGGTGGGAGTGTATTAAATTACACACATTACAATTACGTTACATTTTTATTGAGAGTGCGCTTTGTGACGCGTCACCTCTTCACATCTTTCATCTAATAACATCAAACCTCTGCATAAAACCCTGCAAAAATACCTTGATGGTGAATTTACCTTCAGTAGCTCCAGGGCGCTCGTCCGACCCGTCAGATCCTGCCTCAGCTTTTCGATCTCTTTCTGTCGAGCACACAGGTAACACAGACGAACACGATCGGTCCCTCACATTTCAGCCATTGAAGCTGGACACGCGTCTCAAACGGACCTTGGTCCTCTGCTCCTCCGCGAAGGTGAGCTTCTCCCGCTCGTCCAGCGTGGCCCGGGTGACGCCGTGCCGGGCTACGACCTGGGCCACTTCCTCCTCGGCCTCTTCCCACCGCTCGTCATTGTCGATGATGCTCAGCAGCATCTGCTTCCTCTGCTCGCGCATCTCCTGCACCGCCTTCTCGCTAACAAACAAGAAAACAAAAAAAAAAGAAGATTATCACACAGTAAATAGCATTAACAAACCAACAAACGGGTGGTTGGGTTGCATTCCTGCATTGCTCTGCACCTCTCAGACATTTTCATCCTGTAGTCCTCCGCATTCTGTTCACACTCCATGTTCTCTTGACGAAGAGCCTCAAAAGCGTTACGTTTTGAAAGGAGCTGCTCTTCTATGCAGGAAACCTCGGCTTCCCCGTGAAGCCTCTGTAGATAACATGACATAACATACAGTGTGCTGCAGAGCGGATGCACTTATCCAAAACCCCTCACAGAGCCGCGGCTTCGAGCGGCATCGGCATGCAGAGCTCCAGCGACAGGCCGTTCGCAGTCTGGCAGTCGTGTTTACTGCGCTCTACCAAAAGAACTATCAGGACACACATAAGCAGACAAAGCCAATGTTATGAAGGTGACGATACTCACGGCCTTCTCGATGTCTTCTCGCAGTGCGGTTAGTTTGTCTTTTGATTTCTTATTCTTTTGCATTTCAACCTCGATTTGAAGTTTCAGTTGCACAATCTGTAATGAAAAGGAGGGAAACCTCAACAGGACTGAACGCTACCTTTGTGGAAACTTGAAGCAAATCTGCAAAATATCCTTTACTCTGTCGTTTTCCGTTTTCTCGAGCTCCATCATTTCAGGGATGCGTTGCATTGTGGCCGCCACCTTTTTTTCTGTGAGCGCGATCGTCTTTTCGGCGTCCTGTATTTGTGCCAGTTGACCCTCCTCAATCCCGGTGAACCGGTTGGATTCCCCCCTGGAGAGTAAAGCAGTTCTGGTGGATTAAAGGCCGTTTTTGAAATACACATAGTTGGCTCAGGATTTGGAATCACACAATCATTTAGAATACGGGTGGCGGACGTGTCCCATGCAGGACACTCCTCAGTGAGAAGGACACGTACCACAGACTGACTGATTATTCATTCATGTACAATATCACCAGTGCACAATATCGACATTCTGGGCAATATCGCTATTCCATCCGCTATCAACATTTCATATTTCCGTGTTTGAATGTGCAGTAATGTGAACTCAACCATTCAGCCCGTCTATGATTATATATTTTTGTACTGTTTACTTATTTAGTACACCCTTACTGTTTGATTACTTATTCATCGTGCTCGTTTTATTTCGTACGGATGCATCTCCTTTTCACTGCCATCAAACCGCATATTCCCCCGACGTGGAACTAATATCGGATTACAGGACTTCAGCATGAAAGAACGCATTTAAAAAAGCCATTTATTTTGTACATCTGAATCATTCTCTAAGTTTGTTGAATGAATGGTTTGGTTTGTTACAGTGAGCCTCGTCGTCTGGTAATGCAGCATTAGGCAGAAGTATTGTTGCTATGGATACATGCAGTTTAATACACCTTGCACCCTGATTTAAAGCAGCAGTTGACCGCGTCTTGTTTTCGAAAATACTTCTAGTAACAAATTAAACGTTACTTTGGATATAAATACATTTGACTTCAGATGTTTTCTGGAACTTCCTTTGTACTTTGATAGTGTACAGTGCATAAAACCTTCTAGAAATCACAGAATATGAGGAAGTAATAATTTGACCAATGAACGAGAATACAGTGAGTCTATCATTTGTCTCCTCTGATGCACTGAGATACTCACAATGTCTTATCCAACTTGTTCTTTATGGCCAACAGTTCACTATCCAGTCCGGCCATTTCATCGTTGGTGTCCAGCTGCAGCTGTTTTTTCTCCTCCTCCACCAGGAGGAGATCACTTTGTGCTTTCAAGCAAACTTCATCGGCCTAAAAAAAGTGTTTTCCTCAGATGTTATTAGTCAACAATTTCCTGTAATTAATCTCTAGGAGGTATAGATGAAGATAGACTTCACCTATAAGCCACTGCCAGGGGCCCACGGCGAGGCTCTGCACATATTGGGGATATTATTTTAGATTTCTTTGCTTAGCTTCGGCGAATATTTAAAAATCTAGAAGTAACCCTGTGAAATTCCAGATACGTAGATAAACATTTGAATATCGGAGCCCGAGGATTTACGCTCAGTCACAACACTCTCAGGCAATGACCTGATGAAAAACACATCATCAGTACTAATTGAGTCAGCCTGGTGTTTTATTTGGGAGCCATGAAGATGCAGAGATTTGGCATAAAGGTCGACCCCCCCCCCCCCCCCCCCCTCTCTCACTGGCACACGTATTTGTATAAAGGCGTCTGACTCAAAGTGCAATTGAGCTGAATTCCGTCGTTACATGTTGGCGCATCCAGATTGGAAGGGAAAAAATTACAAAGAAGAAAAGCTAAATGAAAAGTGAGGGAATTATTTGGGTGATTAGGATGCGTCCTCTGGGGACCATGAATGTCCGTACCAAATTTCATGGCATTCCAGTTATTTTGTTAAAACGGAATGACTTTCCTCGACCAATGTGTTGGATAAACACCGGACCGACGGACCAACGCGCGTCCCATAAATCCCCCGCGCCGCGCCACTTGTGGATTTAAAATAGATTTAAAAGAGAGCGAGTGGGTGAGCGAGTGGGTGAGCGAGTGAGAAAGAGCTATTTTGTGAGGAAGTAACAAATGTTCTTTGCTTGGTGCTTATTCTGCAGTGGTCACGTGCACAGGAGTCAAACAAAGGGGAGTTTACCTCCGCTCGGGCGCTGTTGATTCCATCTATGAGTCCTCTCTGGAGCTCCAGGTTCTCTCTCACAATAGGAATTTGTTTTCGGGCAAAGTTGATGTCCTCGTGTAAGTTCTGGTTCCACACCTCAGTGAGTGACAGCTTCTCCTGTGCTCGCTGAAGTTTCTCCCTTTCTCTCCTTAGCTGCCACTTCAGCCCAGTGATGTCTCTGATGCACGCCTCGTGCTCTGCAAAAAAAAAAAAAGAAACAAGTCAAAAATGCATCGCAATATTTCCTCGCGGAAATGACCCCAAACCTGTCAGTCACGGACCTCTTTGGACTACAAAAGCGTGCTCTCGTTGCTTCCAAATTGTAATACTGTCGAGTTGGTTCTCCAAAAATCTTTTTCTCCTCTTCTCTTTGTCGAGAGCTTCCTCTGCGTACTGCCGATCAGCCTCCAGCCGCTCAATCAGATACACGACCTCTCCGAGGACGTCGTTTATTTTCTTCAGCAGTGGCGGTAAAGGACAACTTTTGTCTACAGGAATACAAACTTTACAAGATTGGTGCATTGCAATCGACTGTGTGGCACGTTAAACTCAATAACAAACTCAATGGCGAGTAAACTATTATTTGCAAAGCTCTGTTCCTGTAATCTGACCGACTGCAAAGTGAACATGAACCCCAAAAATCAATGGTGGATACTGGATGCTTCTTTTTCATTATCACGTAGACAAAAGATGTGAACCGGGACAGGTGGGAATTATTGTCCCACTGAAAAACTAAACCTTGAGCTTCTCCAAAGGAAGCGCGCACACGTAGGTGTTGCACCTTTATCTAAAATGAAAAACTGGTGTAAAAATATTTTAGAAAAGGACTTTATGGTATTAGAAAAAGAAAAAGGTTCACCTCTCGCAATGATAGCGATGCCTTCAACGAACAATTCCGCAGATGTCACTGATTCGGTGTCTGAGTCTCCGGAGTGAAATCTGTTTTAAGAAAGTTCCGTTCTGTTTCCACATCCTTCTGAATATAACAAAATAAAACAGGAGGACTTCACCTGAAAGTCTTGCGGTGTTGATGCTTTTCCCGACTGATCTGCAGTGGATATTTTCCAGACTGGTACAAGACAAAAAGGGAAATAACTGCCGTTCTAAATCATATTCAATTTTACGATATCTCCTCGTCACCTCTGACATCGGTTTACCTGTTGACACCAGTTTTCCACCGTCACCTTCAGCTCTTGGATATGGTGAATGGCGTTGTTCACACATGGCAAGGGGCTGTTGAGCAAAGCACACGTGCGACGCCTACCAGTGCGGACAGCCTGGAAATCTGCTTGATCTGGAGAAAGACAAAACTTTATTTGGCTGTGAAAGAGGTTCTTCACTTTTCCCCTTTGTTGCATAAACCCTGCAGGACATTGGAAGCATCAGTGACAGAGCACAGACAACCAATTCAAACGTCTCAAGACAAACCCAAGGGCACAATTCTCAGTGGTGAAAGGGCGCCACCTGGCGGCCGTAATGGGCAACGGAAACAGTGCTGGTGGCAATAACTCAACATCTGAGGAACATCTTAAGTCTATTGTCCACATCACCACGTGATGCTTATTTATGACTAAAAACGACGAGCGCAAAATCAAAACAGTGATGTTTGTTTCAGACCAAGTTGATGTCGGGGACAAAAAGTTACCTGTAGTTTATATTCTTTCGATGGACACATATTTCCTTGCACGGGAAAGTAGATAAAAAGACAGAAAACAACCACAAATATACAGACTGTTTAGAAAATAATGTTTTGGTGAAAAAGGAGGTAATGTTTATTTTCACTACCGGCCCACAAGACTGAGTGGAAAAGAGAGGTTTATAACCACCAACACATTTCCCTTTGAATTACAGTAATTTAGCCAATTTTCCAGTAATTTATTTTGATGGACAACTTTTGTTCCATGTGTGTGTGTGTGTGTGTGTGTGTGTGTGTGTGTGTGTGTGTGTGTGTGTGCCCAACTTAACAAGCTGAGGGGTACCGGCCTTGGAAAGAGGGGTCTGCCCACACATTCAGCTGGACATGAATGTACTCCACCCAAAGGCGGGCAGGCCCACACCCACTAAGGTATCATCAATTGCCCCGGGGGGAGGGTGAGACTTGCACCACCTGGCGCGCATGCACCCGTCTGGCCAGATGGGACGTTTCCTGGCACTGTTCTGAAAAGGACATGCATCCCATGTTCGGGGTGGTTGATTTGCTCCTTTCATGACGGTCTGACGGGTAAACGACCACGTCAATGGCGCGCCGTTAATTGAACAGTGGCTGGAAGTGAGCCGGCTCAGGGGGGAAACTGTGGGGAGACACGAAATGACTGCTGAGCACCTCAGATGAATAATGCACAGTGAAGGAAGGCCGAGAGGCCGGATGCCACCGGCGGGGTGAGGAGGCTCCAAATCAGGCCGGCAGGGAGGGTTACGGCCACGGAGCAGGCCCAAGTGAGCCAGCTTCACCTGGAATTCCACTAATAACAGACATTTCAACAGGTAATTATCACAAAACTGAGACAGGTGTGGTATCCAAAATGGCCGACATATTCTGTGTGTCAATAAACCACCACTGGTTGGTTTGTTTGTTTGTTTGTTTGTATTTCACCTCACATCCGTTTCAATCGCTTGCTGTCTGCACTTGTAAGAAATGCCGGGTGATTATTCTCACCTTGCGGGCTCGGTCGCTCTTCCCTCGACGGGAACCTGAGCGGTTCGACGTCCGGCATCGAGTCCTCCGTCCCGGTGAGGCGTCCCGGTCCAACGTTTAACGGACGCCGTCCTGATTGGCGGTTTTAAACCGGACCCTCCCGGTGATAAAGGCCGCCGGTTGAACGTCCCGGACTGCGTTGAAGTCGTGCGAGCGTCGGCAACGTTTAAAGTTGACGGTTAATTAACTCGGCCGATGCCATATTAATGAGCGGCGGGGGGGCTGTTGTCATGGCAGAAAGTGAACGCGAACGCATGTCGGGCTATCGGCTTACTCGTGTTTTAACCTTTTGACCGCCAGCTATCTGTTAGCATGACGTCATCTCTGTCGTTTATCGGTCTTCTGCGTGACGCGGCGGAACCCGCGAAGCCTTTTAATAAAGTTTACTTCAAACGAATCGGTCGCTGTCAATCTCCCACGGGGGGAGGGAGGGGGTGTTGCTTAGCAACAAGGGTCTGCTGCTACGAGGGGGCGCGGTGCGTTCAAGAGCACAAGCGAAGGTTTGTGATTTCAGGGGTGTTTGCTGCTTAATGTGACAAGTACAACAGATTCCATTGACGATGACGGTAAAGACCCTCATCTTGCTGTAGAATGTGTGTGCATTTTTAAAGTTATTAGCAAAGGCTTAAAATCTAAACTTCTACACAAAAATAATATCTATAGTCTTTATTAACATTTGTTGTGTTACAGATCAGATCAAGGAGTAAGCGGTCGTCTATATTTGGAACAGCGCTACTCCTATAAATGAATCACATAATTTGTACGTTTCTTGAGCAAAATGGAACATTCGTGCATCTGAAACTCCCAAAACAGCCAAAATCATACAATCCAACATGGATATTTATCTTTTTATATTTCTGGTTGCAAAACCTCTACATACCTTGATTGTTTTCATTTACTGTCATATTACTTTACCTCCCTCAATCCTAAAAAATACATTCAAAACATTTAGGAATGTATTCAGTTACTCGGATTTTTTTCAACTACAAGAAATCAGTTTCTCTTTAATGCTCTTCATTCTACAGCAATTGCGATGTCTGTTATTATTTTTGTTCGGGTATCGAACAACTCGCGTCTCGATGACGTCATCTTCCCATAGCTATAAAAAAAAAAGAGGAAAAAAAGG
Organism: Gasterosteus aculeatus; assembly: GCF_964276395.1. Taxonomy (NCBI): domain Eukaryota; kingdom Metazoa; phylum Chordata; class Actinopteri; order Perciformes; family Gasterosteidae; genus Gasterosteus; species Gasterosteus aculeatus. Next base: position 17,772,892 of record NC_135690.1, read on the forward strand.
CGAATTAACAGAAATGTGTTCACGTCCACGCGCAGTAAACCCGCGTACACACTTATACCTCCTATCTGTCCCTTTCATCGCGTCAAACTCTTTTTCGCAGCATCCGCCGGCCGCGGCACACTGACGCGAAGAGAGGAGCTTGTGCGTTACGTCATCGCGGAGGCCACACGCCGCGCCGTTAGCGCTGCCCCCCCATCCCGCCCCTCCGCCGGCAGTGCTGCGCTGCCCGGAAATTTCCACACGACGAGAGCCGGTCCGCGCGGAGGAAGCGGCTCCGGATCGGCCCGCCTCGCGCAGAGATGCAGCAGCCGACCGCGGAGCGCCGCTGACCGCAGCGCGGGACCCGCGACCCGCGCCGGACGGATGGGATCGAACGGAACAAACCCAACAGATGCATCGGCGTCGCGAGGTCGAAGCACATCGTGGTAAGTCTCGTGTAAAACAACAACAACAACAACAACAACAAAAAGTCTGCAGCTGCTGGCGGAGGAGAGACCGTAACCTACTTTGAGTTTCAAGTTTCAGCGATTGGAAACAAAATAATGATAATAATAACAACAACAACGGTGTGCGAGAATAAAACGCAAAACATTAGACAGGTGTCGCGTGTGCGGGATGATGTTTGTGTAACAATGCGAGCTTTGTGTCGCGAGGGCTCCACACAGGTGTCTCAGGTGTGACAGGTGACGCGCGGGCTGAGGATCCACCGCACGGTGCCTGTTGCCATTCTCGCTGCCCTGTTTTATTCTATGGTGGAATCAAAGTTGTCCTAACGTGTGTGTGTGTGTGTGTGTGTGTGTGTGTGTGTGTGTGTGTGTGTGTGTGTGTGTGTGTGTGTGTGTGCGTGTGCGTGCGCGCCCAAAAGCACAGCTCTTTAAAGCTCGTGATCAGAATGCGAAATGTATCCTGTCAAATCACGTCAGCACAGAGAAATTTCTATTTCTGATACTTTGAAACTTTTGCGTTGAGTGCAAAGAGCTTTACACAAAAACAACCTGAATTTGTAGCTGCTCTGTCATTTAAGAGCTGAGGTTTTGGCCTTTTTGCAGCTGAAACCATGGTGATGATCAGCGGGCGGCAGAGAGCGGAGGGACATCCAGACACGCTACCTACACAGTATTCACCACAACACAAACGCACAACACCTCCCAGCTCCAGCCGGTTGACCTGAAGTCCATCGCACAGCTTTCTTTTTTTTTAAACTTATTTCATCTTTTTCTTATTCCTCTCCGGGGATGGAATTCGGATGCCAGTCTTGTGATGTAAAAATAACTCTGGCCAATCACCGGTGACAGCTGCGGCGTGCCGCCAAACACAGACTCAAGCAACTGCTTGTGTCTGGGAAACCTTGATTAGCGCTGGTAATGTAAATAACCGACCTAAGAGGCCTCGCAGTCCAATGTTAAAGTCGGTGCAGCGTTACAGATGGAGTCGTTCCTGCGGGTCCCTCGGCGGCGGCGCTCCAATGTGGACGGCACGCGGGGATTTTCTTCTTTTTAAGGGCAGTTATTAGTCTCCTGCTGCCGATGTTTGCTGGGCACGTGCCAGGAATGAGGGTTCGGGGGTCTGCAACCAGAGAGCCAGCAAAGAATGTGGAGCCTTCTCATTTGGAGTTAAAGATAGAGGCAGCGCGGCCGGGCTCCTGGCTGACAAGTTTCTGGTTTCAGACATCCCACTACTCGTCCATGTGGGTAAAATCTGCTTTTTCAGAAAGCAGTCTGTGTTGCAGACGATTGTTTTCTCGGAGGAGGACCGGGCTTTGCAATAACAACCATGGTGCTTTATGAGAGGTATGTTGATCATCTTGATATCCCGCCACCTCGCCGCCGCAGACTTTGTGTTGGCTGTGCTGGTTTAATATCGGCTCCAATAGATCGTATCAATCTCGGTTATTTCCGTGAGTGAAAGCAGAGCACAGGAGGTCACGAGAGAGAGAACGATATCAATGTTCATTTATGAAATGGTGTCTGTCTGTAGACTTCCACGTCCACTCGCTGTGTGAGAGACGGGATTTCTTCTGCTTCCAAGATTGTTTACATCCTGAGTAGTTGTCCGCTGTTGTCATGACCTTGTTTTAACTGATGGAACCTTCATTTATTATTCATGTGTTAACACAGGGTTGTCATTTACAACAATGCTAATATGGATTATCTGCTCTGCTTTGTCATAATAACGTGTCGTTGATAACCAGTTATTATATATGTATTTTGCAGCACTCAGGCTTTTGCTGAGTGATTTCCTGAAATAACCAATATACTTGTTTCTGCACTTCCAGCGTGGTTTAATCCCTTCCCTCTTAATCTGCATTTCAAAGATTCCTCGAGCGCCGCAATTCACCGCCTAAACCGGCCGGAAAAACAAAAGTCTACTGTTGCTCGCTCCAATTTCCACACCGTGGAAATTGCGGCGTGACATTTCAATTATTGTCAGAAGTAACTCGAGATAACGATCGTCTCGCTGAAAGCGTTCACCCCGAACAAGAAATTTACAAGTGCAAACTTTTGTCTGCAGACTCTGCTTGTCTTCAGTGTGATGTGTAGTTTGCGAGGGGGGGGGGGTGCACTCTCCTCGTACTATGTTTTTATGAATAGAGTGGCTGGGATCTTTGCTGCCATGGCAACAGACCACATGACTAGCTGTATTAGATTGCCTCAGACGGTGTGCAGCGAGGCATGGTGTGAGCATTCTCTCTGCTGCGCTGCCCCTTTGAAAGTCTCGTCCTTGTCTTACTTACGCCCCCCCCTCCAGTCCCCTCAATCGGATCTCTGCACCGTAGTGTGCTTTGTTTATTTTGCACTTGTTACATTGATGTAGAAATTGAGGTCAGTGTGTGTTTACCACTGCCGGAATAAACTGCTTTGCCTGAGGGCAAAATGAGCCGTGCTCCTCTGTTGTCCCACCTCCCCCGTTGGTATTTATAATTATGTTTTTTTTGGCCATTTAATTAAGCATGAAAATGCCCACGGCCTTAATATTTCAAGCTAGATTGGAATTCCGGGTACGAGCGTGAGGCAGCTGCTGAAGATCTGGTGCTTCTGCAGGTGTTCACATCCTTCCACTTCTTGTTTAGCTTCGGATGCCGCTCAGCAAATGTGCAAGCGATTAGATAACCACAAACGGATTTGCAAATTCGATTGATCCTTGAACTCCCCTCCCCCAGCCACACATTGATTACCCATTGGTAGCTAAGCAACCATAAGTAAGCACAGCCGGCCCGTCCACCTTCGGATTTCTTCACGAATCGAAGCGACGCACGTAGGAAATAGTCAGATGATTGAAGGGCTTGGAGGCCTGTTACCGTGTCTGTTAGCATGTGAAGCTAACGTAACTAATGCTAACGGCCTTGAACACTCTGTTACCAGCAGTCAACGAGATGAGTGTTTTATCTGGTTGGTTGATACCGAGCTCACCGCTGTGACTTTCACGTCTCCGCCTGAGGGAGCTGACTTTATGGCCTGCAACACGCGGCTTGAGCTTCGGCCCATCACGGTAACGCGCGTAGCAGCCAAGCGCACATTTTGAGTTCGAGTGAAACTCTGGACCCACTGTTTCTTAAACCGCTGTGGACTCTCGAGGGGGGGAATCCGTATCTCTTGTCCCTGTGAACCGCTGAGCAAGAGCAGAGCTTGGCAACGGTAACTGAGGGTGTGAGGCTTAGTTACCAGTGATCTCGGAGCCCTTGGGTGCCTCGAGCGTCTCAGGCATTTAAAGTGAAATGATGTGGCTCCGTGTTGTCAAACGGGCTTAATGTTACTACAGTTTAAACAGGGAGTCATAAAGTCACGACACACGCTGATAAACAAATGTTTCGAGACGCGGCTGAAAATGTCAGGTCAGCACGGCGGCTTTTATAGGACGGGTGTTTGTGGACGCACACCGGCTCTGACATTACTTTCTCTCCTCTTCACCAGAATGATTGAAGACTTTGGGCAGCGCGGTGACAACATGGCAGATCGAAGGCAACTGTTGGTGGAGATGAGTAAGTGTTGAGGGCCGCGGCCCGGCGTGATCTATGTGTGTCTTCTGTTTAACTCGCTGAACATGAAAATGGCAAATTCCTCTCTGTGGCTTTCTCGGTTCCACCCGATAGATTTTAAACACACGTTGTTCAGCGTTCGATAAATAAATAAAGTGAAATAGAGTATTTTCATAGGTCCAAAATTTACATAATCTCACTATTTTTTCCAATCCACCAGTGTGGTTTTATTCATTTGATATTGAACATGTCTGAGCCTGCACACACTTTCCCTCCAGTGCTCCAAAAGATTTATGAACTAGCATCGATGTTCCGATGTTATCTGATAACGAGTAATTTATTCTTCAGGGGCTCAAGATCTGGACTCCATACGACTGTCGACGTACAGGACGGCCTGCAAGCTGCGATTTGTGCAGAAGAAATGCAACCGTGAGTACGACGCGGTGCACTCCCAAAGCCCTCCCGCGCCAATCCAAACGCCAACGCTCCGTTTCTCCCGCGTCCAGTGCACCTGGTCGACATTTGGAACGTGATCGAGGCTTTCCGAGAGAACGGCGTCAACGCCATGGACCTCGGCGACGAGCTCCCCGCGGCTCGTCTGGAAGCGGTGCTGTCCACCATCTTCTACCAGCTCAACAAGCGCATGCCCACCACGCACCAGATCGCGGTGGAACAGTCCGCCGGCCTGCTGCTCAACTTCCTGCTGGCGTCCTATAACCCGTGAGTGGCGGGGTCGCGTGACGCGCCGCGTCGGCGGCTGGTTGTGTTCTCGTGTAGTTGTGCTGACGCGATGTGAGGATCCTCGAGAATGTCTCTGCTCTCCTTTTCAGGGAAGGCCAGGGAAAGATGTCTGTCTTTGTTGTGAAGATGGCGCTGGGAACCATTTGTGGAGGGAAAATCCTGGATAAATTGAGATGTAAGCAACACAGCAAATACTCATTTTACTTTTTAATTGTGAGAAATTTAATTTTTCCTATAACGTTATTTTTTTAATATACCCGCCTTGAAATTTCCAAACACTATTAATGTCTGTATTTACTATATCTCTGCTTAGCCTCCGTAAAGGAAGAAGCAGCACTGGCTGAAGAAGTCATTATTCATTATACAAAGGATCGGGTTTATTACATAATCTACAAAATCCGTGGGAGCAGTCGCAATGGCCCGTGAAGGGAAAAAGAGGAGGGCTGTGTTGCTGGTGTATAATAAAAATTGATTCACTCTGATTTGTTTTCCCAAATAAGTGGGATAATTGTCTTGTGTTTGCTGTAATTAGCCAACTGTGGTGGCAACCGACAATTAGCTTAATTAATTTGTGTAATGTCTGCCTGCCTTGTTTCCAGATATTTTTTCCCAGATATCCGATTCTGCAGGAACGATGGTCCACTCGCAGTTCGACCAATTTCTAAGGGAGGTGCTCAAATTACCCATGGCGGTTTTCGAGGGGCCGTCGTTCGGCTACACCGAACAAGCCGCGCGAACGTGCTTCCCGCAGCAGGTGAGGGGTTCGCTGATTATGTGAGCATTGACGTCCCGGGAGGGGGGGGGGGGTCATGATTTCACCTCACTCTCCTCTGTGCCTTTCAACAGAAAAAGGTGTCCCTCAACACATTCCTCGATACGCTGATGTCGGACCCGTCCCCTCAGTGTCTGGTGTGGCTGCCGCTCATGCATCGGCTCGCCAACGTCGAGAACGGTACGCCGCCGCGCCGAATATTTAGACCCGGGGGGGGGGGCGTAAAGTTTTGCACCACAATCTTGAGTCACCCTTCATTGAGTGTGTGTGTGTGTAATTGCCATGCACACATCATCAGCACCTCCTGAGCAGTAGAGACACAGTCACATGTTTACACACATACACAGCACATCTGTCCTATAAAATGAGTGAAAATTAATCCTCTTCTCTTTACAATCACATCTGCTTGTGTGCATGTGTTTGTCCATCTGCGCACCCTCCCTCCCTCCCCCGCTCCCCCCCCCACAGTCTTTCACCCGGTCGAGTGCTCCCACTGCCGTACCGAGAGCATGATGGGCTTCCGCTACCGCTGCCAGCAATGTCATAATTACCAGCTCTGTCAGGACTGCTTCTGGAGGGGCCATGCCAGCGGTTCCCATAGCAACCAGCACCAAATGAAGGAGTATACGTCATGGGTAAGTGGAGGAGGAGGAGGAGGAGGAGGAGAAAAGGGGCGGGCTGAGGGAGGCGTGGTTGGGCCACATGCGATGTGAGGATGCTGAACGCCGCATGCAGGGGGACGGTGACGACGCCACGTGTTTTGGAGAGAGAGAGAGCGAGTTAACTCGCCCGCGTTTTCAGGATTTTCCCGTTGCTTATGTGTTTCACCCAGAAATCCCCCGCTAAGAAGTTATCCCACGCGCTGAGTAAATCCCTGAGCTGCGCCTCCAGCAGAGAGCCTCTTCACCCCATGTTTCCCGACATGCCAGACAAGCCTCTCAACCTGGCTCACGTTGTGTAAGTTCAACCGCTTTCTCTCCCCCGGACTGCCGGACGCGCATTTCTCCCCAACGTTTGATTTCATCCCTCAGCTGATAGTTGGCCTTTTCGCTGCCTCGAAGTCTGGAGTGAATCCAGTCAGTCTCGTGGGTCAGTTGATGAATGGGGCTTAATTATAACCCTGGGAATGATTGTGATCTGCAACACCGCTGCTCCCCGTCCCTCGACTTTGATGTTTTGAGTGGTGTAAAGATAACGTCACAGACTCCACAAGCGCTGGCTGAATACCAATCGGGTGCTGTTTATTAAAGGCAGGTATAGTTACACGCAGTAAGGCCACTCCTGGAGTGAACATCTGTTTGTGCGTTTATTCCCTCAGCCTCACGTTTAAGATGCATTTCACAGGATAATAGTTTAATCCAACAGGATTCAGGTTATTGAAGTTTGGTCCAACTGAGCCTGACAGTTACTGGATTTTTAAGATGAAACACGTCGTTATTATAAACAGTGCCAATTGCGTTTGGGCGAAATAGTCCTCGATTAATTATTTTCCTATTTCAGTAAACTTATTGAAAACTCTTTCTACATTTAACATATTTGCACTGCTGGGCTGGTTGTGATGAACATGTTTTCTGTTCTGTCCCTTCCTCAGAGATACGTGGTGAGTTTGCTTTGCTTTGCCTACTCAACACGTCGTAAAATGTGTCCGTACCTTTTTTGTGACCCGTAGATCTGAATCCTTTGTTTTGTGTCGCATCCAGAGTAGAGCCTCAGTCTGTGTGTGTGTCGATCCACGGATCCATTCCCCCTCTCGTTGCATGTTTTCATTGAGCACAAACCCTGCTTAACCGACCCTCTGTGACTGTGTCGTGGTGATGTGATGTATGCAGAGTCTACCGTCAACACTCCCGCACACGCAAACAAAAGTTGTGTCTGTTTAATCTACGTTTGACTTTCCGTTCAGGCCCCCGAGACCCGTGAACGTCGCCAATGACTACTCGCTCTCCCACTCCATGCCCACATCGGGGAACCCTTACTCCACCAAGAAGTGAGTACACGCCTGCCTCCGCTCGTCCTTGTTTTCCAAACTAATGCGCACGCGGGAACATTTGTGTGTCATCGAGCTCCTTCTGTTTTTTGTTTTTTTTCTTTCTGTGTGGTTCTTTGTGCTGGATGTAAATGGCTTTTATTGCAGCAAGAATAATGACGTTGAGCAAAGAAAGCCGTTGACTCGGGCGGCTCCACATCTGTTCAAAGGGAGAGGGTAAGTGACCCAGGTGTGAACGTGAGACGGTGCTGCAGCCTAAATGCACGAGTAGACTAATCCAGATAATCACCACGGGGCATAAACGGCAGCGAAGGGTTTACATCGTTGTACTTGAGGGGCTTTTTAAAGAAATGCTGGAGGAAGAATGCGCCATAAAGATATCATATGTCTACAAACGTATCTATCACAAACGTTGTGGGAAACCGCTGCTTTTGGAATGCAAGCGTCTTTCCTTCGTCATCCACTTTGTTGAAGCTGTAAAACAGTTTTGTTAAGAAATCAAAACCTGTTTCAGTTGCTATTGACATTATTTTTGTATATTTTTATCTTAATGTGATTTTCTTTCAGTAAAAGGCCTTTGAGCTCCTCTGCAGCTGCACTCGACGGGGACGGTGTTTCTTTAAGGGAACACTGGTTCCTTTCATAGCTCGTTCTTATGATGAGTGAGCGTTCTCAGCTCATTGTGCATATCGGAGCATCTGACATTGTGGTCACTGTCTGCACAGAGGCCGTATGATGCGGTCGATGTGCCCTTTGAAGCTTGACCGGCTAACTTCTGCTCAACTAACGGCTGAGAATACGTTCCGAGACTCCATGGCGAGAGTTTCCATTTGGTGCACTTCCAAAACGTGAAGGCTACACTTCCTACAATGCAACAGGATATATTGAAAATGGGTTGATTGTGTGCGTATGCTGTGAAAGTCGCTCATAGGTTTAAACCCGCAGTTTACCTTTACATCCTTTATTGATTGTCGTTATCTTTCTAGTAGCATGTGGTGCAGCTTTCATCAGGAGGTCAATTTGCAGTAGACGCTGTTTTTTTAAATCGATTTAGCCACTTGAGAAAATTAGAAAGAAAGCTAAAGTTAATAATTAAAACGGTTTAGCCTAATGCTAAAAATAATAGACAATTCATACATTTGTTTTACATTTCTTCTGATGAATCGGCGATGTTGCTCTTCGTTAATTCTGCATCGACCTTCCAGAGACGGTTGCTGAAGGAGTTTGTGATGCAGACGGGAAGCCTCTTAGAAATAAAGGAGCTACATCGCAAAGCACGCTGGACATGTTTGAGTGGCAGACTGTTTTACTTCTAAATAACTTTCCATAGTTTTAATAACAAAGCGCCGAGCGATTGATGCATGTAAACGCGCAGCTCGTGGAGCTTTTCTTTGCTTTGGCACATCCTAAACCCGTCTCCTCGCCTTCGTCACTGGAGTCTCCCTCCAACATAACACGGCCTTGTTTCTCTCCGGTCGCCCGTGAACGGCTGCTTTTCAGCCGCTCGCCCCCTCTGCCCCCTCGCCCTTTCCCCTCTATTGTCACGTTGTGTGTTTTGTGAAACCTTGCGCCGCTGCAGGTTGAACTACAACCTTGATGTTGCCGATAGGCTTGCAGACGAACACGCTCTCATTGGCCTCTATGTGAATCTCCTCCAAAACGACCACAAAACATGGTTAGTTTGTGCGGCGTGGTTTGTCCCCGGGCCTAACCTCATTGTGAGTGTGTTCCGGCGCTAACGCTGCATGCCGCCACGTTTACACACCAGTCATCTCAAACTCACACTGTTTGACCTATCTGTCTGACCTATTTGTATCGGAGTTTATTTTGATCAAAGTGAAACCTTTATTACCCTTATTATGTTAGTTTTCTATCATGGTTTCTGACTGAAATATGCAAAAGAAAAAGGGCAAAAATGTGTCAGTTACTTACCTGGTACCAAATACTTAAAAAACCTTTAGCTGCTGCTCAGGTTTGACCTCTTTAGTCTAAAATGAGTTTGTTGTGAACCACTAAATCTGTGCAAGCTGAGTTGGGTTTTATTTTACCACTTGAAGGATGACATTTTTTGTGTGTGTGTGTGTGTGTGTGTGTGTGTGTGTGTGTGTGTGTGTGTGTGTGTGTGTGTGTGTGTGTGTGTGTGTGTGTGTGTGTGTGTGTGTGTGATGGTGGTTTCAGGCTCGTCTAGCATGGTGGCTCTCGGTAGCTGATTCCGTCCGCTCCGCCTCGCTAAGAACTAACCTGACTATCCAAACAAACTAAACTTTTTTTATGTATTTCCTTTTCCTCCGTGCACGGTTGATTTATGCGTAGCGGCGTACTAACCATGTCGCGTGGTGGCTTTCCCCCCTTCACCAGTTTGCTGGAGGGTACCCATCAAGATGAGGAGCACAGCCTCATCGCCCGCTACGCTGCTCGACTGGCCGCCGACGCCGCGGTGAGACATACGCCGTATTTATTGCCCGGCCACACCTTGGCATCTGTCGTCGGTGTCCGCAGCCCAAAGTCTGTCCTTCGTGGGGGTTTTAACGTGCGCCGCAAGCTGCGAGGAGTTCGTTTCCTTTCATTGGGAAGATGGCGAAGGGGTTTTACGGGCGGTGATCATTTCTAACCAGACCTTCCACACCTGTTTATGCTCGGATCGGGTCTTGATAGACGGCCGGTGTCTTGCCTGTTTGATCGCCTCCTCCCCCCGTGAGATAAGGTCGATGGATGACATCGTGCCGCGGTAAAAAAGCCACTTGGCGTGATGTCTCTCGCTCGGCTTCACCAACAGGCTCAACAGCAGCGGATCCCCACGGACCTGCCGTGCTCGCTGGATGCCAACACGCAGCAGAGGCAGCTCATCGCCGAGCTGGAGAGCAAAAACAGGTCAGGGATGACTGCTTCGGTGATGCTTTTCGGTCCTCTGTTGCTTTTGCTCAAGAGATTCCCCGAGAGGATAAAGCGTCCTGGTCTGACAAAATACACTCAAAGCTCATGCATTACCAACAACTGCTATTATTGCTATAAACGTGTAAATAAAACCATTTATATGAAGTTTAAGACTGAAGAATATAGCAATTTATTTATATAAAATATTTTACGCACAGTGGAAAATTTAAAATTATACAAAACAAATAAAAAGCAAGTTTAACATTAATATGACAGCGATAAGTAATGTTGAATAATGATACCAAAGGGGAGAAAAAAGTCCAATTACAGGCAACAGTGATCAAGTGCATATATGCTGCAGCTATAATTAATACTTTTTTAATACAAACAATGTGACTGTTTCTACACGTGGTTAACAAACCTGCAGAGAACCATCACCCGACTGCAGCTCCTTGATGGGCTCACGGTCACACTGGTGAATAGAGAGCGCAGCCGAGGTCGACCATGTAACATGTGTACTCCGGGATTCTGAAAAAAACAACTGTACACTACCTGCTGCAGACGCACACAATCTAACCGCTAGCTGGTCAACTTAGTGGAACATTTAGAAGATCTTTCCCTCAGGAATTTATGCCCCAAAAACAGCATAAAGTGAGTAAATATCGGACCTCATCAGGCAGATACAAACTAATATTTGCTATAAGTAAGGTGATGGATTATCCACAGATTGTTTCTGGCGCCCTCAATTTGCCAAAAACAACTCTTGTTGGACAACTGATTTACCCTCAATGAGTTCATCCGCTTTGAAAAAGCGCGTCTGACCTGTGCGACCCGGTTTGTTCCTCCCGCAGAGAAATCCTGCAGGAAATCCAGCGTCTGCGCGTTCAGCACGAGGAGGCCTCCCAGCCGCCGCCTGACCGGGGTCAGCAGAACCCGACTCTACTGGCCGAGCTTCGGCTTCTCAGGTAGCTCCGCTTCTGCTCAATGCGGCGCATTCGCCCCCCCCCCGGCGCTTCGGCTCGGGCTGCTGCAGGACGTTGCCGTACATTCTGTGATGAGCACCAGATGGTGGAGCCTGCAGATGCTCAAACATCGGCCTGTGTGTCTTCGACGTGACATTATTGAATCATCACGACGTGCGACTTGTTTCCTCCTTCCAGGCTGCGCAAAGACGAGCTTGAACATAGAATGTCTGCTCTGCAGGAGAGTCGCAGGGAACTCATGGTGCAGCTGGAGCAGCTAATGATGCTCCTCAAGGTACGCCGACGACGTGCCTTCACGCCACTCGCACGCGCAAAACAGACACCTTCGTGATCACTGAACACACATTCTCCACTGCACTGGGATGATGGAGGTAACTTTCACTGCAGCGTCTCCCAGGTGTGGGCTCTCCAGCTCTGCACATTAAGGATGAGGAACGTGTGAGCACCACAAGAGGCCGCACATCTTTAGTAGTCGCGCTCCGTGGAGACCTGTAGTGTCAGTTATTAACGGTACAAAATAGAGGTACAGCATTCACGTGTTTGAGACATGACGTCTGCGTCAAGTTTGAAATCATATCAGGCTTGAACTGCATGAGGCGTGTTTTTGAGCGACGGGAGACGACCAATGTTGTGTTTGGGTCTTTTTGCCAATGCTCTTGATTATCAACAAGTGCCTTCTGTCAGGTGCGTCTGAGTACAGTAAAAGGATCTCCCTATTTACCTCCAGGGAGTCCAGAGAGGTGGTTTAAGAACTTGGGATTATGCTCCTCCACACCTCACAGGGACAATAACCTTTGGTGCGAGAATATCTTTCCCCCCACACTGAGACAGGAGTCCCTGAAAGCTGCTGGCTGAGCTGGCTTCAGCGTGGAGCAGATCAATCTAATTAGTCTGAAAGGATCAATGTTAATCCATTAAACTTGCATGAGGAAGCCACATGCTTGCCGCATCCTGGAGAAATTACTGATTGGACTTTCTCTCAATGTGATGTGGTCGTCGTTTCATGAGCCATAAAATACTGTTGTGTGTTTTTTCAGCTGGAGGAGGAGCGGAAACCCGCTGTGAGTGCGTGGAGCAAAAAGGGGCTGAAACTACCCGCTTGGATTCAGAACGATTGCATGTTTTGACGTAAAAACCAACGGCTTCTGTTGGGTGAAAACTTTGTATGTGAGATTTTGGAGACGCACGGCGTTCAGCAGACCGTTGAAGAGCTGGAATTGCTTTTAACAGCATGTTGAGGTTTTGACAAACGCAGACATGATGACAAATGCATCTTAAAGACTCCACATGTTGTACATTTCTAGCATGTGTGTGATGTTTCTTGCACATTTAGGACGAACGGTTGACATAAGACCACCTATTGGTCTGAATCGAGTGTGGCGTTTTTTTGGTGTCTGGCATCCCTATTTGTTTCCGTTGCGCGTGGCAGCTTCGCTTTGATGGGAAACCCTCTGATCCAGACTACGCTCGGTTCCTTTTCGATGCGGTTGGCACAGGCAAACTCTCAAGCGGTATCTGTGTTGCAGACTCAGGGCCCCGGCTCGCCGCGCTCTTCCCCCGGCCACGGCGCCGGCCGGCAGATCCCCGCGCCCGTCCACTCGGACTCCGCCGGCACCACTCCGACTCACGCGCCTCAGGACTCGCTCATGGGCGTGGGGGGGGACGTTCAGGAGGCCTTCGCTTTGGGTAACACGGGCACAGAGGCATGCGCTTGTTACGGATGGATGCTGCGGTTCTGGTTTCTAAATACGTTTCTTGTTTCAAAGGTCCCAGGAGGAACTTGAGGAACGACCTACTCATCGCTGCTGACTCCATCACCAACACGATGTCGTCGCTGGTTAAAGAACTCAATTCAGGTAGAGGAATGGATGAAAAGTTGTGTTTTGCTCTGTGAGGTTTTGTGCTGTTTTTTAAATGAGTTTTTCTCAAAGAAGGGGGAAGTGAGACCGAGAGCACCTCGGATTGCGATTTTGGACGTGCCGACTTGTTCTCCGAACCCTCTTCAGATCCATTCTTCACGTACAAATCGAGGTACCACCTGAAGTGCAACTGAAGAAGAGCATCTTCTGTCACGACGCCTCCGGTCTCCAGTCGTGCGACTCGCCCTGAACCGCCCCGTTCTCTGTCACAGGAGTGCCAGCGCAGCGGAGGACCGGTTCGAGAGCGACCTGGAGCGGCAGCTGGAGGGCGAGCTCGCGCTGGAGGAGCTGACGGAGCGCCGGCGCGGACCGGACAAGGCCGGCACGGTGGGTTCCGAGCGGCGTGCGCGGGCGGCTGTGGGTGGGAGGAGCGTGCTTTCGGCTACAATGCTAACTGGGCCGCGCGTGTTTTTTGGCGTTGCGCTGCAGGTGACGCTGCGGCAGTGACGGAGTTTGTCCAGGTGAGTGGTTCAAGTGTCTGAAAGAACAATCAAATGCATCGGCTATGTATACTTTAACTCTAGCGAGTTGTCATCACAGTGTTCTCCACGTGTTTTTCATTCTTTACCGACTTGATTTCTAACTAAACCTGAGCTTGAGGAAGCACCTGCCAGCACGAGTCATCATTAATCCGCGTGTCTATCCGTGATATGATGCATTGCACTCGTAACATGTCCATGTGCTTATTAGCAGATGAGAAATATGAAAAGCAACAATAGTAGAAGACACTGGACGAGGCGACGCTGGGCCGACGGTACCGAGCACTGACGACGAGAAGAATTTAAATTGAATAAATGGCTGAATTCAACCTTTGAGAATACATTTATGTAAAGGTATATTTTTAAGGTAGTACTGTGAGCCAATGTAAAGAGATTAATTCGCAAGCTGTCTATTACACCACAGGTGCCATGGAAAGAAACACATGACTTCTTTTTGCCTTTTCTTATATGAGTTGTCCAGCAAATTTACAACCACACGGTTAATCCGATTCTTTCAAATTTCCATGTTCCCGAAAACATTGAACCAGGTCATAAGTGCTTGTTTGTCTTCTGATTTAAAGTATAAACCTGTGTGGGAGTTGAAGTTACAGAAGATACATTTTGCAATATTTAACAAATGTACAACCACTGGTCCTTACATTTCTTACAGTTGCTGTCAAGTTGCTTTTGTGTTGGGTTTTTTTTGCATTTTTTTGGAGCAGCCCGATCAAATCTGCTTGTTTTATTTGATACCTTAGTGGTAATAATGCACACATGCCTTAGCAGATTGGAAAACAGAGCTCATTCAAACTGTCAATGCAGCATGTAGCTGACAACAAAACAAGCAGCAGCGCTGGTTGTCTTTACCTGACAAAGAAGGTCAAATTAAATAAATCTTATGCTGGGAAGGGATTTTGTCTGCAAACATGTACACTGTCTATTAAGTTAAATATACATATTGGTTCTGATATAAAGTGTTTTAAGATACAGTGACAACATGGATGAGTTGAATTGTAACATCAATGTTTTATGAAATGAAGGTTCGCTCCTTTGCCATCGTTTCATTTGCTAGCGTCACTGCTCTCACACACACACATCGATCTGTGGCTCTCACCAAACACGCACACTCTTGATGTATTTCCTGAGTGCGCGTGGAACTTCACTCAGTCACTTTGGGAAAGCCAATCTAAAATGTGTGAAATATAGTTTGATTTTTTTTTTTTTAGCAAGCAGTGATTTCTGCATGGTGGTGATGCACAATAATAAAGTGTTCACACAATATCACATTTTCTGTCCATGGACTCTTTCTGTCTTTCAATTTCCGTTCTGGATCGGCACACTTGAATTGGTTTAGTTTGGCGGTGCACATTTATTATCTGTCATAAATGAACCGTTGGCTGCCCTCAACCGATTGTCTATAATTCATCACATTGACCCTTCTGAGGTAACATAAAAGCAGCCATCTAGCACTGAATCTCACAGAGAGAGAACATTGCTCTCAGGCTCAGGCAGTATGAACTAACCAATGTTAGTCTTAATTATTATTGACATTATTGTATTTTTTATATAAACACAAGCCCATTCTTTCCACAAACAGGTTTCGTAAGATGGGTACAACATCTATAAATAGGTTTCTGCATAATTGAATGGCACCTTGGTGTTGTATTTGCTTTATTTATATGGTCTGTGTTATGTCTGTTCGCCCTCGTCCTAATATCGTATGTCTTTTATCAAGTGCGTGACTGCTCCCTGGTGTTAAAACATGAGGAAAGCCTCTGGGCTGAACTTCAGGTTTATTCAAGATGGGAAAACTCTTTGGATGACCAATGAGGGAACGAAGCATTGTTTTAAAATACATGTTTAACTTGCTGTCTCATCAAGGCACTAGAAATTTTGAATTTAAATACACACTGTTCATCTGATCCAATAATGTACATATACTAAAATGGTATATAGGGCTTTATAGTGGGTTCATCAACGTTTCAACATGGTGTTGAATAAATATTAATTAGCTTACATTTATTTGCGTTTATGTGGGAAAAGTGATGTGACACGCAGCGACAGGACAGAGAGCTGCTGGATGTTCCCAAAGATCAACGCACCAGGCCGTGATTGGTGCAACTTACGACCGAAGTCCCCAGTGGACCAATCAGCTTCGACGCCGGTGACCGGTCGTCCAATCAGCTGCCCTCTTTCCGCTCATCGTCTATCGAGAATGGGCGTTTGAGGGTGGGGTGACTCAGCCGGAAAAGGAGCATTTTTTAAACACCTAATAACCTGCGGAACCGAGTTCACTGGTGAGTCTCGTTTGCTTTCCCCACCCGTTTCGGTGTGTATCGTAATTCGCGTCGTCCAATCACGGCGGGTTCGCGTTGTAAACCGGCGCGTGTGGCCGGTCCGCGCGCTGATGCGAGCGCTGCCCGTATGTCGGATGTCACCACTCTCGCCGAGTGTCGACAGGGACCAAAATTAGCTCGCCCTAACTTGACGGCTAGCTCTACGAAAATACCCGAACCCGAACTGCAAGCAGCGCCTCCGCCGATAAAAAAAAAACCCATTCATGGTTTTATTTGGTTCTGCCGTTGTTTCACTGTCGTCTGTTTCCACTCATCGCTTCTCATTTAACTGTCACTCTCGAGGCGAAGCGGCGTTAGCTTCACTCGGCGGCTAACCGGGTTAGCTGCTGTGGAATCTCACACATGAGCAAAGAGGGTCCCGTGTTTCCTTCACTTAAAGCTGCTCATGAGCGATGCACATGAGGAGAAGAAGAAGAGGGGGGGGGGGGTCTTTTGTCTGGGGTGGAAACTGGCAAAAGCAAACTTTTCTTAAGACTCATGTGCCAACTGGCTGGTTTAAATCCATCCTTCTCTGCCCCCCCCCTGCCTTCATATATTTAAGCATGAGGTTCCCCCCCTTAAAAAATGTTTGCACAAATAAGTCTGATCTCTCTTTAGAACACATTCTGCACTCTTAGTACTCTTAGATACCAGGCGACCATTAACCAGCCGAGTAACAAAGACCTCCTTGATGTTTTTTGAATGTCGGGTGGAGCTGCCATCCTTCACCCCCCCACTGGATCAGCCAGTGCTGATGTGGAAGTAGCCTGTTGATTTATTACATCGCCTGATGCTCTCATTGATTGATAAACCAATTCTGACCCCCCATTTCAACTCCCAATGACTCTTGACGTTTGCGGCATCTTTGGGGTCACTTTTTTTCCCCCTAAATCACAGCGTTTCATTTAGTTCGTTCTGCTCAGCGGTTGCTGATTCTATCCAACGGCTGAAGTTCCAGTTCAACGGTCTTGAGACCTTTGAGACCACGTTTAGATGGACGTGAATAAAACGCAGCATCCCAATTTATTTTGGACGCCCGGTCCAAAAAAGTAGGTAGAAATCCACTCGACTGTGAATGCACTTTGTGGGCCAGTTAAATATGTTGAAGTGCACATTCCTGGTAGATTACTTTTCGTTGTAAAATCCGTCCTCGTGGTATTGTAAGTCTTATGTTATGTGGATGTTTTGGTATCCAATAACCTTTTTTATGTTCACAATTATTTAATCCGAGCTGGATTAACGTTGTATTTTAACACTCAACAGTTCGTGAAACAACAAAGCTGAGATGATTTTAGCCTTAAAGATGGTTAGGTGATGTCTTTGGTTTTTATTTTTTGATTTGAAGGACATCTTCTCTCCAAAACAGGCCTGCAGGAGACGTGTTTCACACCTACGTGGTCCAGTATTCACATATTAAATTGGGCTGCACAGTCTGAATGTTTTTCTCAGGACACCCGTTGCTTCACCTCCGTCAAGTGTCGAGCCCCTGATGTGGGACCGTATCCGTCTCCTGCTGCTCGAGGCCCGTTAAATGCACATTTTGATTTAAAGGTGAATTATTGCAGTCACAATCAAAGGCAACCTGTGGCACATGCGTCCTCTTTGTCGACATGCCACTTATGAAAGCTCTGTTGTGATTACTTTAAGCTGAAAAGAACACAATGATGTGCGCTATGGACATAATTTCACACTGTTGGAATTTGAAATAAGCTTTAGAAGAAAGCATCTTCTTAAAGCTGCCACTGTACTTACAGTGATTGAATAACCATAAAGACGTAAAACTAACTGGAAAAACGAGTGATCACCATGGTTGTCATTGTTACTGGGTTGAATTAATCGGGCGGTGTTTGCGGGGGTGAAATCAGGAGTCTGTGGGCTCTGTGTAGAAGTTCCTCATGTGTGGGTTTAAAAGTGCCCCCGGCCGGCCTGCTGGTGGCACCAGAGGAACTGTTTGCAGTGAGCACACTGACCCAATGATGTGAGGATTTGACCTCTCGGAAAGAAATCCCTAAAGCATTGCTGGATAGTTTGAAATATTATTCACCCCTTTGACAGGAGGAAGCTCACACAACCTCAAACCTTTTGTTGATGAGCACTCTCAAGGCCTTCCACAGAGGCAGTGCAAAAAATAAATGTTTCAAACAATAATCACCCTGTGACCACGTGTAAGAAACTCACGGCACAAACGGCTTGCACCTAAAAATGAATGTTCATGCGTTACTGGCAATGTGGGTTCACCTTTGGACTGATGGTTGTGCAATATGGATCGTTTGTATTGATCTCAGTCTAGACTTGCATTTCATTGTGTGTTTGACATTGTATACACAATGTAACGGGCTGTAATGGACCTTGAACATAACGCAACGAAATAAGGATAAAAGTGAAACAAGACCCGAGTGATTGGCTGCTTCTTCATGCATAATATTCCCAGCTAAACATCCCAGCTGTGTTGTCCGGGCTCTGTTGTTATGGAGCTGTGTCATTTGATCAGTTTGCCATCATGCCCGTTCACCGGCCGTCCCACGCACACCTTCGCACCGATTATGTTTGTCATTAAGTCACACTTTCAGATATTCCAATATTAGGGCTGTGGCAGTTCTTGGTGTATTTTGATATGTCGCCCGTCTCACAATTAGTTGTTGCTCAGCAAAAGCTGCAACACAAATGTGAGGTTGCTGATCGGTTTGTTGGTTAGACAGAAATTGAATGCGCCTCAAATTTAGAAATTGATTGATTATCCCTCGGTTCGGGCTTTGGGACAGGATTAACAAAGGTTATTTTAATTATGGATTACTCTGATTGTTATATTAACGATTCGTTGATTGGTCTATAGAAATGCAAGTTCCAGAGCCCCCTTCAAAAAACAATATTATTCACATTTCAACAGCTTGAATCAGTGGATTTGTGCTGCAAATTACAATTTAATAAATGATGTAAATTGCTTGTGATACAGATTTCTTGATCGCCCTTTCGACGTTTTTTTAAAATCTATATGAATGGATTAGCTAATGCGGTTCATTTTCATCACACTTCCGCCTGCCATGTGTTGCGTCATCATTTCATCAGCACCATTCGTGTCAGGATCTGCTTTCTCTCCCCCATCAGAAATCACATGACTACTTTCAAGGTGAAACTGGTTTGCGCTGCATTCCTTTCAAAACATATATGTGTATATATAATCATTACAAATAAATAATAATCGTCCCGGTTGACCGGATCTCGAGGAGCCGAGGTGCATTGCTGGATCCGAAACCGGCCGTCGTGCACGCGGGGGCGACGAAATGTAATTCGGGTGGTGCTGAAATAGCCCACCAGAAGGAGCAGGCAGCCAGCCCCGCCGGTCACGTGGTGCAGGGCGCAGCGACGTCATCGGGGCAGCGATCTGTGCGGAATAAGCAGACGGAGGGAACGAGACCCGCAGGCGCGGCTCTGCTTCAGCTTTTGCATCGTTCCTGTTGGCGTTTTTTTTTTTTTTTTTCCCTTCCTCTCTCTCTGTAATTTATTCCCGGCCTGCTGAGAGAACAGAGTATCTGTTCCAACATTTTTAGACACCCAAATGCCCGGTCCCACCGAAGCCCTTTCCCCAAATGGAGAGAATAACAACGACATCGTCCCGGACAACGGAACCAACATCATTCCTTACAGGAAAAATACGGTGCGAGGAGAGCGCGCCTACAGGTAAATCTGTGTACTGATCCGCATTCCGTCCCGTGTACATTTCTATGTGTAACATCATTAAAGACGGAACGCTGGTGCAGACGGAGAGCTGCATTCCGGCCTCCTCTTCCTCCTCCTCCTCCTCCTCCTCCTCTGTTGCTCCGCAGCCATCGTCTCCCCCGTGTTGTCTCCTGTCATGTTAGCGCTCCGGACACGGCCTAAGTTAGCTTAACGCACCGTCTGTTGCCGTGTGTGTGTGTGTGTGTGTGTGTGTGTGTGTGTGTGTGTGAGGAGGCCAAAAACATAGCGAGCGCCCGCGGTAATGTTGTCGTGTGTGTGTGTGTGTGTGTGTGCGGTGCGCAGTGGTACGTTTCGCTAGCAGCGGATCGCTCGTTTAATGACAGGGAAACACGCCGCTAGTGGATCCCCGTCGTGACATGACACAGCTACACAATGACGCCTCACGACGCACACACGTCTCTGTGTGTGTGTGTGTTTGTGTAGGTGGCGCTTTTAATGTGCTTTTAACCTGCAGTCCAAAGCCTGATCCTCACCCCGCCCCCCCGGACCGACCACACACACACACACCCTGTCTGAGCCCAGACATCAGCCCCGCTGCCCGGCTAACAAAGCATGCTAGCAGCGCGCACACACACATCCGCTTTGTTGACATGAGACCCCCCCCCCCCCCTTCCCTCTCTCGCCTCCCGGAGGAAGCTGCTCCTGTGCGGCTGAGATAGCCCGACTTGACCGCGCGGGGGTTTGTTGTCACCCTGCGTGCACGTTGGGTTGTGATGATGATGATGATGATGATGATTTGTCGATGATGATGTCAGTGGCCATGAGCTGGTGAAGAAGGGTGTGTGCGTGTGTGTGTGTGTGTGTGTGTGTGTGTGCGTGCGTGTGTTTTTAATGCAGCTGTCCGGTGTTATTTTTATCATTAAAGAGGAGCTGGTTTGCGCAGCACTGTGAAGGGAATTAAAGATGATTGCAAACTTGATTTTGAGGTTTGGGATAAATATTACTGAGTACTTCTTTGTCATGTACATGTGAACTAAAATACACACCCTGCAGTGCGCGCGCGCACACACACACACACATCAGTTAGTTTGTGGGCTTTGAAGGGCCGACTTCCAACAAACATTCTGTATTTTTACATTGCAGGAAAAAAATGAAGGCATCCGCGTGTTGTCGTGTAAATTGATTGATTTACTAATTACATTTTCTGATTGGGATCAAATAAACCACTAATTAAAAACTGAATGGAAAGGCACCTTGTGGTCTCTAATGTATTTGGCTGGTCAAGTATGATCACTGTGTGGGAAACCCTGTCAATGAGCCCCCCCTCCCTACTCCCCCACCCCCAACCCATTTTATGCATTTATCCACTGGCCAAGGATCAACGTTTGAGATCCCTGAAGCATTTTTCTGCGGTTATGCATTTTTTGTGTGACCCTGATTGTCCTCTGTGTAAGTGGGGCGTGTGTCCTGGAAGTAAGCAGGAAAAATTACATCTTTCTAAACCAACTTTGTTGCCTTCTGACTATTTACACCAATCCGTTTCACACTAAATGCAAGAAACAATTTTTTTTTTCAAAGTAAGCAACACGAAAACACATTTTCAGCGTGTCCAATTCGATAACTGAACTGAAACGGTTGCTCTAATCCGGGCACGTTGCTTTTCTTCTTAAATGTTGTGGTTTTTCTGTTGCAGTTGGGGGATGGCGGTCAACGTATATTCTACCTCAATAACCCAGGAGACTATGAGCAGGCATGACATCACTGCCTGGGTCAACGATCTCGTCAGTCTCAACTACACGAAAGTGGAGCAGCTCTCCTCAGGTGAGAGGAGAACCAAACACGGCCCCCCCCCCCCGTACTCCTCCCTCTGCCCAACGGCGCCGTTTCAGACGGGAGGCAGGTTTTAAGAGATTACATCTTTGCCTGTAGTGCGGGGGGGGGGGTCAACTCATTCTGTGTAAGCTGGCAGCTAAAGCAACCTGTGGAAACCTGCTAGCCTTTCTAGCAGATAGCTGTCTATAAATAAACTTGTAGCTTGCAGTGTTCTCTCGCTTTGACCATGTAAAGCGGCTTGTTTGGTGCAGATCACCTGTGTGTGCTCTCTAGTTGGATTCATGTGATTTCGATCACAAAGTTTGCTGCCCTCTTTTCGAAAAGGATAAAGGCCTAACGAGGCTTCAGTTAATATTAGCCACGTCAACAAGTATCTGCATAAATAGTTTCTTTTTAAGGAAACCGGGTCAATGATCTGCAGTCCCTGTGCTTTTTTGTCTTCTTCTTTTTATTCCCGTCATGTTAAATCCTGTCCCAAGTCTTTGAACTTTCCACGCAAGGGATTATGTACTGAACTAACATTTAGTTACGTCTGCAGGAGCTGCGTATTGCCAGTTCATGGATCTGCTCTTCCCTGGCTGCATCAGTCTTAAGAAGGTCAAGTTTCAAGCTAAATTGGAGCACGAGTACATTCACAATTTCAAACTGCTGCAGGCCTCCTTCAAACGGATGAATGTGGACAAGGTGAGTTTCTCAATGACGCTCGGACCTTGTTCAGGATAATTACAATTGCATTTCTGCTCCACACTTTATCTGCTTCGAGTAAACTGAAGTGAATTACCCTTTTTTTTAAATCTCTCCTCGCCCCCCTCGTTTCAGATTATTCCTGTAGAGAAACTGGTCAAAGGCAGATTTCAAGACAATCTCGATTTCATCCAGTGGTTCAAGAAGTTCTTTGATGCCAATTACGACGGTAAAGAGTACGACCCAGTTGCAGCCAGACAGGGTCAGGATGCCATTCCCCCACCTGACCCCGGTGAGCAGATCTTCAACCTGCCGAAGAAGTCCCACCATGCAGCCAGCTCCCCCACTGCAGGTGAGCCCCTCGGGAGGAAGGTTCATTGAGTCCTTCCCAACTCTGAGAACAGACGCGTTGTGTAGTTCCCTGTGAGGGAATGACTGTGTATCCCCGAGTAAAACACCCCGTGTGCCCGCTTCAGGAGCGTCGAGGTCGAGCTCCACAACCCCCAAGATCGCAACCCCGACATCCAGACCTTCGTCCGCCAAAAAGATCCCTGCACTTGCGACACCGATTCCTGCCAAAGGAGAGAAGGAACTGGAAGCACAGGTCACTCATCTTACCGAGCAGGTGTGTTCATGCCTTTACGTTCCTTTTTTATTGATCTGTTTTTGACTTCTGATGTAGTCTTGTTTACATTCCTTGTGAGTCAAAATACAAGACGAATGTCTAAATAAACGTAATTTATCCTGTACACAAGATCTAACATGCAATTGTTCCATTGTGCGATCCAACCTGTTTCTGTTAAGTCCTTCTGCAACTTGATTGCCCAAAGTATTCTATTTAAAATGCTACCAAATGAGTGTTTACTAGTTTTAATTGGACAAATGACTGATTGAGAGATTATCTGAACAACGATAAGATGACAGTTGAGTTCCAATCCATAGAACAATCTAGTAAGTAATTTACTGTGGAGGACTCATGTGACGTGTGTGCGTCTTTATCTCTTGTTTGTCTCGTTGATTGTTGTGCTTATCTGTTGCCTTTGGTCTTTAAACAAAGTCCACATTGTCCTTTTTTTAAAAATGTTTTTTGACTGTAAACATTGTTTCTGCCGTAGATGGAGACATTAAAGTCGGCACTGGAAGGAGTGGAGAAGGAGAGGGACTACTACTTCAGCAAGCTGCGAGAGGTGGAGCTGCTGTGCCAGGACCAGGGGGAAGAAAACGCTCCGTTTGTCGATCAGCTGATGGAGGTCCTTTACGCTACAGACGAACAGGTGAGTCCGCGGCGCTTCTTTGGATCCCAAAGGGATTTGGGGAGAGTTTCTTTGCAGCATGAATGGCATTTTGCCCCTGGTGGTAATATCGTATGGATTTAATTGTGCATTTTGAATGAGATCACCTGCCTTGGTGGGGAATCATTTGTCGCCAACATGAGCCTCCTTCTAAATGTCTAGGGTAGCCCACAGACTTTCACATGCCATTCAAATATATAAATATATATATATGAGGTTATGTAACGTGTTATCTCACAGTGACAGTTATTGATGATGGCATTTCCGCTCAACTGAACACGAAGGGGACCTACGAACAGAACAGCCAGCAACACATCATTCAAGCCTGGGGGAATTTAGAGAAATTTTAGCTGGACCGACTGGTTGGAGCAGAGAACTAAAGCTCTTTCAGGAGCAGACTTCAGTAGCATTCAATCTTAAGCCATCTAACCCCTTCATATTTCCTTAGGAGGGAGCAGAGCTGGCTGAGGGCGACGGACAGGAAGTGGATCAGCGAGCCCACGAGGAGGCGCCGAATGATCAGCAGGAGGAGCAGGATGAATACTGACCGCCACCATCTCTCACCGCAGCGACACCCCTCTTTTTTTAAATATGTGAGAACTGTTACAGGATTTTGAATCTTTTTTTTTCCCTCATGGTTTTCCTTTTTTGTTCTCTTTAAGACTGAGCACATGAAGCAAACATCCTGAGTAGAAGCAACGGCAGTTTTTTTTTTAATCGTCATTTTTTGTATCCCTCTGCTCACTGTTCAATGTTTTTCGTGACCTCGTGGTGAACTGCTGGGGAAGGTTAGTGGTAATAACCTCCACCAGCGGAACAAGCTCAGACCATCACAGAAGTTTCTAAGGGACTGTGTGTGCGTGTGCGTCTGTGGGTGCGTGTCTGCGGAAACTCAAGTCAAATCCTACAGTAGACGTGATGAAACGCTGAAGTTTAGACGGGTAACTGTTTACCTGCCAGTGCAAAGTGTTAACTTCCCAACTTCTCTCCTTCTCATTTTAGTTTTTTATTTTATTTTGCATATCAAAAATAATAATCACAATACCGCAATAAGCAAAGCCCTGAAAGGGCTCGTAGTAGCTCTTATTTAACCTCCTTTCATATGTTGCACTGACATTTGATTCTGTATTGGACAATCTGTCCGTAGACTCTCACCATATTTATTATTGTTAAGCCTTAGAAATAGTGCGAGGTTCTGCATTGCATCCTGGCGAAGGAGGACGGTACAGTCAATGAATTGTGAATACAATGTAGTACAATGCCAAGTTTTGACTGTTTGACGACTGTCCTCGCAAATTTTTCGAGATTTCCGATAATCAACAATGTGTTATTCAAACCACGCAGGGCAGTCTGGTGATGTAGTTGACCTGGAATGCCATAAACGTAGGGAAGAAACGCTATTGTGGACTAGTTTTATTATGATGCAGCATTTTAAGTTAGAAACCTCAGCTGAAAACTTGACAACTGGTCTGTTCAGATTTTCAAAGTTCTGTAAAGTCTTTTTTTTATTGTTTCTAAACCACAGGTTTTAGGAAGAGTCGGTTCACTGAGTAATTTGCCATGCTATATTCCAGTTAGTACATCGTATACCCTTTCTTAATATTGCATTTACTAATATTGAACTTGGCAGTGCACCATAATGCTTTAGTTATATATTATTATGTAAATGAAAAAGAATGTAAACATGTACTGTCAATAATTAATGAATGGTAAATGTTTTTTGTTTTTTTTCACGTCCCACTCATTATGCATTCCCCAAAAAACGTGTTGCATGTGTGCATTTTATTTGTGAATAACTTGACCTGCTTTTTACATATTTAATAAAAAAAAACCAAGTATGTTAAGTGAGCTTTTTGTATGTTTAACCTGCTATTTTGAAGATGTTGAGATTCGGATGAATTTGCTGTAATAAAATTACGTTTCGAGTCCATGGGAGTGTTGTCACGTTACTCCAACTAGAGCTCGCCACAATTTTAAGAACTTAAGTAGAACTTAAGTCATCTGCTGCAGCCGGAAGTTAGAATTTACTGTTAAATTTGGTGCATTTATAAACATTTTGGTAAATCCACGATTTATTGGGTTGTTGCATTATATTTAAAGTGACAGGTTGGGTTATTAAGGTTATATATGTAGTTCTTTGCCTTTAATTCAGAGGAGCAAACCAATGCCGTTTGTCATTATATTTATTTATAGTTGCTATGGAAATACCAGCTGTCACTGAGGTCTTATGTGGACAAAGAGCGGTTTGAATTTGGGAATATGCAGTTTCTTACTGAGACCAAAATATCCTTTGCACACTGGTCATTATATATATTTTTAAGACATTGATTTGAAACCAAACCGTGGATGAGTCAAATTTAGTATCACGGGAATAAAAGGAAAAACGTTCTGAAATGTCATGTAAATAGAGGGATGGGGCAGTTAATATTTAAGGTATTATGATTCCAGAGAACTTGGAAGATCTTATTACAGTGAATAATACAAATAGAGAGAGAGAGGTGGAAAACGGTCTACAACCGCGGAAGGGCAAATCCTGAGCGGAGGATGAGAAGCGCATCGAGCCGCAAGGTTGGCGGTTCGAACCCCGGCTGCTCCATGTCCCATGTCGAAGCGGGTCTGAGCAAGACCCCCAACCCCTAATTGCTCTCCGGGCAAAATGTAAAACCATGGGTTGAAAATGCAATGCAAGTTGCATTGGATAAAAGCGTCAGCTAAACGACATGTAATGTAAAATCCTTAAGACATTGAGGAACTCGTCTTACAAAAGGAGCGTAATAATGATTTTTTTTGTCATTTTATTTATTAGCGGTGAAATAAGTATGCAGATCTTTTAAATGAATAGTGGAATAATACCACACTTAAGGCATTAAAGTATAAGAAGGGAAAGGGCAGCATGGCCCTCTCCAGAATAATGCACATTCAAATATTGAATCAACGATAGATTCATATGAAGGCTACATCACCATTACGGGGCAGCTGGTACGGGTGGAGATAACTGCAACTACTTGCTATACTGGGTGACCTAATCCATAATAGTATATTAATATTGCACAATACTTAAGAGTAATGTGGTATAGATACTTTCACTTTTGTCTGAAAGCTCAGACCCACACCGGTGTCCTCCGGGCCACGCGGTCGCATAATGAAACACACCCCTCTCCGATTGAGTAACAGCCTCAACTTTGCGTTCCGCTAACTGGACTTTTGTTTGCAAAATAGTGAGTTAGAAACCACAACGTCAAACCTCTACTAAACAAAGACGGGTCAGCGAGAGACATGCGACTAGACGCCGTTACGTGGACACGCATGTAGCAGCAGATGTGGCTTTAACTTTGTCTTAATTTGTCGCCATGTCTTCCAGAAAGGTAAGAAAGCCGCTAGCTAGCTATACTGTTAGCCAGTTTATGCTAACTTCTAAGCTACATGCTACTTAGCTCTGTCGATATCCGCCTGAACCCCCCCGCAGTTTACCCGTCAGGACTTGTATTTAACAATGTGAGCGTGTATTGTCTGTTGGAACAGATACACCACTTTTGTATCGCAGTAGTTAGTTTTAATGATCTAAACCGCCCCCGCAATGATAATCAGCTCAGGTTAACAGCTCCCAAACCGGCTCTTTTTTAATTAGTCACGTCCATCTTTGCTCTTCGTTTGAATTGTCGCAGCGTCGAAGATGCTCCAAGGACGTGACTGGTGTTTCATTTCCGGACGAAGTCGAAGGCGGTTCGAAACCAGCGGGCAGAGAACCGCCGTCGCTGTCATCTGCGTCCTCCGCCAAGAGCTGGGAGAGGTGTGGAGACAGCTTCCTGGAGGTTAGACCACCTGGAGATATGCTAAACCACGCAGACCTGCTATCACCCTCAGCCTCTATGCATCGTGACCATGTTGACCCTCATGCAGACCTGCTATCACCCTCAGCCTCTATGCATCGTGACCATGTTGACCCTCATGCAGACCTGCTATCACCCTCAGCCTCTATGCATCGTGACCATGTTGACCCTCATGCAGACCTGCTATCACCCTCAGCCTCTATGCATCGTGACCATGTTGACCCTCATGCAGACCTGCTATCACCCTCAGCCTCTATGCTTCGTGACCATGTTGACCCTCATGCAGACCTGCTATCACCCTCAGCCTCTATGCATCGTGACCATGTTGACCCTCATGCAGACCTGCTATCACCCTCAGCCACTATGCATCGTGACCATGTTGACCCTCATGCAGACCTGCTATCACCCTCAGCCACTATGCATCGTGACCATGTTGACCCTCATGCAGACCTGCTATCACCCTCAGCCACTATGCATCGTGACCATGTTGACCCTCATGCAGACCTGCTATCACCCTCAGCCACTATGCATTGTGACCATGTTGACCCTCATGCAGACCTGCTATCACCCTCAGCCACTATGCATCGTGACCATGTTGACCCTCATGCAGACCTGCTATCACCCTCAGCCACTATGCATCGTGACCATGTTGACCCTCATGCAGACCTGCTATCACCCTCAGCCACTATGCATCGTGACCATGTTGACCCTCATGCAGACCTGCTATCACCCTCAGCCTTTATGCATCGTGACCATGTTGACCCTCATGCAGACCTGCTATCACCCTCAGCCACTATGCATTGTGACCATGTTGACCCTCATGCAGACCTCCTAACACCCTCAGCCACTATGCATTGTGACCATGTTGACCCTCATGCAGACCTCCTAACACCCTCAGCCTTAATGCATCGTGACCATGTTGCTCTGACGTTGTTGATGATTGTGTTTGCGTTGCAGAATAATCTCCAGACATCAGGGAGGAAACTGTCTGACATAAGAAAGTTTCCCACTTTAGGTAATTGTTTTGTTTAAGTCTAGTTATGATGTCTCATTCCTTAAGGGCTGTGCAATATATTGAGATTATATTATCGCTCTTATCGCTAACTGTTTTCTTTTCGCCCACCAAGATTTCATATCACCGGTCAAGTAGTGAAAATTGCCATTGAATCATGGTCCGATTTGTAATATTGTTTACTTCTTCGATCAGATGGTTTCTGATTTAATCCCAGTTTTATCTTTGAATCAAAAGGAATAGTGAAGCTGCATGTGCTTGACAACTTTTAACTTTAATTTGAAACAATACCCAAACCTGTTCTTAATTAAACACACAAGAATATAAACTGCTTGATTCCGTTCGAGTGCGGCGGGGGGACTTTAGTGAATCTTTTCCCGATGACGGCGTGATGTCATCCTCTCGTGCGCTCTTGTGTTCAGTGCAGACCGCTGCGGTCAACGAGGACCCGGTGCACATCGCCTGGAGCTCCAGTGACGGCGAACAGTCCGATGATGAGACCCAGGAGCAGCAGCAGCAGCTTCCTCAGAGACCAGCCAGACCTTCAGCTCCCGCTCAGTCCTACAGCAGAGCGCTGCGCATGCTGCGCACGGAAAAAGGTACTTTCAGGAGTCACGGCTGGGACAGGCGAGATGGTTTAATGAGCCAACGTTTGCTTTGTCTCTGACGACACTATTTATACCCCGAGACTTGAGCTCAGTTAAGTGTCAATTTAAAAATAATGTTGATAGACATTGAAGTTAACAATAACATTATATACAATTTCTGAGCACTTTTTAAACTTTTTTATCCCACTTCAATTGACGTTGAGTTGCCTCAATTAAATATATTGTGCCTTAATCTTTAATACTTGATAAAGTAAAAACAAAAGTCACTTTTATTCAAGAAGATATGGTCTAGGTTGAAAAATACCAAAGATACTCTTGGTGTTAAGCAGCCTACGTAAGGAACATGCTGGATGAAACAGCCGTTTCTACTCGCTGACCGACTGTGAAATGTTGTTGAGAAAGAGTTTGAGAAAAAGCTGGTAAGTGGCCCTGGTTTCCTTCTTCAGAAGACTTTCCAGCCATTGACACAGACAGTGACCTGGACGCATCTGAGGGAGATGTGGAGAAGGACAGCGGGCCGCAAATCTCTGACTGTGAATCGGAGCGCTCCGTTGAAAAGCCAGAGTCGCCTCTTCGACCATCAAATGTGAGCGAACTCTTCATAATCAGAAACCTTCTGATGACGATGCACGTGGTCTGCAGATGGCGTCCCGTGTGTTTTAATGGCCACTAGATGGCGCCACACAACCACTGGAGCCCGACTGAACCTGTTGAGAGTCCAGTCTGTTTGCAATTAGAAGTGGAAAGTTGATTGCCAGCGCATGCAGTAATGTTAGAAGTTGTGCCGTAAGTGTCGGTACCAGATGAGACTTGTCCCCGAGTTGGTTTAAGACGGATGAGCTTTGCGTGCATGAGGTGAATGCATATCTTTCTGTATTATTTAAAAGAATACCATTTTGTTTATATGCTTCCAGGTCGGCACATCAGTGTCTCTTTTACTCTGATGTTTGTTTAGCTGATGCTGCTCCATTCGGTGGAGTGTTGCAGTCTCTCTCTCTCTCTCTCTCTCTCGTGTCCTGAACGAGCCCTTTGGCCTCAAGCCAGCACAGCAAACTAACCCAAACCGTCCAAACTGCATATCCACAAGAAAATAATAAAATACATAGGAATGCTTTCTGCTTCAATGAACACAATAGATACTTTTTATTCCCTCAAACTCTGAGTGTTATTTATGGAAACCACAATACCGTAGAGATGTTATTCATCAATAGACAAGAAATGAATTGACTTTTATTGACTATTATTAATTTATTTCAAGCAGACATGCCGAGTATTTGATTGTTGCCTTTGCTTAAATCATGTGTTTTTTACTGCTTTTGGTGTTCCAGTGGTTTTAAATGTTCCAAATGTTTTAAAGACAAAAAAAAGTCAGTGATGGCCATTTGAGCTCTGGCCATTTTCCTCTGCTTACCAAATAGAAAAGTAACAAGCAGGTTAAACTCCAAAGAAAACAATGGTGAAAGCACAGCGTGGTAGGATGCAGACTCCTCACGCTTTGGCACTAGACACATAGTTCTGTGTTATCGCTCTTTGGTGGGCCCTCCTGTAGTGCTGTGGAGACTTGAATGCTCCTTCGGGATCCCTGTTTGTTGAAGGCAGAGCCGGCAATCGACCAAAAGTACAAGGAGTGGTGAAGGTTCAAGACCACACTCGGCGCCTGAAAGCTGCAGCAGAGGCGTTCGGCGTGTTATTGATCCGCCAGTCGCGGCCACGTCGCCGCGGTTTTGTCGGCAGCGTGTTTTTATTTGTTCGTGGGGAAAACGCCCTTTGAACAACGCTGGAAGCCGGCGATCGTTCGGATCGGCGCAGCGTTGGACAATAACGTGGTCAATAATCGACTAAACTAAAGGTGCACTAAAGCCACGTGTGCTTAGTGATGAAGTCTTTGCAGAGTGTAGAGAGGAAGCAGATTAACATCTCCCCCACAGACCCGGCTACTTCCTCTTGTCACAGTTTATTTTGCTGCTATCAGCTTTCTGGGGCGGAGGAGGACCTAAGATCTCCTGAGTGGAGGCTGGTGGTCGGACGCCTCCTACAAAGACGGAAAGGGTCCCAGTTTTAAAAATGTGGCTGTACCCAAAAGTCTGTATGTGAATATGAATAACAGCAATTAGTTTCATCATTATTATTGTGGAAAAACATTCATTTTTACTTTTTCAAAAGCATTATTCGTAGCATTGTGCGCATGTTTTGCAGAACAGTTTTACATCCCAACGCCTCACGTTCATCGTGGCTTTTCGTTATTTACAGTCGGACCAGGAAGCTTTCACCGTTTTTAGATTTGCCCAAAAAAAGACTCCCGAAAAATTTCTTTCGCCATCAAAGCAACCAAGGATAATCAGCATCTTTTTAAATAGCGTTTCATTAAAAGAAAAATGTACATCTAATTAGGGCAGCACAACATAACAACAACTTTGAATTTCCCTGCTGAAATCTTGCCTATTTTAAATCAAACCGGATCTAACAGGATACAGAAGAAACCAACCCAGTCCAAGTCCAAGTTTGTCACTCCAGATAAATCTACTGCTGACTCACTCCACGTATGTCTGCCAGATTCCTGTGTTATTGTACTAGCGCCGAAAGTGGATAGGCGGAGCTATGAGGGCGGTTTTGTATCTCCTAGTCCTAAGAGGACGTCGGCTTGCCAGATGAAGCGTGTCCCCGGCCTCCCGGAGCCTCGCCGCTCCGAGGGTCAACGACCTCGACCCCGTCGGGGCTCCTCGCTGCATCAACAGCGCGGCACCATAAACATATTTTATTTTATTTTTTTTTACTACTGTTTGTTCCGGGAAACACGCGAGGGCCACGCCGAGCGGTGTGCTTACAATGCTTTCAGTGCCGGCTGAAAACATTTCTTGAGCCGGGGCCAAGGACATAGTGTTCTTTTCTCCCCGCGGCGGGGTTGTGAGTGTGACGTCGACTGGCGCGGCGCCCAGCGGGGTCAAGTTGATTCGAATGAGACAGCGCGCTGGCTGGCTGGGGGCTGGTATGCTGGTCGTGTCTGCACATGACAGAAAACCCGTGGATTTTTCCATGAGAACGGGTTCCCTCAGGTGTAGCGAGCAGCAGCGCAGGCTTCAAGCCCCATCTTGTGTAACATATCAGCCTGACAGTGCATCATTGTACCACATCCACCCACTGTGTGGTTTAATTTATGGATTTGATTAAGTCTTTAATGACTCACTCAAGACTGAGGCCTGTCTAAATATCTAACATCGCCCCAATATGTCGTGGTGTTTTATGTTGAATGAACGTGTGTTTCAAAATTGGGTCAAATCTTTTTAATTATTAAGTACTTCTGACACTTATCCCTAGATGACGGAGCCGGAGATCTCGGGCTACGTGTCCGGCGGCGAGTGCGCCGCCGTCGCGGTGACGGCGAGCAGAGCGGACTCTCCTGTCCGATCTGGTGAGGCCAGCAAGCGGTCAGTGAGTGACTGGGTGAGATCTGCTCAGGCGCTGCTGCAGACGCCTCAGAAACCGCAGTCCAAGGCCCCGCTGGACTCCGCCAAAAAGAAGAGGAAGTTTCAAAGGTTTGAATGTGCTTATTGTTTTCGAAAAGTGCCGCTTAGGGACGCATCGATTCCGCTTTTTTTTACTGATATCTAATCTGCTGACTACAGTGTGTGTGTGTGTGTGTGTGTGTGTGAGACGTCCTGCAACAGCTATAAAATCATGAATGATCGCATTAACAAAGAATGCCATAATTAAATGAATGTGTTTCATCACATAGCTGCTTAATGAGGTCAGTATTTGCTTATGTTGATTTAATCAGAACAATTATCTCCCTCAAGTTACTATTTATGTACCTACACATATATAGATATACCTATACATATATCTATATATGTGTAGATATATTGCCTCACAATAGGAGCACACAGAGCAGCGAGCCGCGTCAGTGTTTCCGCGGCAGAGCGGAGGATGAAAGGGACACCTGGTGTCACGATGTGGGTGCTAAATGTCATCGCCATCTCCAAGCCCCCCAAATCTGACAGATGGCTATCTGAAGTCTTTCAACGGCTTGCGTTTCGCTTCAAAATCTCAATTTCTTTGACATGAAGAACTCTTTTGAGTTCAGCGAGTGACTTCCATCTTCCCCTTGGTTCTGTTTGCGTAGCGGAGGTCTTGCTGAGCGGCTGAATCGACTGCAGGGCAGGCAGAGGTCCGCCGTCAGCTTCTGGAGGCACCAGTCCATCTCTGACACAACAACAACAACAACAACAGGTCATTAACACACATCCGGGGGGTGGATTGGATGCCCAGGACGCTGCACACATTGGCCTCTGAATCACCATTCCTGCTTAACAATGAACTTTGATTTGTGAGTGGGACGGAGCAGGCGTGACTGCGTTCTGATCGCTGGGGCTCCGAGCCGTGAACCTGCCGTGTAGGTGACAGGAAACTGCTCGCCTAGTTCTTTTTTTTTTTCCTTTTCGCGGTGTACCAAAACCGCTTCTGTTGTGTCGCTGTGAAGCGTGTCCCTATAATAGGACACGAGCAGCGTTCGCAAAGCTGACAGTTGATAGTGGAAAAAAACAAACAAACGCCCACGCGCAGCCAAGAGTCCGCGGTCAGTCGACGGGTTTATTAGGGGCACGAGTCAAAGGGTGGAGGTTTGCATTGACTTTTTGTTATTTGACATTTTTAAAGGCCCAGTCCGTAGCGTGTTCCCCATTCGCCCTGCTTTGTCCCGCTTTGTCCCGCGCTGCACACTTCACCCCTTTGAGGAGACTTTGTTCTCATCGGTGTTGTTCACGTTCCTCACTGCGCCCCAACTCGCTAACAACAACAGGGCTGTTACCCGATCG
This sequence comes from Gasterosteus aculeatus, assembly GCF_964276395.1. Taxonomy (NCBI): domain Eukaryota; kingdom Metazoa; phylum Chordata; class Actinopteri; order Perciformes; family Gasterosteidae; genus Gasterosteus; species Gasterosteus aculeatus. The sequence continues at coordinate 17,806,707 of NC_135690.1, forward strand.
TCATGTCACGCCGTTACCTGATACCCGTTTATCTTTGGTGCACTCGCACAAAGTCGCCCTGCCCACAACTTATCGGCTCATTTTTGGGCCAAAGAGGAGGGCTCGAGGGCGCCCGCCCTCCCGTCGGTATTCTGATTCTCTAGTCTGCGACACAAACGCACGCAGCACAAATGAAAAGCTTTGATTTCATGTGCGGACGAACGCACGTAAACATAAACCCTCTCCGGTGACCCCCCTTTTGATGCGCTGTTGTCCTATCGCATTAAGATCCTCCCTCTGGCCACTTTCGGGGGGGCGTTAACGAACGCGCCGATGCAGCGGCTTTCACAATTCAATGCGATCAGCTCCCCGTGCAGCCAAGTTGCTCTGTTATCGCAGTTTGACTTTACAGCCTCGGGGCATTGTCTCGATTTGGCCTTTTTCTAAATTATGCCTGTCGACAACATCGCTCAGGCCAAAAAAAGCAGAGTCAACTCCACGGTGAAATTCCAAGATCTGCGCGCTGACCCCAGGGGGGGGGGGACTCGCTGAGTCAGTTACGCCTTTACAGTTGTGCGGTTCTGATGGCGAAAACCAATTACTCTCCGAGCGCATAATGAGTCCCTCAGAGAGAACGGGTCCGTGAGAGCACCGGTACACTTTCGCATACGCACGCTGAAACACACACGAATGCACACCAAACATCTGTGCTGTTGTTGATCTGCTCTCCAGTGGACAGGCCTGGCGTGCTGGTGCTGGAGGTGCTGGAGGTTCAGGAGGAGTGCAGCATGCAACTGGCGCGCTGCGAGCGCCGCCCGCCTCCCGGAGAGGACCGCCGGCGCCAAGGCCCTCCCCCCGAGGGGGGCGCTCGTCTGCTGGTGTTGTTCAGCAGAGAGACGGCGGCGGGGCTGATGCCGGCGCCCGGAGACGTCATCCACGTGTACCCGCCATGGTGAGGAGACATTTTCAGAAGCCCTCTTCCTTTAAAACGGTGTTTGGTCGCTGTGAAAAAAAAAAAGTGTTTCCAAGCATTCGTCTGCTGAAGGAAAAGTTCCTCTGAGCTCACGTCGAAGCGGAGTTTAACTCGTTGACATGTGAGCCTTTTTGAGATCAGAACTAGTTTGCAGCCAATGACGTGTCCAGTTCATCAAAGCAGAATGAGCACGCTTGCAACCTGGAGACATGTTGTTGCATATAATGTTATATAAATGTGAAGGTTCTGGCGTTTATAGTGAGGCAGTGGCAGCAGATGTAGATGTAATCTTACAAATCTTTTTCAGTTGTCAATTGACACCAGCTGGACCCAAAGGCCTAAATCCTGTGAAAAACGAATGTTCTGATGAGCGTAACTTTCTTGCACTTCCCTGTTTTTGGACCACGTGCAGGACAAAGAGTGAAAGGATCTGGTGAGATAATGCTGACGAGGCGTTCTGGACAACAGAGAAAAAACTCAATTCAACACATTCAACGTTGAGAGAAAAAAAAAAAAAAAGCCCAGCTTTAACATGAATTCTTTTGGGTTTTAAGTGACAAAATGTGCTGCTCTCAGCCATACCAAGCAGAGAAGGCCCAGATGTGTGTGTGTGTGTGTGTGTGTTTTCTGGGTGTGTTTTGGAGATGGAGCGAGGCGGCAGTTGACTCCAGCTGTTGGGAGTTTAGGTTGAGTGTACTCCTGGAATATCCAGGCTGGCGGAAGGGGCCTCCTCGGCGCTCCGACGTCACAAACAGCTCCAGGGAATGCTTCGCATTCCTCTTCCTGGCAGTAGTTCGGTCATTTCCAGCAAGCCGGGGAAAAAAAAAAAAAAAAACCCGAGTGGGATTATTTGCTGGAGCATTTAGGAGCAGAGAGTGGAGGGAGCCAAAGGAGTGAGATTGAAAACACATGGCGGTTCGAGAGCACCTCTGACTTGAGCACCTCTCCTGTGTTCTGTTCCTGAAGCCGCAAGAAAGAACAACTCTCCCAGTTACTCTTTCAAAGAATCACTTCCCCTCTCGGCAAGTAACCTCAAAACCTCTTTTGTTAGTGCAAATGACTTCCAGCAGGTCTACATGTATAATCAATCAATATTCTAATCAGATATTCATGTCTCATAAACAAGAAAGGCTGTTGACATGCTTCATCTGGGGGGGGGGGGGGGGGGGGTGTGGGGGGCGTTCACGTGTCCAACGTCTAAAGCCACAGCCGGAGGTGGAAAAACCCGCAATTCAGTGTCTTGTAAAATTCCTCCGACGAGCTTCCTGTGTGACGCTCGCCGGGGGGGTTAATCTGTGAGTAGGTTGGCTCCGCCCACCAACCACACCTCGCGGCGGAAATACCTGCAGGGATTGTTCCCCGTGACGGCAGCAGCGTCGGGCCGCTCCTTAACCTACCCGGCTACCTGCCCGGTGATGACAGCGGCCCACACACCTGTTCCCAGCTGGGGGGGGGGTCACGCTTCCTGTGTGCGGGCGTCGGACCTGTTCTGGTTAACGGCTCTCTGCCCACACGCCGCTCCGTAACATAGGACCCGATTGTGCCGATTAATCAAGTATTTGTTTGGTCAGGAATGAGACGGAAATAAAAAAAAGTCACAGAAGGGATAATGTAGCATTATTTAATAATGTAATATTATTCTTTATTACTCGTAGTTTAAATGGTGCTAATAATTTGAAGCTTAACATGGCGTCATGTATTTTGAACTAATCTGAAAAGTATCTAATTATAATAAAATGATATTTAACAGCAGTACTTGATAAGCTGTATTAATGTACTCTGTTGGTAAACATGAACTTGATTTAACTTTGCTATAACGCTGTACAGATGTGTGTGTTTTTTTTGTGTGTGCTTTAAAGTTTGAATATCCACCCGAGGAATATAAAATCACTTCTATCGTCAACTGTGCTTAAGGATGATCTGCTTTGATTTGATAAAGAACGCAGCATTCAAATCCCATTTTATATCTCTGAGGGTGGACTAAATATTAGTTGCAGCCGGTCTGATGTAACAGCAGAGTGATAAACTGCAGCCTCTCAAAAACCCATAAAGACAGCAGGCGAACTTCATGACCTCCAGGGTTCACTTCACCCAACAGTGATAACTGTTGTGCGTACCGAGTGTGTGGTTATTGGGACCATTACATCCAAATGGAGGCGTTTTTTTTTTTTTTTTCTCTCTCTCTCTCTCTCTCTTTTCATTTTTGTTGTTTCAGGCGGGCGAGCCGCCGCATGTTTAGCAGTTCCAGTCACCCGGTAATCTTGGCTCTGAGTCAGCGATAAGCCCTCGTCACTCCATCATCCGTGTCGCATGTGGGAAAAATTAAGTCGTGAATCAAACTTGAGCACAACCGACCTGCGGTGTAATTATCCATTCTTCAGGTTGATTCACCCTCGGGCTCGGTAGCACTCGGGCGTGTGTGCGTGCGTGTGTGCGTGTGTGTGTGTGTGTGTGTGTGTCATTCATCTCGATGAGTTCAAACACTTGACCGGAAATGCGGTTTGTGGAGTTTATGGACGCGTCTTCTCCTTGATGGCACACCCGCATGAGGGGAAATCTGATCCGCTAGGCAGTTTCAAGCGAGGGCCGTTAAACTCGCGTGATTCTGGGTTCCGGCTCAGCGAGCGTCTGATCCTACGGTGGAAGGAGTATCCTTGATGTTGCATTTGGAAAGTGTTGTGATCGAGCTCGAGGAGCCTCGCTCATGTGGAAAAAGCCTCTCTCACCCCAGTAAAAGAGGACCAGAAGCACCGTGTATTTTCTCTGTTTTGATCTCGCACTCTGGGTGGAACCTGAAGAAACTGGCGGAGGTGGTTTGTTGCTTATCTGAGTTTGACATTCAGCCTCAGCCCCCCCACCTCCTTAAGTTTGTGCAATAATTTACTCCATTTAACGTGCAGTAAAATCTCAGTCTCTGCGTCTGCCAATCGACGCGCGAGCTGTTAATCTTTGCCCCGACTCCTTCAAGAGGTTTAAGCTCACAGGGAATTCCGGGCCTCAAACTGCTCAATCTGAAACTGAATTTGTCTCTTTGCAGGCAAATTCTCTCCATAGAGGGCTTAAGCTGCAACGCTATTCTGAACACACACTTCAGTCAGAAAGTCTTCTGCGCGGGCAAACTCGGCGCCGCGTCCGATCCCAGAGGCCTTCCCTCAGCAGGCCGATGCGGCCCGCCGTCTTTGTGCACCACCTTTGGACTGCTGGAGGCATGCGGGGCCACGGCGGAGATGGAGGCCGAGCAAGTGTGTACGCTTCTATCGCGTTCGTTCAAAATACACCTCATTTACTGGCACGGTTTGGATCGTGTTAGACTCGCGTTAACTCTCATAATACACAATGTGTTTCCGTCAGAGGTCATCAGGTCAATGATCTTCAGTACACAAGGTTATTCTCAGATTTAGTTGTTTTGTGTGCCAACAAAATGAAATCATTACATTACACGTCATTTAGCTGACGCTTTTATCCAAAGCGACTTACAATAAGAGCATTCAACCATAAAGATACAAACTCGGAGGAACAAGGAACAAGAAAGTGCAAAATCACCACACATGAGGTGTCTATAGTGTTTATAAATGTAATGCATTTATTCTTCCCATTTAACTCACTTTTCACACTAACAATCATAAACATTCTGTGTTGCATTCAGTCTGAACGAACACAATACTTCAGTTTCTAAATGTGTGTCACAGACGGCCGCGCCCTTTTTTTCAAAGCCGTGGTTCTTGTGGTTAACGCTGCTCACTGACATGAAGTCTGGTCACAGAAGTGCGTACAAATGACGTGTGGCGTGAAGGAAGTATTATATTAAGTACTATATTTGTTCGGCTTACTTTTATTAATCGTTACTAGCATTCACACGTCTTCTATCGTCATCAAACAAATATCCCTATTTATAAGCACAAACATTTCCCCTTTAAAAATGAGGTGTTCTCTCCTCGTGTCCTCAGGGCGCCGCCCCCGGCTCTCGGCGCCGCGGCGGAGGTTCGGGGTTGCTGGCGAGACGCAGCCTCTCCCTCCTGGAAGCCATCGAGGGGCTCGGCCAGGCCGGCAGCGTGGGCCAGGACGTGGAGGTGGTGGTGCAGAGGGTTTACTCCGTCCCCGTGAGCGACGGCTCCCCTGGCTCCGCCCTGAAGGCCAGACTCCTCCCCCCGAGGTCGTCCGCGGCCCCCCCGCCGGCGGAAAAGGGCAAAACCAGGTACCTGTCGGAGCGGCTGATAGTTGGAGGCTTTTATTTTGTCACTTGATGACGTATCTCCCGCGTGCGTTTGTGTGCGTTTGTGTCGTCCTCCCTTAACACCACTTCTGCTTTTCGTAAAAGAGCATAATTCTAATCGCATGCTGGTTTTTCCTCGGCTTCGTCCTCGCTGGCGCGCTGTGTCTTCAGCGGTGTGTGTGTGGGGGGGGCTACTGTCCGTGGGGCCCCCACAAGGCGCTCGCGCTGTCTCCAGCCATATGGCATCGCTCGACGAAGGACACAAACATTCCTAATGGAATCCAGCCGCCTCTGTGAACAACTCGTGTCCAATTCTCTGGAAGTGCAGCGAGATGTGTCGACAATCTCGTCCACCAGCGGTTGAACCGGCGCCCGTTTGCTCTCCGCTGGGTGGAGCAGGTTCTCATCGGCCTCCATTACTTTAATGGCAGTATATTTTATATGTGTTTAAAACTGTCTCGGCAACACAGAAATAAATCATAGCACTGGAAAGGATTAGGCGATAAGAGACGTAGTCGTTTTTACCAAAATCAGTTCAATCATAAACGCATTTAAGTGTGAGACGGTTGTAACAAATATTACCAAATATCAGGGAATCGAGAAAAGCGCTTAATATTCCCTATTTTTATGCTTGTTCCAGAAGATATCTTTCCCCTTCAGCCGCTCGATGCTCCGTTGTGTTTGCTTTCTGGTTTCAATGACCATCATTTCAAAAAAAACCTGCGAACCGGAGGTGCTCAGCGACGCCGGCGTGATGAGCCGCACGCGTCAAAGAAACCGCACGGCGACACATTAATTGCTACGCGCACGGACAAATCCGCGCTGGTGCGAGTGTGGAGTGTTCTTTCGATGGGTGAGGTGTTAACGAATGGGACAGAATGTGATCGTTTATGTAAGCGCGTGTGTTATTATTTTAATTGTGCTGAAAATTCAGGACACTGACGTGACTCTTGGCAAAGTTCCGCATCAACCGCCTGATGTGATTCTTGATTAGTATGATGATGACGATGATGAGGATGATGTTGTGGGCCGTAAAACCAAAGCAACGAGCTGACGGACACCTCCCGCTGCCGAGGTGGTTGTAGTGGATCCACAGGGGGCGTGTCCCTGCGGGGGGACCGACCTTCCACTTTCTCATTGCCGAGTTCTGCTCGTCTATGAATCTCTTGTGTTGATGTTGAATGCATTTGTGTTTCTGTCCAGAGACTTGGAGTCTGATTACGTTTCCCATTGGGCTCCTCGTGTTATCGAACTGAGGTTTACATAAGTGGTCTTATTATTGTTAGTGACTCACCAGCATGAACACCGCCCCCCCCCGGCCCTCCGCTCCCCTCCCCCGGGCTTGTTGTTCTAGTTCTTTGCTGAGTAATAGAAGAGACGCCTTGGTTCCTCTCAGCACACGGTCAGCTGACTGCACGAGCTTCGGTTGTAAAATGACACCTGCCACTGCCATGCGGCTTCGGTGACTGGTAAACAAACGCCGCCCTCTGACCGGAAACGCTCCCCCCCCCCCCCCCCCCACCCTCCCCCGTCCTCCCTGGCCTCCACCCGTTGCTCTGTTACGCAACCCGAGGGGACAGGAACAAATGAAGGCGGTCACGGAGGCCTGAATTCAGACCACACGGACGACTCCGCCTCCCTGTTGTGACCGATGCTTAAACGTTTCTAATCACGAGTCGTACTTTTTATATCAGTGTGTTTTTTTTATGTTGTTCCAAAATATAAAGAAGTATAGACGTGTACCCTAACAACTTATTGTGCTGTAGTGTGAATAACAACCTCCTTGGTCCATTTAGGTGCTAATAGGAGGGGGGGGGGGGTTACTCCTCGGACCCACTCACCCCTTTCTGTGCAAAGACGAGTACAGTTTGTTACTCTCACGTCGTGTCCCCGGCCTCTATGACTCACCCCCCCGGACAGCACGCTCATTTGATCCTTTTGTTGTTTAGCCTCTACGTTAACACACACACACACACACACGCGGGATGGACGCCAGTGGGATATTTATGCCCAAAGAAGACGTTACATTCCCGTAAATTCAGAGTAGAATAAACATGGAGATTAACTGTTTGCAGGGTGAGAGGAGAGTTGTTTCTTCTTTTTTCCTCCCCTCTGTGGAGAAGGAACACAATGTGCTGCGAGGATCCTGTTACAAGCGTGTTGATCACTGCGCCGCCACCGATTGGTGGGCAGCACTTCGGAAGGAATCCCGCCTGTCCGCCCCCCCGCCAATGAGGCCTCTCTGTTCTTAATGCGTGGGTCACTTACTTGTGCGTTGCCAAGTAATGTGCAGGCGCACACGGCGTGGGAGTGTGTGTGCATACGTGTGTGTGTGTGTGTGTGTGTGTGTGCGCGCACAGGCTCTGCTGTGTGTCGTAGTTCCGGGAACAAAACCGTAGTTACAGAGAATTCTGCGAACGCTTCCAAAAACAAATTCCTGAAAACTGCCTGAGAAGGAAGCCTGGCCGGCGGAGGGGGGGTCGGGGGGCACGGGGGGAGGGGGGGATTCGGGCTTTTGAGGAAGTCGGGCTGTGACCAGTAAAAGGAGGAACTGAATGTTGTTTAGGTCAAGCTGGTACCGCTGAGAAACTCATCAATTGTCTTCTGCTGTCTGTCAAGTGTCATATCGGGTCTCGTACCGAGTCTTCACACGTCGGGACAAGCTGCTCTTGAAGGGAAAGTGTAACTCTGTTCTCACGGAATGTGACCTTGGCAGCTGTACGCAGGGTCGTATTGATTGATTTATTGGGTTAGGCTGGTTCAGCTTCATAACTTCTGGTTCAATCCTGGTTGTATTCATTTGTTGTATTTATACTGCAAGTCGCATGTGCTTGTAGTAATAGTTAAACGATAGCTCTGGGGTTTTATACGTAACAATAAACACAAAGTAACAATGAAATGATCCTGCTGATACATTGTGTTCCTAATCATACACAAACAGTCCTTCAGCCTTCCTTCTTTTGAGTGCATCCATTAAATTCCATCCTGTTATTAATAATGTTATTAATCTGCATCTGGAAATGGTCAAATGTTTTAAGGGACTAACTTTAAAGGGACGCCTTTGGTTTTCTATTAGCGACAAACTTTTAGAGCCGAATGTCTCCATTGGGGAACTGAGTATCATAAAGTGGTTTGAAATAGTTTATCAGATAAAGCTACTTTAAAAGAAGACATTTGCTTGTTTTATGTCATTGTGGATGTTACATTTTGGTCCGATTTTTTCTTATTTGTTTAATACACAAAACAGAATCAAAATTCAGATCACTGAAGAAGGCGTATTGTAAGACATACGCTCATTCATCTCACTCCAGTTGTGGGGAATATTATTTATGCTTTTTGAAAGAATGTGAGCGTTTCTTTTGCGCCTGAGGCCTTTCAGGCTTGTGTGCGTGCGTGCATGCGTGTGTGTGTGTGTGTGTGTGTGTGTGTGTGTGTGTGTGTGTGTGTGTGTGTGTGTGTGTTTTCAGGTCAATGAGGGACTCAGATGAGCGCTCTAATCTTTCCTTCACCGTAAACTGTGGCTCCATCAGCAAAGAAAACATTTTTCTCTTTTTTTCTTCTCGGCATTTGCGTTTTCCGAGATCTACCGTAGTTCTCATTTTTGGAGCGTGAATAAAACGAACAGCTGAGAATAATCTTGGCGAAAACATCGGCCCCCACCAGCAGCAGTCATGGCAGGAATGTTATTGAGATCTCTATTTCCAGGTCTCTCGGAACAAACACGGACGGACCCAAATGTTTACCAACAGAGGACGCATATAGGTCTAATCAGGTGGTCTCAAAACCTTCCAAATGTCCACCATGTGCGCATGCATGCACATGCATGGCAGCCCCACCCCCCCCCCCTCCTCCCAGACTGTGCTCTGGTGCAGCGAGGGGATACGAGCTATACTGTTTACTCTCGGGGCTGGTACGGGGCCGTGTCTGGGCTTGACGGGCTGAGATACTGGATCCCACAGCGGTTCCAGTTCCTCCCTCACTGGGAGCAGCAGCGTGTAGGAATACGCTCTGTGGGCCAAAGGTCACTCCCAGATGCCACCATGAAGCCCGGTTGTTAACGCGTCGCTATTCATGTTTAATTGTCTCGATGGCTCTCTCGTACAGAAAGAAAGAAGGATCGCTGACCTGATTCAAAAGAAACACGTTGGGTGTTGTGAATATCCGATTAGTGTGGTAGTGTCATCAACGCAAATACTTTTGCTTGATTGATTGATTCCGATCCAGTCAGTAGCCTGCAGGTGCAGCGCGAACAAACAAAACAGAAATGTTCTCTGCAAGTTCGTGCGAAATCCTTCTTCTTAATGGTGATGTTAAGACAATTTCTTAAACTTTAAGAACTATTAAAACTTTGCCAACAAATTCCCAGTGAAAGTATCGCGGCAGCCTAATGCACTGTGACATGAATGCAACGTGACTGCCCTTTGAATGCACCATGAGTGCACTGTGAATGCAACTTGACTACACTATGAATGCACTATGATTGCATCATTGCTGAACCGTGAATGCAACATGAATGCACCATTGCTGCACCAGGAATGCACTATGGCCTTATCACCTGCAATGCATATCAGCAGACATGTTGTTCCAATAACAGAACAGAACAGAACAATGGGAGGAAGAGAAAATGAAATATTCAGATCGGCACGTAAGGGGAGGAGCTGGTGAAAGAACGCGATCAGAACACCTGGTGTGCTCGTACATGCTCTTCTCTGTGTACACACACATTGGGCTTAAAGTCTGAGTTAACACAGTCACTCGTTGGCCTGAAACACCTGTTGCTCCAAAACGGTCGGGATCCTGACTTGAGTACTTGAGTCCTCTGTTAGAACATCGACTAGAACCAAACCCGCTGATTAACCATTAACTGCTGTGATTCAACGTTTGAAGCTTGCAGACTGGTCCGTCTCTTTTCCAACATGTGAACAAATATGATCTTTGTTCACATTATCGGTTTCATAATCTTGCACTTCTAGAAAAAAACAAGGTGTTTATTCAATGAAGTAACGCTCCTCAAATACAGACATTTAAAAATCAAGTTAAGTAGTGAAGAGGAAGGCTGATGGAAAGTAAACATGGATGTTAACAATTCCTATGTTGTGTTTGATGTTTTAAGCCTTCGGACATTTAAGAAGTACTCCTGTTGAAATCGCCTATGAAACAATCTTGATTGTCTCTCCCCCAGGCTCTGTGTGCTCGTCCAGGACGGCTACGGGACCTTCAGCGTGGTGCAGCTCCACCTCCTGCCCTGCAGCGACGACCTCCACCGCTACTGCCGCCAGTGGCAGGGGAGGACCTGCCTGCTGAGGGGCATTAAAGTGGTGCAACGGGTCACTCGAGAAAGGTCAGACAACCCAACCCAAACACAATACCCGTCCCCACACCCCCGCGGAGTCTATGCACCTGACTGGAGACCAAATCTGTGACATGGATTTGTGTGTATCGCGCTGCAGAGGCGCCGGGCCTCCACCTGACAATGGCGGTTCTGCGTTTACATGCAAAGGGCCACCGAGGTGAACGGCACGCTCTGTGTCCCCCGTGAGTCTCCGCGGCCCACGTCCCAGATTAGAAGCCGTCAAGGGAACTGACATGGGAACATTTGCAGAGCGGCCGGGGGGGGCTGGGGGGGGGGTTACGTTCACGCCGTTGGTATTCTCAGTGCCACATTAGAGCCTCTGCCTAATGTCTCTGCAGGGCGTGTGCGCTGTGATGATGGATGGGCTATCTGCAGGGCTCCCACATGGGCCATCGCACCAGCTCCAGTAGAAAAGCACGTTTGTCCGGTTGGGGTAAAAAAAAAAAGGAATCCCCCCCCCCCCCCCCCCCCTCTTATCACTCCCCTCTTAGTTTCTGGGAACCAGTAAAGATATGGAAATCTAAACGCATCGCACAATGTAAAGAGTTTGACACTTTGGGGAACGCGCTTCATTCTCACTGAGGGAAATGACGAGATCAATATCGCTGTCATGTCTCTTTAGTAAAGGAGAAGCTGCAGCCGGCAGACCGTTAATGCCACAACTCTGCTTCATTACATGTTATTTGACTTAAGCAAACAAAGGGAGAAACGAGTGAGCTGGAGAGACGATTTTTACTCCGATCTAGTTACTCTTGGGGAGACAAGCGGCCTCCGACTCAACTTGCATCTTAACGTCAGGCACTCAAGAGGTGTCTATCTCCTCATCTAACTCTTGGCAAAGAAAAGAAGTGAGTAAGCGTCACTTCGTTGTCAAACCTTTTCTTTAAGAATACTTAATCTTTGAGGCGTGTGCTTTGTAGGCAAACAATCAGAGGCCTGGAGCCTCCGCGAGTAGTGTGTCATGTCAATATTGCCCTTTATATTGAAAAGTTACCCATTCTTGGAATATATGTTGACTAGAGAGGAAAGAAAAGGAATTCTTTAAACCACTCGGAGCGTCAAGCTGACTCTGACCTCCCGAGCGAGTTGAATGGCTGCTGTTAGTTAGTCGTTACTCTTCTCTGAGCCGCGGCCCTGCAGGACCTGAACGGGCTGCACAACCGGTTCCGCACAAAGGAGCCCTGTGATTACGGGCTGACGAACAGGTTGTTAACCACTGGGCTGATGCGACGGCACACGCGCTCGCAGCGGAAGTTACCGGCGCCGACCGGCCATCCCGAACTCGCTCTTCTTAGAAAACCAGGTTGTTTTAATCGCCTTCCCCCCCCCCCCCCCCCTCCCTCCGCGTCACGCAGGGTGAAGCGAACCGTCCAGCGTGGTGTAAATTGGACCCGTCGTCGCTGAGATTAACAGCCGGGTGGAAGAAGGCGTCACTAATGGAGCGTTTTAAACTTTAAGCGTCGACCTCGTTGTTTTTGGACCCCAGTGACGTAGTGATTTACATGGGGCTGGATTGTTTTCCCACCCTTCAGCGCCCCAAACCTGCTTGTAAAAACATCTTCTTCTTTTCGGAGCGTACGTGCTCTGCCAGCCCGAGCACGCTCGCTGCCAATTTGTTAGAACAAGCTCTGTCTTAACAGAGCTGCGTTTCAGTGGAAGTGAAACTGGCTGTTAAAGCTCTTTATCTTCCCGTTAAAGTCCCTTATTCACCAGTTTCTCATACCATCACCCCCCCCATTACCCCCACCACACACTCACACACACACACACACACACACAACCCGCCCTGTTCAGAGCCTCTTTTCTTTCTCTTCTTTTTTGTCCCGTCAGGAGCACCAGGCTCTTCAGCCTGATAGACAGCCTGTGGCCCCCAGCGGTGCCTCTCCAGGACCATGGAGACACGGCTAGTATGTCCCCTGTAAGTTCTCACCACAGCACCTCGACGTGCATTATGTTCTCCTTCTTCTATTACGAGTTGTGGCCTCGCCACACACACATATCAAGGAATCATTGCAGTTCGTTAAACGTGCCGTCTTTTTGAAGGACAGTCGGTCGGCGGCTGTGGCTCCGAGGTTCTGCTACCTGCTGTCGGGCCAGGAGAGCTCCGTGGAACCCACTGGGGATCGAACCGCGTCGCCGCTTTACCTCCCGCCCACTAAGCAAACCCTGCGAGACGCTGTGCAGGTGACGCGCGCGTGCAGAACATTCTGGCAGATGGCGATAACTAATCTTTAAGACTCCTTTCTGTCTGTTCCCTTTTCCCAGAGTCCGCGGCGAACCCGCCGCTGCAGTTTTGTCGCCACTGTTCTTCACAAGAGAAAAACGCAGGTACTTTTGGTTTTTCTTCTTCACGGCAAACTATTTTAATTTTGACTTGGGAAGAAACCGATTAGCCCGCGTGTGTAGAGATAAATTCAACCAACAAACTGATAAGATTGATCTCTGACGTAAGGGTGCATACATGTGTGTGTGCGCATGAGAGAGGCCTGGACGTTCTCTGCTATTGATTGGGGAGACCTTTAAACTTTGTTCTGAGATGTTATCTCATCTCGGTCAGAGTGGACTTTGCCTCCCGCAGATGCACTGACTCACACCTGAACGCGTGCACCTCGTTGAACGGACAATCTCCTCGGGGCTGTTTTTTTCGGCTGAAGTTTTTTCCCCTTGTGCAGCGTTTCCTTTGTGCAGGGTGTCTTTCTGGGTCAGTGTGTTTCTGAGCAAGTGTGCTGCTCCGTGTCTGCCTCTCAGGGTCGTGATGTAGGCCAGGGTGAGGTTTGGCTGCTGCTGACGGACGCCGGTCTTCAGGAGGAGCGGCGGCCCGAGGGGCCGTGCAGGCGAACCGTGGCGCTGTGTGTCAGCACTTCCTGTGCGCTCACTTCCTCTGTCCTCGAATCGCTGAACTCCCCCGCTCCCTGTCGCATGTCCTTCAGAGATGCCGTCAGAGAACACGGTAGAGCTTCAGTGCGAACTCACGTGACATCCCAGCCGACCGCCATGAGCCGTGCACGTGTCACCCAGACAGTAGTAAACGTACTTACTGACCTTCAGCGCTGCCAACGTTGCTCAAAAAGGACGTCTGAATATTCGCTTTAAAAAAAGACACATAAGACATATTCAAATATCTGGTTGCGCATTAGGCGTCAATAACAGGACAAATTCATACAACGAGACGTAACTACTTGTATAGGTAGTTTATTTAAGTTTAAACATATTTAACCTCTCTCTCTTGTAGCGGTTTTAATGAACGACAACAATAAACGAATGCTGAAGTGCTGATCAAGAGTTTTGTGCAAGCAATTTAAGGTCACGATTCTTGTCTCATATGTCAGGCTTCATTCAGTGATTGAAACTGAAAGTTTTACAGCACCGACGTTGAACGCTCCGAGCGAGCTGTGCAGCAAACACAGAACTTTTCCTTGGCACGAAACGGCAAATAATCAAACCAGTGCATGAAGCTGTTTATTTTATTCATGCAATATACAGTCAGTACAGACGCGCGCCCCCTGCAAAGCAGACAATTTTCAATAGTTGTTAAAAACAGCTATTTGAATATAGAATATTCGTTGACTGACCTTCCACCAAAAGCACAACAGAGTTTCTTCACTTTAGTATTTCCCTTTCCTGCCGCTTTCTTTCTAAGAGGAAAGCATTGTATTATACGGTTTACCACGTTAATCTGACCGCTAGGGTCATTAGTTACTGGCAGTGGTGGAAGAAGTACTTACTACAACAATGTAAATAGCTTTTTGAGTATTTGTGTGTACTTCATGAAACAAAAGTAGAGGAAGAGGCCGTGCAGTAAAATGTCACCTCTGTCTAATTCATCATTAAGGATAGAAAAGTTTCAAATAACGTGACCAATTTATTAAAACAGTAAAACGCTACTCCAACACTGCTGTGTCAGTAGTACCAATAATATCACACAAATACATTTGATACTTTAAAGGTGCAATATGCCGCATTTGATAGAAATAAAACTTGAATCCCTTTTGACCCACAAAAAATGAGCCGGCCTGTACTTTTCTTCTTCTACGCTGATTTTATTTCTCCGCTCCTCCGCTTTGTTCTCGCTCCGTTCGTTCGCTCTGGAGCGCCTGGGAAAAGACGCGTTTGCCACCCATGTGTTTGCAGTAACATCTCCACATGTCCCGATCCAGGAGTCCTCTTGTGTGCGGAGCAGTCCGTGGTGGAGGTGTGCAGCGTGGACCCGGAGTCCGAGCCTCAGGCAGAGGCCCTGCCCCGACCCGTGCGACTGGATCCCCTGACTGCTGAGGTCACACCCAACTCCGTCTGCTCTCTCTCAGGTCAGCCTCCTCCCCACCTTTCCACCGGCTCCTGCAGAACATGCCCGGTGGGTTGTTTTCCCAGGGAAACCAAACCATTGTTCTCCTCGTCGGCGGGTTTGCGGCCCAGCGAAGAGGCCTTGATGTGGCTTCAAGGCCTCTCGCTCTCTGCTGTTTGTTATTCAGTGTCTTCAGGCTCTCATTGTTTGGGACTTTAGGAAACAAAAACACATTGAATTTGGTTGGATTTCAATCAATTCTCACGTCGTAATGTCAGTGAAATGGACATGTCTGCTCCCCATCAGGCGCTTAGATGAGGGTGCAGCGATCCGGTGTGGATTAGTTTCAGGACTTTGCATTGTTTCCCCTGAACTTCAATGTGCCGTTTTCTTCACCAAGCTCTCATCAAATGTGTTTTGCTGTTTTTTTAATCAACCTTGCTTGCTGGAGAAATCAGTCCAAATCTGATTTTCCTCACTTTGAGTCCGATTATGTAAGTGTGACGCTAAACCGATAATAAGCCGCATCTGTGAACGCGGTGTCAAAGGTCAGACTTGTGCGTCCTCTCGGCTCTGGCCCGGACATGTTTGGTCAGGTGGCTGAAAAACAATAAAACAAACTTGTTATCTTCTGCACTCGTGGCGCGGAGGCGATCTCGCGTTGCTGTGCGCGGCGCTCTGGTTGTGCAGCTCCGAGTCGGCAGCGCTGTGCTGCGCTTTTATCAGCAGGCCGTCTCAGATAAAAATGAAAGGGATGTGTTTATCTCTCACGCCCTGCCACAAAGCGCACACACACTGCGTAGATCGTTCATCCGTTTCTTCTAGCTGGGCGTCATCAGTCATTTTCCTTGTAAAAGACTGAAATGTAAACCGGGGATAAAAAAAATAAATAAAAAAAAAACAGCTGCTAAAAGTAAACTGTGTTTTGTGTGCGAATGTCCAAATGTGAAGACTTTGGTTTCTGCCTGCAGGGGTGATAGTCGGCGTGGATGAGACCACAGCTTATTCCTGGCCGGCCTGCAACCGCTGTGGAAGTGACAACTTGGAGATGTTACCTGAAAGACGGTAAAGTTCTTAAGTCGAATCAAAATGACTGAACGCTTTATGCAAACAAACCTCACGGGAAATACACAAGTTTATTCTTCTTCTTCTTCTCCTCCGCGCAGTCCAAACCTGCGCTGTGTTCCTTGCGAGTCGCCGGTGGACGAGCCGGACACGAGGGTTCAGCTGGAAGTGTTCCTGAGCTCCTCATTAAGTAATTGCACCTTGAAGGTGAAGGTGAGAACGGTGCTATCGGGGTTCCACGTAATCGAACGTCCACTCGTTGGTGATTCAGACTTTTCCGGGCTGATCAAGTGTTATTTTGCACAGAGAGGCGTGCAGGTATTTAAAGGAGAAGTTCCTTCCCGTTTAAGCTACAGTCATGTGGCATTGTGGTGTCGACCGTCCCGACTAATTCTTGGCAAGAAAACAAATTGCATTTTATCCCCAAAACATCAAAATATTACTTTCGACAAAGCGGCGAGAAGACTGCAAACCGAACGTGATGAAGATTGACAGTACAAAGAGCAGCGGGGGGGGTGGGGGGGGAGTCAAACCTTTTGGACAGACGAGCATCAGTCTGGCTGAAGTGTCCTTAAGCAAGGCACTTAACCTCTCGTGTGAGACGTCTTCACATTAAACACGTATCTGAGTGCCGTGGTTTATATCAGGAAACGACGTGAGCCAAACTGATAAAACGAGCAGCGTTGCTCTTATCAGCCGCCCGATGTTCTCTTCCCCCCCCACCACCCCCCACCCCCACCCTCTATCAATCTGTGACTCACCTGCATTTGTTTTTCATTTGCAACGTTTAACAAGGACATTGATGAGTCCTTTCGTCTCCCCCCGACAGCTGCAGCAGAAGACGATCGCGTCGATCCTGAACTCTGCGGCTCTGGAGGCTCACGAGGTGCGTTCGCCTCCACAAACTGTTACATAACTCGAGCGCTCGGGGCATTGATCTTGTGTCAATATGTTCTCAGAGCCTTGTAATCTGTTCATGTCAAGGTGATAACGCTTCTGCTGCGCTGAAAATAAATAAAAAACGGAGTCACAAAACGTTTAAGGGAATTTGGCGCCAAAATACTGACGTAATCTCCCGCCCACCTCTCATATTTAATGATTGTTTTTTTAAGTGTGCATGCAGTTTTTACACTCGGGACATTTGGAACATATGAATAGAACTTAGAGGCGTTGCCGCAGTTCCTAATCTTGCAAATGCAGTGTTATTTGCATTGTAGGCAGGAATGATGTTTACCAGGGGAACATTTTGAGTGAAGAATGAATTCTTAGATCAACAGAAATGCTGCAGACCAATGTGCAGGGTGCAAAGGTCACGGCCTGTCGGTCACTCCAATATTCTTGCAGCCTCAGCAGATTTTAAAAAAGGTGTTGAAGGAATCATGCACAGTGAGTGAGTGCGGGTGGGAGAAATGTTCTGACAATGTGTGTTTCAGTTCCCAGGTTACGATGTGGAGAAGGTCCTGGGAAAAGAAGTGGGGCCCCTCGCCGTTTACGTCCGAGTCGTCACCAGGAAACCGGCCCTCTGGATCGGCCTGGAAGAGATTTGCCTCTGAGGCCGTCGGGGAGAGAAGTGATATCAATCCTCAGGCTTCAGTCGGCTCCGGGGTCTGAGCCAGATCAGCCCTCCCCCGCCTTTCCCTCCCGAAGGCCTCACTGACAGCTTGGGGCTGCAAGAAGACAAGGTCTTGTTTGTGTTAAAGATACGTGATCCTGTGGACCCGGAGTTGACAGCCCAAGGGCAGACCGGTGGCATGCAGTCTGTCAAAGCCGCCACGCGGTTTATCAACTGGAACTTTGGGCTCTAAACACTTTAAAAAAAAGAACTTTTCCCCACCGGGTTCATCTACCTCTGTGTATATAAGAACTTGCAGTATTAATAAAGTTGGATTTTTGCTGACTTCACGTTCCGGTTGCACTCTCACTTCTTATGAGAACACACGCAGTACATGCAAAGATTACTCAGACCAGGATATTTCGTCACCTTTTCAGCATTTTTATTATAGATTCCATAAACAATGTTTTCAAGGGTTTCATACAAACTATATAAAAGATCATGCGCTGGCTCTTATACAAAGTTTGGAATTATAACATGTACCATAGCAGGTATAACATGTAAATGCAGTGGTAAAATAATTTAATACAGAGAACAATCCCACAAAAAAAATATGGCAGCAACATCATATATATATATTTTCCAGTGCCATTATGGTAAGCTTAGAATGCATCTGTTACAGATGGTAAAAATCGAAATGTCTGTTGAGGTAAGTCTGCTTATGGCTCAGTCCACAGATCCGGGAATCTGTCACCGGCTCAACGCGCTCGCGGAGCCCGCAAAGGACGAGCTGGGCATCTGCTTGAAGAAGTCCCGGAGGCCGGAGAGCTCTCTGGTGAGCTGCTCGATGGTTTTATGGAGCTTGTCGTTATCGGAGCTCAGTTCGAGCAGCTTGTGCTGCATATCCACGTTGCGCCTCTTGGCTTTGTCCCTGCTCTTCCTCACCGCGATGTTGTTCCTCTCCCGCCTCTGCCGGTACTCCACGCTGTACCGGTCCACCCGCTTCCCCTTCTCCCGGCCCACCTTCCGCGGGGAGGACCTGGCCGAGCTGGCGCCGGAGCTCGGCTCCGGGGTGGTGGGGGGCGTCGGCTGCCCCGTCGGCAGGCTGACGGAGGTCTGCGCGCAGCTCTTGATCTGCGAGGGCAGGGACGAGGACACGTCGCTGTCGCTCCAGTCGGACTCCTGCTTGATGGGCGCGCAGAACGCCCCCTTCTCCAGCGCGAGGCCCGCGCGCCGCTCCGCCGCGTACGCGGCCGACAGCTGCTGCTGCTGCAGCTGCAGGTCGGCGGTCTGCGCGGGGGGGCTCTGCATGTTGTAGAAGTCCAGCTTCTCCTGCTTCACGGTGTTGAACAGGTCGAGGAAGAGCTCGTCGTTGCACAGCTCCAGGGTCGGCACGGCCGTCATGGACTCGATGTACTGACTGAAGTCGATGGCGCTCTCGTCGTCGTACATGGCCGCGGTGGCGGCCGCGGTGCTCAGCTCCGCCATGGGGGGTCCCTCGCCGCCCGGCTTGCAGAGCTGCCCGAGCTGCGGGGCGCCCAGCTTGGCGCTCTCGTAGAAGTTAGCGGGCTCCACCGCCCAACTCATGTTGCATCGTGGAGACACGCAGCGGGAGTCCAGGCTGTATATGTCACACATGAACGCTGGTGACTCGCACCGCCCCCCCTTCGGCCCCCACGTGGTCTGGGAAGTATAGTAACTTGTTGGGGGGAAAAAGGCGACCCGCGGATGTGACAGCGCAGTGACCCTGCAGCGGTTTTCTTCCCCCTTTTTCAGTAATAAAAACCCGAGTCAGTTGTGAAGTTCTTCTCCTGCCGGCACCTGACACTTCTCTGGAGCCGCTCTACGCTCGCGCGCTGTTTTTGTAGCGTCGGCCGGCTGACGTCACACGCACCGCCCTCTTCCGAGCCAGTCACGGCAAAACAAGCGGTCACGTGGTGTCCGGTGACTCCCCATTTGAGGAGAGGTGGGCGGGGCGCAGGCGCCACCCACATTTTACTACGACGCTATGAATGGTTGTGCGTTGTTTACATGCTGGAGGTTCGGACTTTATTGGTCTCCAGCAGTAGAACTGGTTCAAAGTATTCACATCGTTTATTGACGCAGGAGTAGTAACACAACTGTAAAAGTACTACGTGACCAGTATGAAAAGATGTTATACATACAAACGGAGGACTAACCGCAAGAGATCAATTATCCAAACTAAACTGCCTCACAATGCGGAATGTTCTAGAGTATTTTCCTTAATGATCATTAATTACACTGTCCAATCCGCGAGGCGTTTTCCTCATATGTGTAACGTACTTGGTAATAGTTTGTGATTCTGAGAAGTGGTACTTTAACGTTGCAGCTGGTCATCGTTTGTACTTAATGTGCTGGGTAGTATTTTATTCGCTGATTACCTGTTTGTAGAAGTTTAATCCGAAAAGTACACGTAGTGGAGGGGAAAAAAGCCCAATATCTAGCAAGTGTAAAGTATACTGAGAATGAAAACACACTTGAGTAAAGTACCTCAGAAAGTACAACACTTGAGACTGCATGAGTTCTGCTTTAAACCATTGGTCTTAAAAAGTGGCAAGATGCAAGTCCACCAACACAAATGACAAATTGATATGATGCTAATGGACAACATCAAGATGTATGTGGCCTGTGACATGAAGTACTTGTATCAGTACTTTGTTTGTATGCCATACCGATATATCTATTCGACCCACACAAACCGCATTACTGTAATAACGCCCATTAGGAGTTTAGAGGACAGCCCAAGTTTCCAGTTTAGATGTAGTTATTTATGTATTTAGTACTGGTTTTGTATTACTTTATTTTTAATGTACCTTTTTGAGGATCCTTATGTTGTTCATGTGTGCTTTGCCATAAAGTTTATTTTACCTGTCTAACCCAAAACCGGTCCAAAGTAAAAAATAGTATGTGATAAAAGTGAAACTAGGGAGGCAAAACAACCAAAGCCACAGACAACCTCCCTAGGAGGTGGTTATAGGTTTAGGGGGTACAATATGTACACTGTCCTGACTGGACTGAAAGAAGAAGTGTCCCTTTATTTTAGTAATTGTAAATAAGAATTTGTTCTTAATGACTTAAATGAAGGTTAATTATCTTTAAATATAAGTTTATGCTACCAAAACCTTTGTTTACATATGTATAAATACATACATGTTGGGGGTCGTACCGCTCTTGGTCACATGTACAGACACTTCTCGGAAACGCTCCTGTGTTTTTCCCCCTCAGGAAGTGAGCTGTGATTTTCCTCCCTCAGTATCTTTTGAAATGGAAACTGTGACACCTGCTGGTCGATAAACGCACACGCAGGATAAAGGCGTGTTTAAAGAAGTACGGATAGCAAAATAAATCCGTCATTAGAATTCAGTCAAAATGAACGAGGATGAAATATATTTTAGTTTGATATTCTTTGAGACTGATGATATTGTGACAAAAAGGAGGATTTGATTAGAGATTACTCTAAATAACATCCACACTGATTATCCGAGATATTTGTCTCTCTTCATCTACGTCTTTAATTAGTTCGCTTGCAGGAAACATGGTACGGCTTTAAGAAGAAGAAGCCATTTTTATTGCCAAATATTATTTCACACATACAGAAAGTTCTCTGTAGTTGTCCTGCCGTTGGGTGTCCTGCTCAGGGACACTTCGGCATGAGACATGGAGCAGTTCGGGTTCGAACCACCAACTCTGCGGTTCCCGATGGACCGTCTCTACTCCATGCATGCATATTTATTTATTTGTGTAAGTAAATTAAGTGTAAAGTTTCATAATTAATTCATTGTCACAGTTTTATTTTTAGCCATTTATTTTGCCACTATTTCATTCGTTTTGTCAATGTTTTCAAAAACGAATTGGCCGATTTATTTAAAAAAAATGTTGGACCAAACCAAAGCAGCTCAGGGTATCAATCGGCAAAGGGATTGGCAGAAGAAACGCGGATACATTTCTAAATTAAATATAGAACAATTCATGTCGTCCGAGTTAAGTTAAAAACGACCTGTGATACTGATACGGACATTGTATTGCTTTAAACTCAAGTCGTAACGACTGAAACTAATCAGGAACCCCCCCCTGCGGTGAAGGAATCGACCGGAAGGAAAACGGCAATCCTGGCTCGCTATTGGTCCGAAGTTCCCCGCGAAAACGACGTCACTCGCAGTTTCGCGCCAGATCTGCAGCTCACGGACGTACACACAAGAAGAGGTAAGGAAGAACTTAATTTAATGCACTTATTGCCGATAAATCTTCTGGACATGTGGATTGACGTGTTTGTCTGATTGAAGATCTACTTCTGAGCTCATGCTTAGTTAGTTAAACCCTTTCAAACAGAAGTATTACGTTTCAGCTCATTGTTTCCTCTGCAGCCACATGTCAAAAATGGTGGAAACGTTATCGTCCACTTTTCCAAAGCTTTCAATGAAAGTAGGAAATCCTAAAGTCGTTTTAACAATAATGTAAAGAGAAATCGGCATATGGTGCTCATGTAAAACTGAACTGTAAATAAAGTGAACCTATTATTGTTGTTGTTATTATGGATTGGTATTCACTTATTGTTCCATGGACGAGCAGAGAAAGGCAGCATATAAGCTTGACCGTTGCTTATTGATGCTAAGTAACAGTACGATTAGACACTTGTAGTTTTTAATTACCGTTTAATGAATATTTCCAGTTAAGTTTATGTTCCGCTTGTTAATGTCAGTGGCGCTAAATGTATTGAGCATAATGGTGAAGTTAATCATGACAACGGAAATATTTAACCACAATACCATCCAATGGACAGCCTACAATCTACACATAAATGGTAATGAATCTTAACAACGAAACGCCACATTATTGAGGACATGCAAGTAAATATGCCAGAAAGCATCAAACATCTGCTGCCTCACTTTGAGAGTTTTATTCAGCGGGTATTGATTGTGGTGACAATGCAACAATAAAGGGACAAACTAAATGTCCCTACAGCTTCTTTTTTCATCTACTATCCAAGCAGAGGCTCTGCACACCGATCCAAACTAAACAAGAACCAAGTAAACAAAAGCACACAGACCCTCTGTTTTCTTTTCCGCTGTCTCAAAACAAAACAAGTGAGTGGACTCATTTCCACCTGCAGATATTCCAGCAACATGTCTTCTCCAGCATCGACTCCCGGCGGCCGCAAACGAGGAAGAAACACCAACCCATCCACTCGTGAGTTTGTGTGTCCTCGATGGAAGCCTCCAGACCCCCCCCCCGCGGTCACGCGTCCACCTGCAGATAACTCGTCTTTTGTGTCCCGCGTGTCCTCAGCCAGCAGCGAGGGCCCCATGTCGCCCCCCTCCCAGCGCCGCAGGGGCCAGGACTCCTCCGCCGGGGACCTGATGCCGATGCCCACCTCCCCGGCAACCGACGTGCTCAGCCCGGCGGGGCCTCAGGACAATTCTCTGTTCTCCAGCCCCCGACCCTCAGGTGCCAAAGTTCATCCACGCTTTTTAAATCTTCGTCCTCGACGCACACTCGAGTTGACTCCTGTGTCTCTCTCCAACAGTCCCCCCCAATGAGGTGGACATGAGCTCCCCTCTGATGTATGGCACCCCCAGCTCCAGGGTCGAAGGGACCCCCCGCAGTGCGGTGCGCGGCACCCCGGCCAGACAGCGACCTGACCTGGGGTCAGTCAGGAAGGCTCCGGAGGTCGATCTTCAGTCCGAGCCGGTGAGTGGAGGACAACAACATTTGAGTCTCTTCTTTATAGAGGAAGACTACTTAGAGGATGACCCATGACCCCCCCCCCCACTGCTTGTTTTTGCAGCCGAGTGCGGATGGACCCGCGGCCAGCGAGACGAACGCAGGTCAGCGGCTGGTGATCTGGGGGACGGATGTCAATGTTGGGACCTGCAAGGAGAAGTTTCAGGTACAAAGTCTCTCAGTTCAGCCGTCATGAGATGTTCCCCGTTCTCACTACGGGGGGGGGGGCTAATCGTCCGCGTGCTTTACTTCCCTTTTTATTCTCAGAGGTTCCTGCAGCGGTTCATCGACCCGACCTCCAGCGAAGATGAGAACGCTGGTTTGGACCTGAACGAGCCTTTGTACATGCAGAAGCTGGAAGAGGTAGCGCACCTTCTTTGGCCTCGTTGCGTTCTGTCGCTCTGTGTAACGCTTTAGTTTGGGCTCCTCTGTTGTTGGGTTTGAGTCCGACTGGGAGCTCCTGAGGTGTCGTTCTTTTCAGCTCGATGGTTCTGGTACAATATCAGCGGGAGGAAAGATGTCGTCTCAAAGGCGAGCACTCGCTCGCAGAGAGGGAAGGCGGACCTTCTGGTCCACGTGAGGGAGGATCATTGGGTCACCGGAGACGTTTTAAATGTAAATATCTCGTCTTTTCGGACCACAGATCAGCGTCGTTGGGGATCCGGTGCTCAACGTGAGTTGTCTGCACGTGCAGTCCTTCGATGCGGAGCTTTACAGACAGCTCATCTGCTACCCACAGGTAACGTCCCATGTAGTAGAATTACATTGAACTCACTCGGGTTCGTTGCCATCGTTTTTTTTTATTTTTTTTAGCAACTTACTCCTGTTAAAGTTGCAGTGACACTCTGTGTTCTGATGCTAATGAGTGATTCTTTGGCTCCGTTGGCAGGAAGTCATCCCGACCTTCGACATGGCCGTCAACGAGCTCTTCTTTGAGCGCTTCCCAGACTCCATCCTGGAGTACCAGATCCAAGTCCGCCCCTACAACGCCCTGAAAACCAGAAACATGCGGAGCCTGAACCCAGAAGGTGTGCGCGTGGATTCACGAGCCCGGCCCACGTGTGAAATCACACTTCGTCAGTGTTTAACCTCCTCCTCCTCCTCCTCCTCGCAGACATCGATCAGCTGATCACCATCAGCGGCATGGTGATCCGCACCTCGCAGCTCATCCCGGAGATGCAGGAGGCGTTCTTCCAGTGCCAGGTGTGCGCCTTCACCACCCGGGTGGAGGTGGATCGCGGGCGCATCGCCGAGCCGGCTGTGTGCCGCCACTGCAACACCACCCACAGCCTGGCGCTGGTTCACAACCGCTCCGTCTTTTCAGACAAGCAGATGGTGAGAGTTGGGCGGGATTGGTGGTGGCGGGTGATGGGGGCGGGGGCAGATTGCTCGGAGTCAGCGACACCTAATCTCTTGAGAGCGTGCCGAGTGGTAATTAATGAGGTGTGGCTGCGGGGGTCACGGCGTCTGCTCACCAAATCCGCCTCTCGTTGCAGATTAAGATTCAAGAGTCCCCCGAAGACATGCCGGCCGGCCAGACGCCGCACACGACCATCGTCTACGGCCACAACGACCTGGTGGACAAAGTGCAGCCGGGGGACCGCATAAACATCACCGGTGAGATTCCCCGGCGCTCGGCGGCTTTGGCGAACACGTCGCTCACTCGGCTTTTGTTTCACCGTTTGCTTGGAGATGATCTTCCACAGTCCAAGTCGCCCAGACGTCTTTCACGTCCCACCAACTTCCCAGAGTATTCAGTAAACATTGTGTCATTGGCTGTTTTAATGTGAAAAGTGGGGTTTGTCTGATTCAACACACCTGGTAGTCGTCACGTTTTTTACGGCGTTACACTGTTAAAAATGGCGCTCGAGCTCCCATCTTTCCTCCCCCTCCCTTTGACGGCTCCCCTATCGTCCCTGCAGGAGTCTACAGGGCCGTCCCCATGCGCGCCAACCCCCGCCAGAGCAGCGTCAAGTCGGTGTACAAGACCCACATCGACGCCATCCACTTCCGCAAGACGGACGAGAAGCGGCTGCACGGCTTGGACGAGGACTCGGAGCAGAAGCTCTTCACCGAAGACCGCGTGCAGACCCTGAAGGAGCTGGCGGGCAAGCCGGACGTCTACGAGCGCCTCTCCTCGGCGCTCGCGCCGAGCATCTACGAGCACGAGGACATCAAAAAGGTGCGTGGACGGACGCCAGCCAGAACACGGGGGGGGTCGACCGGTGCACGCGCCCCCGCTGATGTGCAGACTCTCGCTCTGATTGGCCAACAGCGCCGGCGTCGGTCGCGTCTAAAGCAGCCGGCAGAAATCCGAGGCGGTTGATAACGTTACGCGTGCCATTAAGTTTCAGGGCTCAGAGGGACATTTGATGGCAGCAAAACTGGACTCAATGTATGTTTCATGTCAGTGGAATCATCACTTTTTCAAAGAACTTGTAATGCAACAACTTTCACCTGTGGAAAAAAAAAGGCAGATCATTTTAATTATCAGATATGAAATAAATAGAATTATTTGAAGAATTCCCAGCAGCCTTCACTAAAGCCTTGTTATGTAAAGAAAACCCAAGTATTTACCCCCCCCCCCCCCCCCCCCCCCCCCCTCCTCTGTGGCTTCCAGGGCATTTTGCTGCAGCTGTTCGGCGGCTCCCGCAAGGACTTCAGCGCCACGGGCCGAGGCAACTTCCGCGCCGACGTGAACATCCTGCTCTGCGGGGACCCCGGCACCAGCAAGTCCCAGCTGCTGCAGTACGTCTTCAACCTGGTGCCCCGCGGCCAGTACACCTCGGGGAAGGGCTCCAGCGCCGTGGGGCTCACCGCCTACGTGACCAAGGACCCGGAGACCCGGCAGCTGGTCCTGCAGACCGGCGCGCTGGTGCTGAGCGACAACGGCATCTGCTGCATCGACGAGTTCGACAAGATGAGCGACAGCACGCGCTCCGTGCTGCACGAGGTCATGGAGCAGCAGACCCTCTCCATCGCCAAGGTGGGTGTTTCTCACCGAGGCCGGCGGACGTTTTTTCAGCCGGCAGGAGGAAAGTTCTCACGCTGCTTTTGCTCGCCTTGCAGGCCGGGATTATTTGCCAGCTGAACGCCCGGACCTCTGTGTTGGCCGCCGCCAACCCCATCGAGTCTCAGTGGAACCCCAAGAAAACCACGATTGAGAACATTCAGCTGCCGCACACGCTGCTGTCCAGGCGAGTGATTCACCGGTTGCACGTCGGCAGCATTTATCAGCTGACAGGAAGTCTGGGAAAATGAGCCCACATCATCATCACAAAGTTCAAATAAATAATATATTTATAATTATATTATAATATATAATATCCGTTAGTCATTCTCTATTGCTGAAGGAGGCAACACAGACATGAGAGCCTTTGGTTACCTGATCAAAGTATTTAAATATTTAATTCTTAAGTGTACGAACTTGTCTTTTTACCTCCGTTGAATACCAGCAAAAATAAACTCTGTCTAAGTACGCAATTCTGATAAAAAGCTCCAGACTGCTAAAAACTCCTGAGCACAATTTTTGTTTTCACTCTGATTTAAATTCTTTATCCAACAGAAGCATGATTTCCACTTTAAATGTGAATAAATCAATCATCATAATGGGTTAATAATGTTCAAATTAAAATGAAGAACTGTCTGCAAATGTATCTCATCTGTTTAAAACGTCATAAGTCATTTTCTGTGTTAAACTCTGGTTAGACACAGGACATCCCGTCCATTATGTCATGTTTCTTGGTCTTATTGTCTCGCTTGTTATGTTCCTGTTTGTTTTTAACGCTGCATTTACGCGCTCCGTCAGATTCGACCTCATCTTCCTGATGCTGGACCCCCAGGACGAGGCGTACGACCGCAGGCTGGCCCACCACCTGGTGTCGCTGTACTACCAGAGCGAGGAGCAGATCGAGGAGGAGTTCCTCGACATGGCCGTGCTGAGGGACTACATCGCGTACGCACGGACCTACATCAACCCACGGCTGAGTGAGGAAGCCAGCCAGACCCTCATCGAGGTTGGTCCCTCACCCCTCGATTAACGTTCCTCGCGTCGAATGCTCGAGACGTCGGCCCCTCAACTTGTGCACGCCGCTCCTCAGGCCTACGTGGACATGAGGAAGATCGGCAGCGGCCGCGGGATGGTGTCCGCCTACCCGCGTCAGCTGGAGTCCCTGATCCGCTTGGCGGAGGCCCACGCCAAGGTGCGCTTCTCCGAGAAGGTGGAGAACATCGACGTGGAGGAGGCCCGGCGGCTGCACAGGGAGGCCCTCAAGCAGTCGGCCACGGACCCCAGGACGGGCTTCGTCGACATCTCCATTCTCACGACCGGTACGTGGATAACGGGAGCTTCGCCGTCTGGCGTTGAGAGACGATCCGTTCCAGATGTTTTTAGGGGGGCGGTTTACTCGTTTCTGACATTGAGCGTTGATCTGTGACTCCAGGTATGAGCGCCACCGCGCGCAAGCGCCGGGAGGACATCGCCCAAGTCCTGAAGAAGCTGATCCAGTCCAAAGGAAAGACGCCTGCCATGAAGTACCAGCAGCTGCTCGATGATCTCAGGGGACAATCCGAGACTGTAAATATGTTTTTTTTGTGTCGTTGGTTGTGAACTGGTTGAGCGGCAGACGGAGACTAATGACTTCCCCTCTTTTGTCCCGTTTTGTTTTCAGGCGATCACCAAGGAGCTGTTTGACGAGGCGCTCCGAGCCCTCGCCGACGAGGATTACTTGACGGTTACTGGGAAGACCGTACGCCTCCTCGCCTGAGACGCACACCCTGCAATTATGTACAGGCCTTCATTTTACAAATCCCAGCTTTTTTTTCTTGTGCTGTAAAAAATAATTTGTACAATTGAACCGCCAGGTGTTTTGCGGCCGTGTTGGACTTTGAAACACCGCTCAGTTTAGAGACGTCGTTCAGAATAACTGCGTGACTCATTCAAACGGAAAAAATAATAGAGCTAATATTTAAATGTTGTTGTATTACATTTGTTTACCTATTTGCAAGTAATGTTGTTTTGTTTTGTTAAGAAGCTCTTTTTTTCCAACTTGTACATTGTAATCACTCTGGTTTAAGTCACTTGTTATTCCAGAGATTATTGTAGCTGTAACAGTGACTACTTATTAAGAGGGAAAAATAAAATGTTGCTCACTGAAAATGACATTTTTGTCAGTTGTGTTGAATTTAAATCCACAGTTCCCAAAAGATCGAGAGATATAACATGTATTTATTATCCTGAGTCTTTAGGATTATCTAAAGATAAATGTTACCATAAAAACCGTATTTCATATTGTCCACGAGGTTGTTCTCTCTGCACTGAGGCTACAGATGTTTAATGTTCCGTATTTTAATGAAATAGAAGGTTCAAACTAGTATGTATTTGCAGTGAGTCCCTGTGCACAGCAGTGGGGTGAAAGGTCATCGGCTCACTCTTGTTGTCATAGCAACAACCGCCCGGCATCAGACAACTCCGCTTCCCACCGTTTCTCACCGAGGCCGGCGGACGTTTTTTCAGCCGGCAGGAGGAAAGTTCTCACGCTGCTTTTGCTCGCCTTGCAGGCCGGGATTATTTGCCAGCTGAACGCCCGGACCTCTGTGTTGGCCGCCGCCAACCCCATCGAGTCTCAGTGGAACCCCAAGAAAACCACGATTGAGAACATTCAGCTGCCGCACACGCTGCTGTCCAGGCGAGTGATTCACCGGTTGCACGTCGGCAGCATTTATCAGCTGACAGGAAGTCTGGGAAAATGAGCCCACATCATCATCACAAAGTTCAAATAAATAATATATTTATAATTATATTATAATATATAATATCCGTTAGTCATTCTCTATTGCTGAAGGAGGCAACACAGACATGAGAGCCTTTGGTTACCTGATCAAAGTATTTAAATATTTCATTCTTAAGTGTACGAACTTGTCTTTTTACCTCCGTTGAATACCAGCAAAAATAAACTCTGTCTAAGTACGCAATTCTGATAAAAAGCTCCAGACTGCTAAAAACTCCTGAGCACAATTTTTGTTTTCACTCTGATTTAAATTCTTTATCCAACAGAAGCATGATTTCCACTTTAAATGTGAATAAATCAATCATCATAATGGGATCATAATGGGAGTCTTTAGGATTATCTAAAGATAAATGTTACCATAAAAACCGTATTTCATATTGTCCACGAGGTTGTTCTCTCTGCACTGAGGCTACAGATGTTTAATGTTCCGTATTTTAATGAAATAGAAGGTTCAAACTAGTATGTATTTGCAGTGAGTCCCTGTGCACAGCAGTGGGGTGAAAGGTCATCGGCTCACTCTTGTTGTCATAGCAACAACCGCCCGGCATCAGACAACTCCGCTTCCCAAATTAACCTCGTCTGTAAAAGCATTTTTATTTGTAACTTTCATTAAGTATTTGTGAACCAAAGAGTCCCGAAACGCACAGAGAGACTTTATTTCGACTGGTCGAACCGGAAGATGCATCTTGTTGAGGAACGTTAGCTGGTTGGCTCTGAATTTAATTTTCCTATTGTGACTATAACGTTATTAGTTGATTTATTTCACAACACATTTAGTCAAACTGTTCTGACAGTAGAGAGACGGGTTTATTTGGGCCTTGTTGTGTGGAAGTATCTTTGTGGTTGTGATTTAATCAAAATACACATAATAACGTTAAATTAGCAACAGTTAGCCGCAGTAATACTAATGTTCAGTTAGCCAACAGTGGCTAATGAACAGTTGCAGTTACATTTTAAATAACAAGTACTCTCGTGGACTCGTACAACCATTTTACACTAAATCCAGTTTGCGTGTTGCTGTAACTTTTTACACCTTTTAGTGGAACTATTGTTTAAAAGAAGACTCGATTAGCGGTAGCTCGGTGATGTCACGTTAGCTCAAATACAGTCCTTGCACGTGTCGTAAAAGTATAGCTTTGAGGGAACTTCCAGGGGAACTGCGCGTCCCGTCTAGAAGCGGGATAAATAATCACTCTTCCGTCAGTAAAGGTGCTGGAACCGGTTTCGGTTGATCTGCGCACAGCCGCGATCTGCCGGTGAGACATTGCCGTCGTGTTTAACGGCTGTGACGTCACGGCTCTGCGTGCTTCTGGACTCGGCTGAAGAAGATGGCGGCCTCCTCAGGTTTGTGTGCCTTCAAGCTAACGCATACAGCGACAGAACGCGTTGGCTAGCCCTCCCCCGCGCTGTCATCCCAGCCCAACAAACGCGGCGTCTCGCTAACTTACAGAGGTTTATCAAAATCGCTCTCCGCTGTCATTTATTCCTTAATTATTCCCCATCGCAAAGCATTGCTCTTCGCGGGAGCCGTCTATCTCCCGGGATTACTCGGTAGGCTAACCTAGCTTACACAAGCGGATAGCCTGCACCGTGAGTTAGCTAAAATAGCTCACGGTGTCCGAAATAAGCGTCCGTATTGGCCGTCTGTGTCTCAAGGAAACGCCTGTATTTTGAAAAACACCCCTAGAAATGGTAAATTGTGTGAGTAAACATAATTTAATAAATGGGCTGTAAATAACCGCAGATTGTGCTAGCTAGCTGCTAACCTAGCTACTAGAATATTCTAGGACCGCGAGGCAGCGAGAGTCGATCATGTTGTGTCCGGGTAGCTACTAATTTGATCGAAATAGACCTAGCGTTTCATTTAGTTGTTAGTATTTGTCCATGCGCTATGGGCATTAAGCTGCAGAAATTCCACAGTGAGATGTGTTCTTTGTATTAATATAGCGTCGCTTACACGCGTCACATTGCAACACCATCGCATTGTAATGAAGAGAAGGCAGGCACCTCCTTTCATCAACGCTTTCTCAGAGTTTTGGGATAATTCTAGAACATTACTACTGTGTATTATTACTATTAAGGTTATATGAATAACGTCGAAGGCAGGAAGTATGTTAGTGTTGGTCATTGTTGGGTGGGGGAGTAGAACAACGCAGCAGATTCTGAGACCGTAGTCTCGTTGTTTCAGCAAATAGTCTGAGCCCATCCTGGGTTAAGCGCACAACAGGAAGCGTCATTGCCAAAATAAAGTATTTAAGAGACACAGAAAAATAAGACGCTAAAAATCAAACGATTATTTTACAATGTTCCACGGACTTTTGTGTGCCAGTTCAGCAACACACCCCGTGGACGTAAATACAAACTGGATTATCAGGAAGTAACTTCATAATCGAAACTTCCAGTGTGCGAACAGTGAAGATTCATTTTTCAAGTGTCATAAACGAATTAAATATATAAATGTAAACGTGGCACACATCTGCTCACGTCATCGGTCTTTAATCAAACTCAATCCTATTTTAAATGATTTAGTTTGCTTGACTTTCATGGCTATGGACGTATGTAACAATAGATCAGTAACACAACGAGTTATTAATATACTCACAATGTGCATCTACTTTGCCTCTACGCTTAAAACGTCTGCTAAGAACTATAAGAGTTATAGTAAGTTAATTGTCAGGCTTTTTTGCGCTGAATCAAATACTGATGACACTTTCGAGCACAAATGGAGGATATTTGAGGCGTTCTGCTTTGTCTTCTATCACAGTAAACCTTCATCTTATGGTTTTGGAGAAATAATCCTTTTTTTTGGCCTCTATGAAATTTGTTACTGTTTTCTCTATCCTGTTTGAGGCAAAACAATTATTCAACTAAATGAAAAAATAAGTGATTTATCAATAATGATAGATTTGTTTATCGTTTATCACTTCTGATAAACGATAAACAAATCGGCACTAGTTACTTGGCTTACATTTAATATTAACAGTGATGCTGTGGTCCGCTAACAAGTGTTTAATGTCAATAAAGGACTTAAATCTCAAACATCTTCTTGCAAGCAAATACCTTTAAAGATGTTAAGCCACTTAAGTCCGTCATGTATTGTGGCCACAGCACACCAGATGTGAATTATTGAGTTTAGAAAGTGGTGACAAGGCTCATTATAATGAATGTCTGGAGATCGAAGGGGGTGAAATTCCTGGTTTTATGACGGAAGGAGAAAACTTGAGGGTTTTCATCACTCCTTCACTTCAAATTAGCCCTCAAGATTATAAGATGCAGCAGTTGGAGATCACGTAAGTGCTGTCCCTTCGTAACCGCCACCACCCCTCCTGTCATGAACCGTAAGTGGTTCATCACTTACAATCCCGGTCAGGCGGTCCGGTCGACGTCTGAGAGCATTTTGAAATGAGACGCAGCTCCATAGCAGGCAGACCGGGATGCTCTGGTGCAACACGTGCGTGGCTCAATTATGTGTTCAAAACTCTACTGAATCAGGAACAATTTATAATCAGAAATTAAATAACTATAATAGTTTGGTCTAAACTGCAACAATAAGTAGCCTAATATACAAAGATGTGCCAAAGAAACACGTGAGGAGCAGTAACAAGGGACTGATAATGGAATGTAACTACCGTAAGTAGTAGAAGTAGTTTTTGATCAACTAATCGTTTTAGTTCTATTGACAAAAAGTATTTTATCAACCAAGAAACCTTTTGTACTAATAAACGTGACAAAATTGTAAAGAGAATTTGAATGAACTTGTGGCAGTAGAAAATAAGAGACCTATACTTTTAATATAAAACTCCCATTTTTGTGGTTTTAGGAGTTAAAGTTCCACGCAATTTTCGCTTGTTGGAGGAGCTTGAAGAAGGGCAGAAGGGCG
The DNA here is from genome assembly GCF_964276395.1 of Gasterosteus aculeatus. Lineage (NCBI taxonomy): Eukaryota > Metazoa > Chordata > Actinopteri > Perciformes > Gasterosteidae > Gasterosteus > Gasterosteus aculeatus. The sequence goes on from NC_135690.1 coordinate 17,839,535, forward strand.
AGGGCGATGGCACAGTCAGCTGGGGCCTGGAGAATGACGACGACATGACCCTCACGTGGTGGACGGGCATGATCATCGGACCGGCCAGAGTAAGCACAGCCAACGCAGCAGCTCCAGACGCTGTCAGCGCCTGTAGATTCTGCTGCTGATGTCTGCTTTTCTGTTTCCCAGACCAATTACGAGAACAGAATATACAGCCTGAGATTGGTATGCGGCTCTAGATACCCGGAGGTGTGCCCGACTGTTAAATTTGTAACGAAGATAAGCATGAACGGGATAGATAACTCCAACGGGGTGGTAAGTGTCATTAGTTAGTCACGTTATATACACACACCAGTGTTCTTCATTTGTTGCACGTTGTTTTCCTGTTGCTCCGGCGTGCTGATGACTCACTGTCAGCCTCCTGTCCCCATGACTGATGTGCTTTTTGCTTTGTCTCGTCTCACAGGTGGATTCGAGTAGCATACCAGTTTTAGCAAAATGGCAGAATTCTTATAGCATTAAAATTATTCTTCAAGAGTTAAGGCGTCTAATGATGTCCAAAGAAAATATGAAGCTTCCACAACCACCAGAAGGCCAAACCTACAGCACTTAATCGCCATGGATTGTTTTGACCCTCTGTCTTAAACCTTACTCTTAGAAATATCATGTAAAATCATCAAGAGGCTCACTTCACACATCGACAATATCGTCTGCAAGACCCACATCGGACTTTCTTATTACATGCTCCATGACAAGGAACACGTCTCTGCAGTTAAGCACTGAGTAGTTAAGAGACTCCAAGACCACAGTTATCCGCCTTTAAGAAACTTACTTTGACAATGACTTTTATGTTCGACGTGTCCCGTTGCTTGAGTGGGCTTTAAAGAGGGGACGTACCAGTGTCCCAATAGATTTGAGGTCAAATGACTGATCACTGAAGTAGACAGCGAGATGTGTGTGTGTGTGTGTGCGTGTGCGTGTGTGTGTGCGTGAGAGAGAAGGCATGTTCTGTAGCTAATACCTAGACGGGGAGAAGCCACATTTTGGAGTTTGTTGGTTTATTAAAATACACGCCGACTGCTAAATATTGTGTCAAGTCAAGTGTCCCGAGATGTATAGAGATATAGATGGATTTATCTCTACACACCTTCTTCTGCATTGACACACGTGTTTCTGCTCTGCACCTCTTTGACATGTAACGGACGTTGAAGCCTGTGCTGTTCTGAAACCCTTGCATTTAACTCCCAATGAAAATGGCAGGTGTATGAACATGTGATTTTCTGAAATTAAAATCACTGTCTGCAACAAAACAAAGCCAGAAGCGTGACTTTTTTTTTTTGACTCCTCAGCTGCACCATCATTCCCCAGTTGAGCCACGAGAGGGCCTCAGCTGACAAGTAGACCTCCGTTCATCATCATGAGATGGAAACCTTGCAGTCATCAGGAAAATCTAATCCAAATGCCGTTTATTACGTGCTACGGTTCTCATTTGGTGAGATATCTGCGTAATGCACGAGCAGGTTTCTCTCTGACCGACGGTCAGCTAATTCTTCTTGTCCTGGTCGGTGAACGTCACACTTTGAGGCAGTGAAAAGCGAGCGAGCTGTGACCTTTTTGTAGCTTTCCATTATTCACAAAGTTTAATTAGGCGAATGGCCAGTTAAAGGGGAATTTGCTGCAGACGGTGTAGTCGTCTGTCTTTAGTACGCTCAGTTTCTCTTAATGTTCAATAATCCTAAACAGATAAGTTAGTGAAGCATCTTTCAAATTAAAAACGATTTACCAGGAAAATTGAGCAGGATCCCGTTCTTTGTTGCCGTAATGGCCGGGGGGGGTCGTTGGTCGGTGAGCGCGGGTTAATGCTGTATTTTAGGGGATTTCTGGCCATTTGCTTCGCTTATCCACTCGCACAGACCTTGTTTTGGAAGGATTAGTAATTTATGGTCCGGTCGCAAAACACGGATGCACCATCAGTCAAATTCTGCAACTTGCTTCTCAAATTGTTTTTCTCTTTGTCTTCTGAATAATGAATAGCTTGTGTGATTTTTAACAGCCGTTGGGCTCTTCTACGTAAACAAGCGCGGCTCTGTCCACCCCCCCCCAACCCCCCCCCCCCCTGCAGCAGGACCTCGTCTTGGGAAACGGGCATCAGTCGCACTTGTTGATGATTCAAACCTCTTTGTTTTTGTTCTTTTTAGTTCTTGCCGGGTTCATGTGGTTGGGTTTTAATCTCAAGACTGCTGACTTGCACAAAGATGAATAGAAACACACAAACGCTGTAAACGAATAACAATTCCACATTTGCATGAGAAGAGCAACGTAAACAGAAAGAGAAAACATGCCTGGAATGTTGAACTTGTGCATCATTTACATATCAAAAGTCTTGTTTTCCAGTCATATCTGCATGGGCTGAACTCTGCCCCCCCCCCCCTCACAGCTCGCAGCTCTTTGCCCCTAGAGGGGGCTCTTCCCCTGCGTGAATACTCAGTGGGGGGGGGGGGGGGGGGCTCTGTTTAAAGGACGTGACGGCCGCTGTGACGCTTCCAGGCTCCGTTTCTGCACACTGTCGTTATTCTTTAAAAAAAGTGACGTGCTACTGTTCCAGAGGCTCTTCACTGGTGTCCCTCTGTGTCCTCATGGGGGGGTTTAAGGGGGGGGGGGGGGGGGCTCTGCTGCTGCCACAAAGCTCAGGCAGCATTTGCACTGTGCAGCGAGATGTCTTCTCTCAATGCGCGGTGATGTGCGTGGGCGCGAGATGACCTCACCCATCCTCCCTCTGAGCGGGATTTGACTTTCTGCATGTGACAGTTGGTACATGAGCCTGACTTCCATCAACTACACTCTGTGCCCCCCCCCCCCCTCCTCTCCCCCACCCCCCCCTTTCCAAATCCTCTCGGAAGTCATGAATATGAAATCAGAAGTGGCCAGTTCACTCAGCGGCACAGTCATCCTCCGATATGAAAGACACAGCCTCGGGTCACGCAGGCTTATTCCTTTATTCGCCACATGTTTTTCCAGAGCAGACTTCTCTCAAGCTTTTTGAGATAAGATAAGATATTCCTTTTATTAGTCCCACAATGGGGAAATTCACAGGCAGAGTGGACGGTGCACACAAGATGCATGGTAAAAAACACAAGAGCACCAGTATCGTGACAAAGTGCACAGTAACTAAGTATACTCAGTACCAAATAAACATAAGTATATGTACACATATGGTTATTGCACATTGCCATCTTTATTGCATGTATGTTGTGTTTTCTCATGGGGACTAATACTGTTTAACCTCCAGGCCCGTCGGACCAGTCCGAGTTTCCAACATGCACCTGCACAAAAGCACCAGCTGACGCTTCTACACTTGTACCAGCCGGGTTATTTTGGTTTCTTTATTTGGTGCCATCCGGTCATTTGGCTGTGGTTTGGACGGGGGGGGGGGGGGCAGAAAGCCTCGGGAGAGGCGCTCGCTGATCTAAGACGGGAAGGAATGCGCCGAGGAGGACGTGCGTCTCTGCTGCCGGCAGACTGCTGGAACCAGGCCTCCGCTCACAGAGCGCTCACCTTCTGCCCCGCAGGGGCCAAAAGGTCGCGTCGTGCGTCTGTTGATACTGTAAAAAGCTTTGTCTTCTTTTACGGCCGCCGAGGGGAGAATGTGTCCGTGCTCCTGAGAAGCCACATGTGTTACCAGTCGTCCACTCCCACATTTTGGAGTTTCTACGGACAGCGGCGCTCGTAGTCTGGCTGCCGATGAAGAACCAAATGTGACAAAAGGTTCTGCGGGACGACTTTAAGACGCACAACTGCTGAAATGTAAAGGGTGTAAAATGTTTCCATATTGGAACTTTGTGTAAAGATGCAGGAGTTTAGGTGATTAAAGGCTTGTTTATGTCACGCATGATAAAATCATAGAAATCTGCATTCCAAGTGATATTTTAAAAGTTTCCCAACACAGGATTTAACATAAAATGGCAGCGCTTTTGGTCAAATATTGCGTGATAACATTCCTGGAAACTCAGAAGCTAAAGGAACAAGTTGCCATTACGGCCTTAAAGCCTGGCAGCACACGTCAGCATCGCCACTTCTTAGGGGGGGGGGGGGGGTATTAAATATCACACAACTGGGTCCGTCTCCACCCTGGATGCCAGAAAAAACCCCAAATGTGAGCACAGAAGCTTTCTGCAAACCACCACTTCAGCCTCCCGTCACACAGTCACGGGGGTTTACGTGGTGAAACGCCGGTCGGGTCAATGCGTCACGTGACCTCGCATGAGGTCAATCTCCAATGTCTCTCCTCTTACCCTGAAATCACGAACAAGGACGAACATGAGTCCAAACAGATCTCTTTTCCCAGTGCTGCTTCTCCTTTTAGTATTTCATCCGTGTGTCCTGAACGGAGCAACAATACGCTAATTACCCACATGGACGGTTCCTCCTCGGTGAGACAGATGAACGGCCTCGCTCGCTGTGAGAAAAGGGGGACAGATTGGAAGCACATGTCCGCTCTCTGTTTGACGCGAGCTGTGGGACGCGCCGCGGCAGAGAGCGCCTGAGGTCGCCTCCATGCTCGCCGGCGGGCGGACGGCGGGACGAGGGGAATGAGGACGACGGTCTTTGATGTGTGAATCACGCTATCTGCAACATGGAACCAAAAGTCAGCGTGTTGCATGCAACGGAGGGAGGGAGGGAGGGAGGGAGGAAGGGGGGAGAGAGAGAGAGTCTGTGTACTCACTGCATTCCAGGTTATTTATACAGAGTGAAAAAACTGGGTAGACTTCATGTCTCTACTTGGTGAGAACTATTAAATTACTGGTGGATGTTTTTAATTACTTCACATAAATGTTGGAACATAACACTTCTCCAGTGTTTTGGGGGGGAGAAGAAGAAGGGGGGGAGGAAGAAGGGAGGGATGGGGGGGGGTCTGTAATGTCTCACATGTTTAGGGAAGCACTGGCTCGCACTTAATCACGGTGGTCCCTGTGTGATTCTGGCGATGGAAATGTGGCTTTGTGAGAGAAAAAAGTGAGCATTCCTTCTGCTGGCGCGAGGGAGAGGAAACGGGTAATAAACCCAGGGGTGAAAAAAAGAAGCCTCGGCGGCGTGCTGGAGCCGGTGATTCTGGGATCCACTTAATTGCTCTTAAATGAAAAAGATTTTTGGCTTCCCGTTTGCTGTTTAAAGAAAATTCAAACCCCACATGTAAACCGGCCAGGCGGCGACTTCTCACTAATCCCCCTCCTATAATATTATTATTAATACTGAGGAGGAGAAGAGGCAGAGATGCTCTTCTACCCATGTAGGCCGCAGGAGTCATTTGAAGGGGGGGGGACTAGTTTGGTGGATGTTTTATCTCTGTTTAATTGCAATGCAGTTGTTATTTGTTGTTTGTATCCAGGCCGGTCGCACTGGATCATCCTCACACAGCCGAGCTTTGGGGGAAGAAATATTCAGATCTGAATTATTCGAAATTACCAGCAGTGGCAGCGGGGAGCTTATGCAGTGATGTAATGCAGGTTGAACGTATACTGCGTGTTAGACGTTGCTGCTGAAATGGAAATAAAGTGAAGAACAGCTGGCCAGATGTGCTGAAGTCTACTCTCCTCATCGCGTCATCTGAATAAAACATCCCGTCCTTTCCCGCGTCGCCATCGTTGCTCACTTTTGTGTCCCGAGGGGTGACGGCTCGCCGCCCGGCTGTCACGTCGCGTCCCCCCCCCCCCCCCCCCCCCGCTTCCTTCTGTGCTCATTAATTGTTGAGAGAAGTGTGTCACATCCCGTCGGGCCGACCGCCGGCGTCCCCCCCCGCTAGCCCCTCGGTGCCCGCCGGTGCCCGCTGACGCGGTCGTGGCAGCGGCGGCCCGAGGACGAGAGGCCCGGGGGCCCCGCAGGATGTGAGACAATGCTGGGAAGGAAGAGGAGGGAATCCCGGGGGGCCGTGGGCAGAAGGCCCGGCCAGCGAGTGTCCCTTCGCCGTGACTCCTCTCCCCCCCCCGAGGGTTAGGGGGGATACACTGTGTGTGTGTGTGTGTGTGTGTGTGTGTGTTCCAGGCTCTGCCTGTCTGAGGGGGGGGACACCTTCATGTGGTTTGGATCCATGCAGAACCTCCTTTGAGCATTTATAAGCAGTGCGTAAAGCCCTAATAGGCCGCTTATAACACACATGTGGTTCCCAGGAGGTTTAAGGACATTATATTTATATCACAAGATCCTCCGAAAGTACAAATACCACAATATAAAGTAAAAGCACAAATGATGCAGCAGTAACAGAATCATATTAGTGGATTATAATTTATAGACTAATGTTTTAACACTAATAGTATGCAGATTATTTGAAATACTTGTGTAGCTTAAACAACTAAACCTAATATTTTGTATTAACAATCTGTAAACTAATTATAGTTACTTATTCTCTCAATTCTCTCTCAATTATAGTTAATATACTATATTAAATAGAAATCTCCCCCCAACCTAAAAATGTAGTTATGTAAAGTATAAAGTTTTGTGAAATATAAACTGTTAAGTAAATTGATGCATGAAACCTTCATTCTTCATTCAAGTGTGCAATAATTACAAAAAAAACAACTGTTTTTGTTTGTATGAAAGTACAATCATCATTATATATCATTATTTTAGGGTTACCCCTAAACACGAGCTTGGTTACCGTGACAACAACCCGACGCGATGTTTCCTTCCTGTCGGCATGTTAATGTATCGCACGCCTCATCAGAGCGACCGTGACCGTTCCTGCCCGACGTGGGACGTGTCCCCGTGGACCTCTGCGAGCCAATCGCCGCTCGTGATGTAGGACGCAGAACAAACGGCGAGGAACCCGTGGCGTCGGGATGCGGTGGCTGAAAAGCAGCCACACAATAAAAAAAATAGAACAAAAAAAAGAGAATGGCAAGACCGAGGCCTTTTAAGGCTCTGCCTCTGGCCGCTGGAAAACGTGTCTCGCGACCACAAAAGATGATGCACTGGATTTGACTGCAGACGAGAGGAGGAGCAAAATGGATGTCCAAATATTTCCATGGCTCCTGTGGCCTCCTGCTCGCATCGCCCTGGCATGAGCTCATCGGCGTGCGGCTAGTTTGTGCTCCCTCAGCACTGTTCCTCTCCCAGTCCGCAAGTATCAATGTCGGAGCTAAGTAGGCATTGACAAAGTCCTCTGCGCTCGCCGCCACCCACCACACTCTGGCTCCACTCGCCATTCAGGGTAGAGGTTTTTTTTATTTTTTATTATTTAATAAATGCAGATTATCTCTTTGTGTCACCTCCCGGCTGAAGGAGTGCAGGTCACGCTCTCAGGTGGGACGTTAATAACTGGAACACTTGCAGCGGTCTGGACCGCGGCGCCGTTGATCATCGCCTGCATCGAGGTGTCCAATCTCTGTGGTCTGTAATGTCCTTTTAAGTGCGCTCAGTGCATGATGGTTATATCTAATTCTCCCTCGGCAGTTATTTGTGCGAGCTCTGATCCCAATGGGGGGAAAAAGGCCCTACTTTGGGAGGGAGGAGGGGGGATGAGCATTCTTTTCAACTGCAGCTCAAATCTCCCCGAAAGAGTGACTCTTTTGTGGTATTTAACCAGCGAATACATTTACATGAAATGTATTCCTCACAATGCAAACATTTGGGAACAGAGGAGCCAGAAATAACTCTCCCAGGCAAGATGTGGAAGAGATTAAGGCCCGAACCAACGATAGGAGCGAGCGGAGGCGGGAGGTTGGAAAATGAGACGAGGGGGAGAGCTGCAGGGGGGAGGAGGAGGAGGGGGGGGGGTAAGGAGAGGTGAGGAGACGCTGTCTGCGGGGGGTGAGAGAGTGTGTGTGTGTGTGGCGTGGTGTCGGGGGACTCGGTCCACAGAGGGTTCGCAGAGTGAGTCGACAGACGAGAACTGAGTCAAAGAGGAGGGGGGAGGAGGGGTGAGGAGGGGTGGGGGGGGGGGGGGGGGGGGGGCTGGTGGCCCTGTGAAAACGAACTCATAAAAGTCACATTTGTTGGTGATGCATGAGGAAGTGAAGCCAGCCTTTGGCACATGTGTCTGTGGTGCTAAATTAACTGTTAACACAAATAATCAAAGCGCAGGGCCCATTGAGCGCTGGCGCCAGTGAAACGAGGGGGGGGGGGGGGGGGGCTGGCTCGCTGCTCTCTGAGAAGCCGCCGCACAGAGCGAGCGAGCGAGCAGGTGGAGGTCTGACCCGGGGGGGGGGGGGGGGGGGGCTTTCACAGGATGGAAGTGCTTACAAAACAAGGCCCCCGCCGGCCCGCCGGCAGAGGAAAGCACCGCCGCACTCCGGCTTTTCCAGCTATTGTGTGGAAGCGTGCTTCTCTTTTTAGATCTCTCGCTGACGGCACGGCACCAGCAATCACCTCTCGGGCCGCCCGATTAAAAAGCCACTGTTGTGACCTTGGGAGGGGTCGGGTTTTTTGTTGTCTGTCCCCGAGCTCTCTGGGCGGGACGTCCACTCCACAAAACCCGGTGTCCACAGAGCGGATTAATCTCCTCCCAGCTGATACCGATTAGCTTTTATGAGAGTCAACATTATAAAACAGATATAAAACTCCTTCTCCTGCTGGTGTAAAACCAGGTGAGCAGTACTCTCGTGTACACGCAGTTATCCTTCATGGAATACACATAGAATACAAGCTTTTTTTGCTTTCTTTGTCAAAATAAGATTGTTACCACTCACATCTGTTTATTCAATATGAGGTGCAGGCGCGCAGCTAGCTTAGCAGCTAGCTTAGCATAGTTAAGCGCAAAGACTGTAAACAGGTGGTAAGAAAGTAACTCATCGTAAGCGGCGAGTTGCTTTCACACTTTGTTTTTTGCGTGTGCTGATTTTTAAATGAACAATATATAACTGGTGAGCTTAAGAGCTGCGAGCGAACCTACTTTACTGGCTAGAAGTTTGACTTCTCCACCTGTTTCCGGTCTTAATGCTAAGCTAATTGATCAGATCTGTACTTGTTTTTCTCCCTTGTTGACTTATTGCTCCGTCATTAATATCCCATGTTCCACATTGTACATTACTTCTTGGATTTATACTTTGCCTCCATTTCCTCTTTTAAAACGTTCCAACTTTTTAATGTTTGTTTTTACTTTACGCTTTATTACATTTCCCTTCCCACGGCATGGAGAGATGGCCGTGAAGCATCACGCGGCGCTGCGTGGATCCTAAGTTGACCCGTGGAGATGTGAAAGCGAGAGCGTCGAGATAAAACTTTGTTTAACGATGGCTGAGAAAAGTAAATGAACCAAATGTGATTTATCTGATATTTCTCAGCCGGCATGAACCAAATAATACCGAATGGAGTCAAGAGTCAAATAGATCAAGATGTAGCTGCGTCCTCTGAGCTCATTCAAAACACGACATCTATGATGCCTTTGTGCGAGATTAAACATCTGAGAGGCGTCTAACTTTGCCTTCACAAGCTCGCTTCGGTTCAAGTTGCCCCCCTCTCCCCCCGCCACCGGCCAAAACAGTCACGTCGTGAGGGGAAAATAAATACAACAATTTGGAAAAAGTAATACCCTGCAGCTTTGTGACATCAGCACAAAAGCAGCGCGGCCCCCGATGCTCTCCACTTCCCAAGCAGCCCACAACTGGGCTGCAGACCGAGGTTGCCTGGCGCCACAGTCATCACGCATGTCAGTCACTTGCAAAACGCTCTGTTTTCCTTAGAGGATGAGCTAAGCTCCTCCTTCAGCCCTAACGATTTATTTTAGACTCCGGCGTCCAGAGCCCCCCTTTCTTGAAATCCCAGTTTATCTTGGCCATGTTGTTTCAATGTGAACCAATCAGCTTAGCCTTCCAGTTGGAATGTCCCCTGGGACTCGCCTCCGGTTTCCCAACAGGCCCATTCATTTTGAGGACACAAGTTTAACATCTGGCTCGCATTAACGCTCCCTACAATAGCTCTCGTCTCGGGCTCAGTCACACAGGAGGAACAAGAGGGCAATCACTCCCCGCAGGAACTCTGTTTGCTGCTAAGACGCGGAAAAGGCTTCACAGACCAGAAATATGCAGCTGGTGACGGTGGCCGCTTAGCTTAGCTTAGCTTAGCACGAAGCGCGTCCAACACATCGGGCCACATTTATCTGTGTTAGCGTGTTGTTGTGTTGAGCCGTGGTCACTGTTTCCAGTGATTATCCCAAGCTAAGCTAACGGGTATCTGGAGGTAGCTCTTCGTCTGCCGGACAGACTGAGGTGTAAAAAATGAATTTCCTACCTTATATTTGGTATTAATCAATGAGCTTTAGAGCTGCCGGTAGGACCAGGCTAGCTGTTTCCAGTCATCATGCTAAGCTAAGCCAACCGGCTCCAGCAACTTCTTTGAACTAGCGTTGAAATATGAGACCTTGTCATCTAACGCCATAGAAAACAAAGGCAACGGGATCTTTCCCAAACATGGTAATCCACCCTGCTAATCCATCCACGTACTCATTTCTGTCCCCGTTGTCCCTCATTGGACTTGTAGCTGGACGTCTCATGATCTGTTTGCTTAACCTCCAAATGTGTGAAAAGTCTACTTTGTGCCGCGAGGACAAATCTCTGTGATATCAGACAGGAGGACTTTAATGCTCCGGTAATTGTCCTCCGCATTCCAAGTGTATCCAGATGTCTCCTGCTGTGTGCGGGGGGGGTTCGTCCTTCGGGAGAGCGCTCTCAGCCAGCAGGTGCACGTCGCAGGTAAAGTCTGCTGCTCTCAGCTCGGGCCGACGGACCATCTAACCACGCGTCCGCCCTCGTCCCTTCATCCTGTGCGGCACCCTGGAGCGACGACGTGACGGCCAGATGAAGAGCTGGAAGGGGGAAGCAGGCATGAAATGAATAAACCATTCGAGGTGTCCTTCAATCGGGACGTCCTCGGGACCACAGCGTTAATGCCCCTTTATCGTATCAGCATCTCCGGTCACAAACCAATCCAACTGCAGTGTCCATTTCAACGGGCCGTGTCTCTGTCTGGTGGAGTCTCTGTAAAACTTAATGGAGCCTTGAAATTCACGATAAGAAATTAGATGCTTGTTATCATTTGCTTTCACTGCCCGTTCATAAAACAACTGAGGCATGTTGCTTTTATCTGCTTTGAGTATTTGCACCGCTGCTGAGTCACAGAGTCATTTTTCTACCGTCATGTCAAAGTTTTCCGTCGGCGAAATCCAATTGAGGTCTTTTTGAACCCGTTGTTGACTCATTGACTATTCATGCAAGTTACCTTTTACCCCGTCGTGCCTGAGAGCAGCATCGCTCAGCGGATCTCCGTGACACACTTAATCCCGTCCGTGTGAAGAGGGGTTGAGACAAATTCCCCCCCCCCACCCCGACACACACAGATGAGGCACTTCATCACTACCGACGTGGTGTGATGTTCGTCCTTCTGGCGTCACGTCTCCGCTTCTCCTCCCGCTCGTCGCGTTTCACCAGGCACACAATCGAAAAACATTCCCGTCCTCCCGCGTCGAAAAGGAAGATGTGCTTATATCCGTATTTGTGATTTAGGAGTGCGAGTAAATTAGCTAAGCTGGTCGTGAGTACAAATCATCTGCTAAGTGGTTTTACTTCCAAAACGATGTTTCTTTTTGGATATAAAATGTTCCGCATCGTCTTATTTACTTTGGGAATTAACAGACTTTCTATATTTGTTCAGCCTAATAAATGAAAGCGTATTAAATTAAATAAGGCAGAAATGTGCTCCCGTATCGCAAATGAAACAATGATAACAAGCCGCTGAGCAGGCAGAGCTTTGAGCCACATCCCCAGGGTTTGTCCTCTGGGGATCATGAATGGCTTTTTATTGCAATCCGTCCAATAAACTGCGGAGATGTTTCAGTCTGCACCAAACTGACACCTAGTGTGTAATGAAATTCTGTAGGGGGGGAATATATATATATATGCGCATCACATAAAGCGAAGAAATAGAACCATTAGAATATTTTGCTGTACATCAAACTATAAAATTGAATGAGGTATTTTTCGCTCGTGCAACCATCTGCACGTTAAGGTCACTGATTCACAGGCAGTAACTTTGTGTCAGGCTCCATATTAAATCCCGGCCGCGCTCGGCCTGTGGCGTCTCTCTGAAGCCCAAACATCGTGACCTCTGACCTCCTGGGAGGTTTTGGTTTACAGCCGGAGTTAACAGTGCTGATAGCGTGCTGAGAACCTGCCCATTTGATCCAAGGGAGACAAGTCGCTCTGGACTGGTTTACAACCAGTGTCCTCCAGCTGGTTACGTCGGAGAAAGGCTCACAGGCGACCACGTGCACGCGTACGTGCGCACGTCCTCTCTTTTTTTTGGGGGGGGGCTGGATATTGTTATCGAGCTCCCAATAGAGTCACAGGCCCACAACATCATGGACTACAGCTGATTTATGGAGGTTTTTACTGGTCCCAGTGGAGTGTGGTAGGTAACGTCGTCTCGCAGTGATGGGACAACACTTCTAATCTGGGACAGACCAGAGGAAGCATAAACACGACAAGTCACTTTCTGTGTTTTACACAAAGCAGGACCGGCTGAGGACCGTGTGATGTACTCGTAAAAGACTCCCTGGGACCCCTCAGCGGGGGGGGAGGGGGTCTCCCATTGTGTGTGTGTGGGTGACTGTGTGCGCTGGACAAGATCGTCACAATTTATGTGTTAAAAAAGGTTAACAGTGGGGACCTGTTATATATAAGAACATAATGTCTTTAATTTTAATGCTTTATGCGTCAATAGCATGCCATTACTAAGGGGCCGTCTTTGAGTCATGCCTATTTTTGGGCAATAATGCAGTATGTTGGTAATAAATAAATGTTCTCACCTTCAAAAATGCCATCGGGTCCACATTTGGAAATGAAATATTATGATGTGTTTTCGCATTAATCCATCCCGTCCGCAGTGGGACGTGTTGTTAAGTTACTGAATACAAAGTGCCGCATTACGAGGTGATACAGCGTAGATGCCCACTAAAGGAATTTGAATAAATCTGGACTCAAGGTCCTCAAGAGTTCCAACTACGTCTCAAAGTCTTCATCTGGAGGTACTAAATACCAAGATGGAGAGCTTGAGGTGATCAGCTGATGAACAGGGAGGTTTTGTGTTGCTTCTTGTTCCACTCAGTGTTACGTCTAAGTTGTAAGTGCTACGTCACAGTGAGCGTCACGTATTTGTCTGGGTTTCGTTATTGTTGTTTTGACAAGATTCTCAAGTCAATTTAGAGGCGGCGATGATGTTGTGAAGAGGATAATATGCATTTGCAAGATACATTTTCAAAGTCTGTTGCATGTCAGAGCACCTGAAGGCACATTAATCATCCCGTGCTTTCACAACAGCCACAATAAAAAGAAAGCAAACTCAATCTTCACTTTGGAAAATCAAGGTTAGTCTCTGTGCCGCGGAGCAGGAATTGAAGGGTTATTTTGGATCTCAGTAATATTCCGCTATTGTTCCCAATGTGACAATATTCCACTGGAGGCGGCTCAGTAAAACAGCATTTTCCATTTAGATATTTCCCGCTCCTTGTTCGCTGCAGAGCATTTTCCGAGTAAGAACATTCCGAGTGGAATAAGTGGACAGTGTTCAGGTTTTTTTGGAGCGTTCTTTGGACGTGCACGCAGCACATTGGGGATATCCGTCTCATTTTGGATTTTTACAGCAATTTGCAACACATGCACGGCCCCTTTGTTGTTTGTGATCAGCTCTGTTCTTTGTGCAAAGGTTTGAACAGAAAACAACTAAGGGACGGATGCCCGAGGGAAAGATCACATTTCTGCTCCGAAGGAGAAAAACACACTTACATTTAAAACTAATTAAAGACCGGGATACAAACAGGCTATTGGATACGCGGGGAAACGGCAAAGGCGACCTTTTCTAATGAAGGTGGTTGAAGGAATGAACGAAGGAAACTTGCTTCTTATTTCAAATCCAAGGGCTCTTTTTCACGCGGCCCCCTCAGTCTCATTCGGCAGCGACAGACTTCTATTTATTCAAATCTTCATTTAGTCTCAGATCCCTCCAAGAGGATTTTCATAATGCATTAATGCACTCAAAAGCCTGCGCGCGTTGTGTTCGCTAAAAAAAAATACATGTAACCTGCGGTAAAAAGTTAAAATTATGCAAAACCACCAGTGTGACCTTTTAAAGTAACACCGAGAGACGGCTGATTAAGAATGTAAAAGGTCAGGAAGTTAAATGTGAACTTTCTCTTGCGCTGTGAAAAAGGGACGAGGACACGGTGTCCGCTGCGTTACACGTTGTAACATACAAGTTGGGGTTGCGAGCTACTGGAAGGACTCCATACTCGGTGAGGGGCCAGCTCTGGCACCCGCCGGCCTCGTCCCTCCGCAGTCAACACTTCATCTTAATTTCCTTTCGGAGCCGTTTCGGGTCCCTTAATTGGGATTTAACGCGGCGCCGTGCCAGAGTAAAACCAATGTAGCCGGAGTCTCGCTTCATCGACCATCTGTCCTGTGGATGGCGTAAAATATCTGATGTCGCACACTTTAAGGGCGGAAACAGACAGGTGCTGTTTCATAAAGATTTATTGCCTCCAAAATGGTGGCAATAGATTTCTTCTTTTTTTTTTTGCGAGACAGCTAATTCTAGGTCAGGATCTCTTCTGGGTCAAACTGTAAACACACACATGTATATATGTGTATATATATATATATATATATATATATATATGTATACATAAGTAATATATATATATATATGAACCTGGAGCTATGGATCATTTGAACAGCATAGAAAGACGATATTTCAGAGATGCCACTTGTGCTGTTTGGATCCCGACGACATATCATGAGATTAAAAAGAGAGAAAGACTCTGTGATCAATGAGTCACCGCCAAAGAATAAAAAGGCACACGCTAAAAACTTTACGTGACGGGATTTGCACCTTTTCGACCTTTCGGTCATCGCAGCCACGCTGGATAATTGAGACAGGTGCAGCCAAGCAGGTAGACGTGAACCCAATTACGTCGACTGTGACTCGGAGGGAAGGAAGCTCTTCGTGCATAATCAGCGTATATCCACATAATCATCTGTTAATTTACGTTTCAACCGAAACGCCACCAAAACCGGCTCGATGCAAAATAACTGCACTGCTGAATAAAATACAGCTAAACGCAGTAAAAGCAACCCAACAGTAGCAGGTAATTGCAGTTTTTCCAAACTGCTCGTTCCAGAACTCCTGGCGTGCACACGAGTATTTGCAGAACTTCTAGTTTCAGGCTTGTTTTGCCAAACCAGAGCCAACAATCGGTCTTTGACTCCTCAGCGAGAGAGATCACAGGAAGCCGTGGCCGATGTGATTCTCCGTCAGGTAGAGACGCTTTCCGTGCGGCACGACGTGAGATTGGAAGATAATTCAAGTGACACTCAGAAGCAGCGGCGCCGCGCGGAAAGTCTCGTGTGACGCCGACTCGACAAAAACAATCCGTGCATTTCAAGAAACACACCAAATGTAACGCGACGCCACGGAGGGGGAATACAGGAGTGTTTCTAATCAAACAATGCTTTGTGAGCCTGAAGCTAATAAGCTGTGAGTGTCCATTACCAGGGCTCCGCATTAACTACCTCGTCTCACCCTTTTACCACACGTTTATTCCCCAATTAGCAGTAATCCTGCGAGCGGCTGGCAGAGGAACCTCGCCGGCTCCTCCTCCGCAAATGGGCCACAATTGGACGCATTGTATTGAATTAGCATTGTGGAGCGCCGCGGTCGCGCTCCTGTGAGGGTCCAGTGTTTTATCTGTCACCTGGGAGCACTGCTGCGAGGCCGGGTCACGGCTCCGCACGGCGGGGGGGGGGAGCCTGTAAACCGCCGCCTGGGCCGACCTGCAACAGGGCCGACCATTCAGCCGTCTCGTGAGGAATGTCTGCCGCACCAGTGGGGGGGCTGAAGGGAGGGACGGGGGGGGGGGGGGGGGGGGCAGCGGAAGTTAGATGCGGTTTAAAGGGAACAGACGGATGGACCGTGCGCGGACAGGGTTTCCTTTGAAAGGACATTCAAAGAATCCTTTGACAGCGGCCGTGTCAGCTGATTACGAGGCCTTTGACTCCGAAACGCTGCATTAATAAAGTCCACAGTTCCCCCGCTACGTGTCACAAGGAGCTGTTGCAGCTTATTCTTATAGGATTTAACTACCGTTAAATAATTAAAACCGCCAACGGCTTTGACAGAAAATTGCTGCCCACATGATGCATAAATAATAATAACCAAAATCTATAATCATATATTCTAATAGGAGCGGTAGACGTAATACTAATACCTAAATCTGTTGAATAAATTACCTCAAAACTGTACTTAGAAGTAAATGTACTCCCTTTCACTAATGTCCAGGTGTTGACTCCTATAAGAACTATATATTATAGTTTATTGTTATTCATGTCTCAATGCCATTATCATGTTAATAGAACCATTATGGTAAATTTACATTTACGTAAAACGTTTCTGGTCTTCTGACCCCTCAAAGTGCTTTTAAAATAAATGTCACCGTTCACTCATTCCCACACACACACTCACAGGCTGACGCAGAGGCTGCCATACGGGCGCCGAACTGCCCATCGGGATCCAATCTAATTATTCACACACACACGCACACACACACACACACACACACACACACACACACACACACACACACACACACACACACACACACACACACACACACACACACACGCACCCCATTGTGATGACACATCATTACGGGAGTGTTTTCTCATTATAGATGTTCAGGAGGCCACAGGACTCAAAAGAAGGAACATTTTCGACAGATTAAAGGGGTTAGTAGAGATTTCTGCCTGAAGATGGAAAAAAAAAAAAAACACGGCGTGAAGCACACGAGCTGCGGCCAAACGCAGCGCGTGCGTCACCAAATTACCAGCAGGGCCGCCAGTCTCAATTGCAGGGCGCCGTAACGAGCGCGCTTTTGGCGCAACGACGAATAACTGCGATGCTGACGGCGCGGCCGCGTTCGTCCACGGCTCCATCGCGCCGCCCGGCTCTCTTCCCCCCGGTCGATCGGCATCCCGGAGACAAACCCCCGTCAGAAGCGGCCTCCGTTCGCACCGAGGCCGCGATGACGTCCTTCCTCCCGGGACCGGGGCACAATTAGCCGCGGCGGCGGCGGCGGCGGCGGGGCGCCCGTCTTAGCGGTGCTGTTGTTCTCCCTCCTGCCGCTGCGGTTCGGTTTTTTACGGGCCGCGCAGAGTGCACGTTTTCACCTCTCGTTGTGCGTTTACAAGGTAGCCAGTCGGTGGAGACGTGGTGCCCGGAGCGGAGAGGGAGGCTGTTAAATATTTAGCACATTTCTTTATTGTGGAGTCGCTTGGCTCGGCGGCGAGCGTGCGTCACCTTCTGGAACCACGCGGTGATCTTCGTCAAATCGAAAGTCAGGTGTCGACGCCGCAGACAACTGACATGACCAGGTCAGGGAGGGATTGGGGGGGGGGGGCGGCTTGCCGAGGTGACCTGTGCCAGCTTGTGGTCGGGCCTGCGAGTGCCGGCTCGAATCGCCGCAGAGTTGAAAGGCCGAGGGAGGTGGTGGCAGAAGTGCGGCGAGGAGCAGTCAAGGATAGACCTCCAGTGTTTTTGGGGGGGGGGGCTCTGGGGGGACTGTGGGGCTCGTGGGCTGGCTGGAGGGTGGTGGTGGGGGGCGTTGGTGGTGGCGGTAGCGGTGGAGGGTTTTTCTAACCAGGAGACTGTAACTCATTGTAGCCTGACTCCACTGGCCTGGGTGGCAAAGATCGTGAAGTCCTGGACATTCATCAACCTGCCGAGGAGGGCCGACTGACTGGAGCCAGGGTCTGTTTTCTCCCCCCCCACACCCGCCCCCCCCACCTCTGCCTCTCACCGTGTCAATGGGATCCAGTGCGACTGTGCCGAGGCAGCCGCCCTGAGGAGACAGACCCGGGTCAGTGCAAATAATCAGGCCTCTGACGCCTTCCCTCGTTACTGGGCGGTGGGGGGGGCTTGAGTGTGGGGGGGGATTCCAAAGGAAACCAGCGACTGGGGGTCGGGGCACCGGGGTCTTTCCGAGAGGAAAAGGTCATGCTATGGGCACGCATGCCTGCAGAGGGATAACAACCGTTGCGATACACTTCCAGTCCATTTTTCGTCAGGCTGGATGAATGTAAGAAATGTCTTTAGGCCCAGAAAGCGGCTTCTTCCAGGGGAAACGCAGCTCGAGGGGGGTCGAGGTGGTTCTCCGGAATCATGGCCACTGGATTTCTGGCATACGTGACATTCATTTAATTAAGGTCACTGCAGAACGCTGCCTGTAGTTGCACCGACACACACGGTGTGATGAAAACAAGCGCTGCTTTGAGCAAGACGGGTCTGATAAAACCTCCACTTGCATCTATTTCATTATTTCACATGCATGTAAATTAAGGATCGTTCTGTTTGAATAATATTATAATTGGACTACTTGTTGTCTATCAAATCTGACAAGCAGTGTAATCTCGCACTCGTTTGTTTTCGCAGCGGTCACTTTGCTTCTAATCAGTGTTGAGCAAAGTTATTCCTGAATAACTGGAGTTTAATGTTTTGCTGCAGGATAAATGTTTTGCTCGAATCTTCAGTGTAAAAAGTAAATTGATGTTTAACGATCTCGAGTATTAAAGTCTGTGATTCAGAGTGAAAGCTTTGCAGGCGGAATGATTAAGCTTTCTGAATTAACACCGTTTTTTCAGTTTTAAAGGATCGTTGCTTTTGCAACACGAACCCGCTGCTGGTGAACGCGTCCCGCCGATTGATCGCGGGTCTCGTTTCTGATTGACGACCGGAGGCTTTCGCCAACTTTCTCTCACGCTTGTCGGCCGTCGCTCGTCGCGATGAAGCCCTTTCACCGTGGTGACACTCGATCGGTCGCCCCGCTTCGGCCGTTTTCGGGGGGCCGGTGGGGGGGGAGAGAAAAAAAAAACACGGCGAGGCCGGAGGCTCCGGCGCACGAGGGGCTCGGCCGTGTAGATGGCGCTGAGTCAGGGCCCGAGCTGTGAGCATGGGAAAATGTAAAGGGAGGAATGTGCGGGGGAAACACTGTCTGCCCTGATGGCACTCCAGAGTCTGCTCTGTGTCCAGGAGCTTTGTCTCTATTATGACTCAGGCCTCGTGTATTTATACTAACCCACTGATGTTGTATTAATACTTTTAACATTTTCACATTTTTTTGGGGGGGGGGGGTTTGGCTCTTCTGTCTTCTCATGGTCACTCGACTTCACCCACGCAAAGGAGACACGGAGAGAGTTTTTTCTTCTCCCCCCCTTGAATCATCTTGTTTCAGGATGTTTTATCGTGATTCCACCAATTTTCTGGACCATTTGATTTCCGAGCGTGTTGACTTTGCTGCGCTGGTCCCCGTCTTCGGTTTCCGTCGGAGGCTCATCGTTTACTCTTCTGCTCAGTCAGCCGGCTGAGTTCACGATCCCCCCTCGGACGAGAATATTCAGACATTTGTTGGACCTTTTGTGCTTCATTTTTTCAATCCCCACTTCCCCCCCCTCTGCAACACCACCCTCCTCCACCTCCCCCCGCGGCCTCATGGGAGCTCAGCACTACAAATTTCCGTTTATACCAGCGGCCTGACGACACCGCAGCGCTTCTACCCCACAGATTGACGAGCCCTCAGATGCCGATTTACTGTACATGGCAGCCACTCTGGAGCCGCCGCACATCTGGAGCGGAGTACGCTTACCCAAAAAAACAGGGGGCCAACCTTGGCCCAAACAAGTGTAGCAGAGCAAGACCGATGAAAGGCAGGCAGGCAGGCGCCCCCCCCCCCCCCCTCCCTCCACCACACACACATCCTCAAACCTCCCCCCTGGTCTCTCCAGCTATTACAAAGGCCTTGGAAGGCCTGGATTGTGTAAACAGAAAGGCGAGGGAGGCATTAAGAGACACGGTGGAGCTGATGATGTGAGTGTTGTGAAGCTGCTGAAATCTGCGCTTTCAAAGCGCGACCGTGTGTCGCAGATGATTCCTGGAGAAAAAAAACAGCGGCGAACTTTCAGCCGCGACACATTTTGCAGGAAATCTTGCTGCAAAATGCGGAGCGGAGATGCAAAGGATCAATCGTGTGGCACGTTTATTTACTTTTCATTTTTGGGGCTTTTGGAATAAAAAAATGCAGGATTACAAGATAACACAAATAATGAGACGCCTCGGAGGCCCCGAAAGTGATTTCACAACGTGACGTGGCCTCCAAAAGCAACACAAGCAGGCCGTCGGCTTCCTGTGGCAACGTGGTGTTTTGTAATCTCGTCTTTTGCAATTCACGCACGAGGAGCAAAGGGCCGCAGCGCGCCAAGTCAGTCAAAGGCCACGTTAAAGCGCCCCTTTCCTTTAAGATTCTACTAATGCGTCACCAACCCCCCCCCCGTAAGTCTAAAACAAAGTCACAACCCAAAGCGAATGCTCTATATTCCTGTCGTTGTCACGTGTCAGACCTCAAAACGGGCTCCACATCCGGCCCGGCATTCCTCTCAGAAGGCGAAAAAGCAGGCGAGACGGCGTCGGCGTCGGCGGTGTGTGAGCGAGACGGTTTGAAAAAAATAAAAAAAGTGTCAAGGAATTCATTGTCTGTCCTCCACCTGTTATTATTCTGGTCCCAATCAACCTGCTAGCCAGTCTGGAGCCAGTGGCCATCTGGAAACACTGCTCTGTTTATAAACTTGGCAAGGATCAGCACTCCGGGGCTCTGACCTCCCACACAAATCTGGAAACAATTAGAGCAAGACAGTCTGGCTGATTACTGCAGAAAAGGGCCCGGCGAGGATCCCACTGACGCCAGGCCCCTTGTTAGAGAAAACGCAAACTCAGAGCAACTGGCAAAAGCCCGCCGCGCTTATCGCACAAACACGCGGCCCCTTTTCACGCCGTCCCTCCTGTTCTTCATGCAGCGACTCACAGCCGCCCACAAACAAACAAAACAAACGCCGGGGTTATTGATCTTTTTGGCGCCTCGCTTTTTATTTAAGGAAAACCCCGCTCACCGTGACCTCGGCCCCAGGCGGTGACTCACGAAAAAACACCGACGACGTGAAATCTGGTTTTAGAAAAAAACAAATGGACAACGAGAAGTCGGGTGTTGTTTCTTTTTTTTTGTTGCATTTGTTCCCATAAATAAACTTAATGAACCTTAAATCCATTCCGCACGGGCCCTAGGAGCGCCTGCGTGGCCGACGGGCTTCAGTCGGGGATTCCAGGGCGACTCCATCTGATGACGGCCACAAAAGGCCTTTTTCCCCCCGGCAGCCAATGACATGGAGGTCGGCCCAGATCGCGGCGTTATTGATTAGGTGTCTGCTTCGCCGCGCGGCCCCCCTCCGGCCGTCACTGAGTCTTCTTCACGCGCGACCCCCGACTCGAGTAGATACAAAGATTTCATTAAACTCTAATTAGACTGATTAGATTTATCAGCATGCAAAACAATGTTAAAGTGATTTGGCAGAGAGTCACTGCTGGACGTCAGACGGGATAAAACGTCATTCTGAGTCAGAAATGTCGGGGTAATTCTTTCGTTTCGTGGCACGATGCCACGATGCATCCTTTGATTTATGAGCTACAAGTTTAGCTGATTGCACGATTAAATACAACTTGAACTTATTCAATGGAGATGAACTGTAACACGGCGTTTCTTCCGTGTGAAACATGGCGTTTGTGATACGGCGAATACTTTCAGCAGTGAATTGCGAGCTCAATCAATCGGGTTTCCTCATTCAGCAGATTGTGACTGAACAGACGTTTGTCTGAATTAAAATGCCACTTTAAAGCCAACCGAAAGTTGTACAATGATTATTTCCTGAATGAATCCCTGACGGCGTCTGTTCAGTGATAATGTCAGTGTTAATTGAAATATTTGAAAAAGTAATTAGCAGCCCATATTTTGCCCGAAAGGTCCAGTTCATTTCTCACGCTGTCTTCAGACCAAAGGAAAAGCCTCGAAAAAGCAGGAGTTAGTTATTAATATTATTAATGTATTGTTATTATTATCAATGGCCGGCACGCATTCATCACCAGCAAATATCAACGCCATGCGTCAACGAACGCCTACATGCTTCACTTTTAGTTGACGCCTTGTTGATTACCATTAATAACGTACATGTTGCCATTAAAAGAAGCCTCAAAAATGAACCAACACTTCTCTTATAATAATAATCATCTGCAGGACGATGAATCAAGATAATAATGTAGCGCTGGCTACCATTAGCACTGATATAGATAAACGTTATATTTACTAAATAAAACTACTTCCAGGGCTTTGGGGAAATATCACTCCGCCAATATTGACCAATACTACTTATTAATTGATTAATTAAGGTTTCAGTGTGCAGAGGCATCAATGAAATGAAATGAAAACGACCCCAATAAAGAAAAATAAGATATTCACAGAGTAATAATGGCAGTGAGTGATTTCTCTCTCGGCCTCCCTGCTTCTCTCTCCCTCACACATCGGGTCTTTTATGAGGATTTATGGCGTTCTGCTGCACGGAGCATGTGAATAAAGCGGGACTGCTTTTAATTAGCAGAGATTATAGGAAACGGGCCCAAAGCCCAATAGAACATTTCCAGCTGGGAGTCCAGTGGCGAGCGGCAGTGCAGCTCGGTAGCGATAGTTTAACAAGGAGGGAGATGCAGATTGAACACAGACACTACGTTACATGGTGCTTTCCCATTTCTGTTTCATTACTTAGGTTGCTGGCCGAGCCGCTCCTCTTCTCTCCGGGGAGGAAGAAGGACTCCGATTTTTCACCGAAGAGGAAGTATCAATAAATTAAGTGAAATGTACTTAACGTGTAAAAGTGCTTGTGCTGCAGTAACAGAGTTACATCCTTCATCATCCCTCCTCGTGCTCAAGGATCACTGACCAGAACCACGAGGGGAAACCTCCGCACACGGAAGAACCCGCATTGGTTCCCCTGCTGAACGTTATAAAAAAGGCAAATGGTTCTGAGAGTGTCGGGATCCAGCCCGAACAAAGGGTCCAAAGTGAGGATCGATCTGCTAATTAACGTAGACCACTGTGATGCAAACTTGTGGGATTCTGCATAATAAAACCTTTTTGGAACAGTTATTGGAGTTCGTGGAGCTTATTTTGAAGGGGAGTCGTGTCTTTGGTGCAGCCGTTACGCACTGCGATGCATCCTCACAAGACAACACAGGATTTAGGTTTTAGAAATTTTTGCTTCATTCGTTCACGTTTATTCTACTCACCTTTCCTTTCCTGCCTTGCCGTGTTTCCTACCTCCTGGATTACCTCAATCTCACCAGCCCTGGATTCTTACTTCATTCTACCTTCTCTGCTCGTCGCTTTCAGGTTTTCTGTTTTCTGAACTCGGCTTTCGGCTTTCAGGTTGTTTTCTCTGTTTTATCGGCCCTTCTTGGTCTGACTGTGCATGACGCCTTCTTTTCAGTAAAGACCTTTTCTATGTCTGTTATTTAGTCTGTTCCACCAGAGACTGTTACACGTTAAAAACACACGTGACAGGAGGCCCCGACGGTTTCTTTTTGCGAGGGGTCAAAAGCCAAACAGATTAGAAACACTTGTTTGCTCAAAAAGCTCTCGTCACCAAACCGGTGCTGTAATGTATTCTGACGTCAGCAATACGGCCCATTACAAAATGTAAAAGTATTTCTACTTATGGGTTTATTCACTAAGGAGAAAGGAGCTGCTGTTCACACCTCAAAACGATGCCGTCTGAAACGTCACGCAGCAGCAAATAAAGACACCAGGCGGCAGCGTTATATGCAACTAAAAATACCATCAACAATTACTCAGTGACGAGCAGGAAATGAAAGCGTCTGCGATGTTTCCCTCTGAAATGTGAGGAACTATACAGAAAAATAACATGTTGCTACTGCCGCTACCAGAAGACGGTAAAAATACTCCCCAACACAGAAGGTACAGTATGTCAAATAAACACAAACAGGACGCGTCACCCTGAAATGTCCCGTGAAACGCTTTCCAAGAGCGGTTTTAATAATGTCAAGTGACTTCTGAATCACTGCCCCTTCGCTGCTGTGACATGGATTCACAAGCCGCTTTTAGCCCGGTGAGTCAGCGCGGCGCCGCGGTGATCGAAGCTTCCTCCCACAGGCGACCTTTCACACCGCAGCGCCGCGTTATCCCCACGCGGCCTTACGCCTCCTCTGGAGCGAGACGCCGCGCGCGCCGGGAAATTAAAAAAGCCGCCCTGATGAGAGTCCGGGGGGGTCACGCGGCGCGGCGAGCGGTGGGGGGGGCCTCGTGTCACGCCGACCCGCCTCCTGTTGTTTGGACACTGTGAGCGTGTGAGGCCCCCGTGAAAAAAAAAAAAAAAAAGAAGAAGAGAAGTGAGTGGAAAACAGGATCCTGGTGGGGCGGCGCGTGGGGCTGGTGGTGTTCTGGACGTAGCAGCGGAAGAGCGAGGGGCAGCGTACTTCCTGGTGTTCTGCGGCTTCCTGCGCCAACTGTTCACGGCCCGACGCCGTTGTTTCGCTTTTTCCTCTGCTGGCGACGAACTGAGCACGTTGCACTCACGCGTTCCATTTTATCAGACTTCACATTTTCCTCCACTGCGTTCATTTAACAGCTGTGGTTGCCCTCCACCTCCTCGCCGGATAAAGGCCCCGCCCCCCGACCCCCCTGCACACAGACCAACAGGTGTTTTCAATGATTCGGGCTGAGTAGGCCTGCGTTCAGGTGTGACGCCGCGTTACTTTCACCTCGGAGGTCTTTCCTGGGAAGGATGTCACACCTGAGCGCAGGAGAACGAGCTGGAAACCCCCCGCGGGGTTCGCTCCGGGGGGGGGGTCAGCGCTGCGTGGCAATGTGGCCTCAGGTGAGAACATCCACAGTGGGATTTAGGAAAATAGGGAAGAGTTTCTCCTTCTTGGAGGCGAACGCCGTGCACACGTCAACCGTCAAAGGAAATGCGTTCGTGGACATGAAGCACGAACGCGTTAAACTTCTGCTCCGCGGATATTTCCTCCCGTTTCCCCGTTGTTCAACTTTGACCGAGCAGATCCGCTGCGTCAGGAAACGGACACCGTCATTGTGACGTTAGATCTGGATGCTTCCTCCACCGCTGTTTCTGACTAATCCGCCTCCTCTCCAGATAATCACCCCCACTTACATCCCTGTGAATCGGCGTGCGTGGCCCTCGTGCACCGATCTGTCCCCAGGAAGCTGCTCACCGACATCACGAGTCACTCAACGCGTCCCAGCCAAGGGTTGCGAATTAAAAGGCTCGTTTTCCTCACTAATAAGCAACCTCAGCAGATTTCAGGCCAGTTTCCCACATTAATTTCACCTGTTTCTCCTCATCAACATGCCGCTCTGACCGACCAAATATATATATACGTATATATATTTATGCCTGTGTGTGTGTGTGTGTGTGTGCAAAAACAGCACATGGTCATTAGAGTGAGCGAACACACCTGCCTCACGTTCCCCTGCAGGTGATGCTGCACTGCTGCTGGGCTCCAGCTGGTGGCAACAGGCTCTCGTTCCATCAGGTGCATCGAGCACCGTGGCGGCCTGCGGCTCTGTCTGCAGAGCAGTTTATTTGGCTATAAGCGATGTGAGAAGCACCTGTGCCCCGACAATGTCTCTGTGCGCTGCTTTGAGGCATTTTTATCAGCCTCAAACGGTTCGGCTCTGGAGAAAAAGGCCCTGCATTAAGTTACAAGTTGGATTCATTTATTTAACCGACGTGATAAAAGAGCCTCGTTGCTGTTGCTCAGTGCTGTCTGATCAAAGGGGATTAATGGCGGCATCGTAGCATCTTCATTTAGTGTTTGGCCTTTTCTTTTCAACAAAGAGTCCATTTTCATCAGCCCGTCGATGCGTCACTGCCGGGCCTGGACTTAAATGACGCCCTTCTGTAAACAATTGCTGAGATCGGTTCAGTCGGGTTTGAGTTCGAAGCGGGTCGAACGTTCTGCTGGAAATCCTCCGCTCCGTGTGATGCTGCAGCATCTTTGATGAACGTCTGTGAGCGCACTGAAAGGATTTATGGATCCATTTCGTCCATTAAACACTAGTAGATTAATATATGCAGCCACATTATTTTTATCCTGGTTTTAAAGTTATGAATCACAGTGTGACTGGAAATGTTTACCCGTATAATGCAGTTACGAATATAAAGATTCATCATTTTAATTAAACGCTAATTAAAACCTCAATCCTATTTTATTCTTGCAAAACACAGTTGGTTACTTTGAAGTTCATTTCCAATAAACAGTACAGAAAAAACTGATTTAGGTAATAAATGTGGTTTGAGTTAAAATAACCGAGGTGACGTTACCTTCTAACACGCTGACGCTCTCATATACGCTGTGGCGTCAGTCCCTGCACGCACTCACAGTAAATGTACACTTACTGTTGGGAAATACAGCAAAAACCTGTTGTTTCGTGAAAAATGTCACAGACAAATTGAATTCACGATCGTTCACGACAGAGAAAAGTCGTTCACCTCTT